>NW_018127983.1:2006295-2052266 GCF_001952655.1 Monopterus albus
TGAAGTGAGTCAAGTCGACTGAGCACGCTTCATGTCAGTGAAATGGTCCACAGGGAATCTCTGGCTCTCTGAGCTGATAGGCCGCTTGCACTCTAGCGTTCATTGATTGTAACGTTCAGTCGCTCCACTTTTCCACGAATGCTAAAACCATGGGGCAGGCTGAATTAAAAAAAAGAGAGAGAGAGAGAGAGAGAGAGAGATTAAACAGCCTGTAAAATAATCCCACTTTTATTATGTATAATTCATTTGAACAAAAAGTCTATAATATCACTAAGCCACAGGAGCACAAGCCATACACTAGCAGTGCCTTTAACAAGGAGGAACTCCCGGAGCTCAGGCCATCTGCCAGATCAGTTTTTCATATACTGCAATGACACATTGTTTTATAAACAGAGGTTTTATACAACAAACATGCCAGGGTCCTAGAGCATTAATCTACCCAAGTTTATCTCAATCATGGAACTAGATATTGCTCTTTATAACTTGTCTAGTGGAGGGGGTGCTATTACATCACACCAGCTGTCACTTCAAACTGGCACAGCCAAGATCATCATGTGGCTGCTGGAGAGAAAATTAGGGAGGAAAATCCTGAAAGCCAAAAGCCGCAGTTGAAAAAAGATGCTAATATCATTCATTTGTGGTAATTGAAATAAATAGTTTCATTTCGTGTCACCGGAATGTGACTGCTTCTATTTTTTGGTTGCAAAGGCAAAACACTTTTCCAGTGACAAAGCACATTTATTCACAGGAGTCTATAGTGTTAATGCAGAAGCAGTTTGTTGAGTGCATGTGTATCAGTGTATAATCGCACTTGACACCTGATGTTGAACTCAGATTAAATGAATACACATGCTGTCTGTGCAGATAAGCCCACCTCAATGGCTAAGAACCCCCAAAGCTCGTACTGTTAACGGTGTTACATGCTGCACAGCTTTTCTGTGTCAGCATCAGACACTCTGTTGGTTATAAGTGCTGTCATCATTACAGAAAACTAAAAGATGAATGCATCAGGATGTGCATTTATACAACCTACTTTAGAGGAAAATGAGATATATATACCATAAATGGGTGCGTGACAGATCTGTCTATGTACAGTGTGTTCATCGCAGCCATGGGATGATCCATTGGATGAGTGGACTAATATTCAGCTGATCCTGCTAAAGCCAAATTAGTCCAACACATTTCCATCATTTTTCAGAATAAAGCAGCCCTAACAATCTGAGCTCTCGGGATCCTGACAGCAAATGACCGGTGAGCCCTCAGAGCCCTGTGATCCAGGGATAAACTTCTCATGAAGCTGCTTAACCCTCTGAAGTGACACACAAATGAAAGCCAACAACAGGTCATACGGCCTCAGAGGAAAACTCTGATTACTGTATTGTCCTCTTACTGTCACCATCAGCCACAGTGAGGCACAACAAACTTGAGTGCTGCTGCTAAAGAGAAATAACAATAAAGCCATCAATACATACTGGAGTCAAAGTTAACCCCCCCCACACACACACACACACATACACACTCCTTGAGGCTTATAGGAGGATGGCTTCTGTGGAGCAGTGTATGAGTGACCTTAATCATCAGAGGGATATCTGGGGTTTATTGTGGTCATCAGTGAGTTTGACTGGCAGGCATAAAAAATGAGAGGGAGGCAAGGTCGGTTTGCGAAGTGTAATCCCTATCATCCCGTTACAGAGGCTTCGCTGCTGTCGGCCCCAGGCCAAACAGTGTCAAACACATTTTGATGTTGATAACGATGTTGGATTAAGCTGTCATCTGATGTAATTTTGGCCTAAGTCAAATTAACAAAAGAAGGATCAACCAAATTCTTTAAAAGCGCTTTTATTTATTTTTTTGCAACCTTCTAGATCTTGATTTGATTTCACCACGTGTTTATTTTTGGTTTTTCACATCCAGACAGTCTTCCTATTTTGACCCTTTCCTGGGAAATTTAAGATCAACAATTCCCAGGATTGCTTTCTACACTATGGTAATTTATATCAGTAGGGTCTCATAAGATGTCTGGAAGTTGAAAACAATGGTCCTTCACTGCCTGCACAGGAATCTAACACCTACTATTGTTACTCCAAGAAAATTAAATTCAAAATACATTCAATTAAAATCTAGCCATCAGGGAACCTGTGATCATCTTATAAACTATTAATTAACTTATCTATCTTGTATATCAATATGACATGGACTAATTTAAAAACATATGGATTTGAAATCACAGACCTCCTGTAAACATCCTTCTACATTGCATTGGTGCCGTTTCCTGGAACATTTCCAGGTCAGTTGAATGTGTGATAACCTTTCTGAAGCAGTCGACTGCAGGTTAATTTCCATATCAGTAAAGAATAATGCTTGCTTGTCATTTTCACTTACCTGCTATTATGTAGATCTGTGATCTAGCTTCACTACTTGTCTTTGTTGTTCCACCATGGAGCGCCGTGGTATCCATGGCAGCTGCTATCAGCTCTAAAAAAGGTCACAAGTGCCTAATCTTGTACTTTGCATTAGCTGGCATTTATAAAGTGAAGAGAAAGTATACTTCTGAGAGAAACACTGGCTCAATACACAGTATCAGCTTCTTCAAAGTGGCACTTTTGTCACGATTCTTGTCATTCTTCAATGCAAACACTATGACTCCATGAGCTATGAGTCAGGATGAAGCTCCACCAGAGATATTCAGGTATGAGTTTCATTGTGTCAGTATTTTACCCCACACATGATCTGCTGAAAGTTGATATTTACCAGAAGAAATGTTCCTTCCTCAGTGCTCCTCTTTAAAGGGAATTCTATTTCAATAAGTTATTCACAGCCAAAGCAAGAAGAAGACATTCACACAAAAGTGATTTTGACTGGATGGCTGTACGAGGGACAACATTATTCACAATGAACTCCACATTATTTTTCGCACTGAACATACCGTATATTTTCATAGATTTATAGGCTTACAATGTTAATACAGTAGCTTATTCCAACAAACAACGTGTTGTGTACAAACACCTTTTTGCTAAAGCTTGTATGTGTCTGTGGAGTTGACAGGTCAGTTCATCAGACTAAGGCATAATAGCCAGGACTCTGAAGTATGCTTCATTAGTTGTGTGAACAGTTCCCGTGCTAAGTTTAAAAAAGCAGAAACTGATCTGATTGACTGGTTTCTCTGCTTCATTTTTGTTTCCTCTGTTGTATTTAGTAACTGTTCTGTAGTCATGCTTCTGATCTCTCTCTCTTTTTTTGTCTGTTTGCCTATTTTCATTTTTTATTTGACTTGAAAATAGCCATAAGTGAGTACTTAGCTCATCATCACATAAGCTAAGGAAGGTGACCACTAGCTAATGATAGCTTTGTACCACTCCCTGACATCTTTGAAATCCTATGGCAAACTGGTAAGTCATGGGGCCACCATGATTTGCTGACTATTGATCATCAGGGTGGGGAATTGATAGGCTTTCCATCTTGTATAATTCTTCTGTGTTGAAGAGAATGTCCTGATATTCATGCTAGCTAAAAGGGACAAAACAATAGTGCTGGTCAGTGTGTTGGTCACTCTGTCCGTTCTACCCCTGTGTCGCCACATATTACTCTGCCAATCCCCCGTATAACTGTTTGCCCCCACCTTGTTCCCACACCCCACATAGCATTTTAAAAAACACTCTGGAGCCTGGAAGAATTGGAGGGTGTTTTAAATATTTGCTACATTTTACACTGAAACTTAAAATGGTGAGTGTTGTTTCAAAAAAATACGTGAAAGGTATTTTAGAATCAGAATCAGAACTATTATTCGCCATGTGCTGACACGTAAGGAAATTAACTTGGTACACTGAACTGCTCTCAGCATGCTACACAATACAGTCAACAAGAAAAGTAAAAGAACATAAAATCAAATTAGAAACTACTTTAAAATGTTAATACCACATAATAAATAAAATAGAAAGAGCTAATAGTCTACTTAATCACCACACCCAAGGTGTATTAACCACTCACTGTATCCAATCCAGTGATCCAATCAATCACTCACTGTATCTCATTAAACACTCAAATGTAGGTTAACTGTCATAAGACTAACAGCTAGGGTGGGGAAACTTTCTCTGTGTCTAACTGTTCTGGCATACCATATTCCAGTAATGCCGTCCCAGGTGAGGAGTCTGAACAGTTTATGACCAGGGTGAGAAGGGTTGCAGAGATCTTCACTGCCCTTTGAACACTGAACTGAAAATCCACAAAAAGGAACTATGCATAATCCCCTAGGAGTCGAGGTGTTTCAGAATGTGATGCAGCAGTATATTAACTGCATTATCTACTGACCTATTAGCCCAGCAGGCAAACTGCAAGGGATCAAGCAGCCGGTCCGTAATGCTCCTCAGATGTCTCAACATCAGTCTCTCAAAACCCTTCATGATAAGAAATGTCAGTGCGACAGGTCTGTAGCCATTTAGTTCACTGACGGTTTGTTTCTTTGGAACCAGGATGATACTGGAGCATTTAAAGCAGGTGGAGACCATGAACTTCTTCAACGACTTCTTGAAGAGTATAACTAGAGGCAAGCTCAGCAGCACAGGTTTTAAGCAGGACAGTGCCACTCTGTGCAAGCCAAATGTCTTGCTGGACTTTTGTCTCTTAAAGAGACTGCTCAGTTCACCCTCACTGATCCTCAGGGGTGGGGGGTCCAGAGGGAGAGGGATCGACAGTCCTTTTTGTTGATGGAACGGCTGCCGGTGGTGCAACTCAGGTGGGGCATTTGGAGGGTGTGGAATAGTGCCTTTCAAACCTGCAGTAAAACTCGTTTAGCTCGTCTGCCAGCTGGAAGTTTCCACAGAATAGAGGGCAGATTTCAACAGTAATGTGAGTCATTGAAAGGCAGATATCACAAATTAAACTGGACTCAGCACCAGGACTAAAAAGACACCGAGAAAAAGAACATTGTTGATTTACTGACTGACTTGCTGATAATCATTGTTCTTGTCGAACTGTGAAGTAAAATATATGTGGGAAAGATTAAATTCTTACTCTTACAAATGAAAACTTGAATTATTTAGAAATAATATATCCACCTTTTCCCAGTTCAGTACAGCCAGGGGTTTTGGTGGTACAGCTTGAATTGTTCTAGTATAACTCGTTGTTTATCTTGGCTAATGTTGGCTAAACTTAGCAAAGTGCAGGGAGACCTGCTGTGTAATGAACATCACTGAGCCTGTGTTCTGACTTTATCACTCTCCTTTACTGGCTCATGCTATTACATGATGTTTTATTTAGCATTTACCATTATCCTGCAATTGTTGCTTGTGGTCTCAGCAGCTACAGTTCAGCATAAGTTACATCAGATCACTAGCTTTAAATCTCTGAATAGCCTTACACTACATAGTTAATACAGATTAAAAACCACTGCAATGGTAATAGATTTGTACTTCAATAAACACTACGGACCTCCCCTTCACCCAAGACCTGGGAAATATTGTACCTGTTCAGCCTGCAGGCCCCAATACTTAAAAGAAAAATCAAACCACTTCAGGTGTGGGGTTAATTTGATGGTTTTGGTTCATTAACAGATGAGTTATTATATTTGTGTTACATTGTTTCTGGCACCATGCTGTATAAAATAAGTCCTGGATTGTAGTTGATAATACCAACCTGACAAAGTGCTATACTGCTTTGTTGTTGCTGAGGGACAGAGGCAGCTGAAACTGTTTTTCCTCAGAGGTAAGAAAGTTGATAATGTTCACCGAAAAACGTAAATGCAACATTAAACCCCAAACACCACCACCCCACCCCCAGAAGGGAAAAAAAAAGATGTCAGGATACAACGACAAATTCCTTGTGCTTTAAAAATGCTTCAAAGGTGCAGCATGCCCCTCTCAAGCATGGATCATTTATGCTAAAACGTGTGCTGTAGGCAGGGATTGTCTCTGTCTACCATTTAAAAACACATTTACATGCTAAAACATAGGAATTAGAATTCATTAGTGTAATCTGGGGTCTTGATCTAGATCAGGAGTTGTTTGATTAGTAGCTTTGGGACATTGTTTTTGTAGTGAGTCTGCCTGTCTCCTACTTTTGTTTTTGGTTGTGCTTGAAGACTAATCTCTGCTATCTCAGCTCTAATTAACAGAGCATACATAGTTCCCAGACACATTTGTTGTTTTTGTTGTATTTTTTTCCCCTGCAAAGATCTCTGTGCTGTTTTTGTGCATAGCACCTGGACTTGCCTGTCTGCTTGCAATGAATATTGCCAGATACTGAAGGATATTACCTACAAATGAACCTCGTTCTACTTTTGCATCAGGACCCACATGATATCAGCACTGTCAGCATCTGCCATTGATTCCTAAAAACGGGGCCTTTTTAAAACCAAGAGACCTGCATTTAGAAGATCCGTTTCTTGCTTTCTTATTCAGCATGTAGGTGCAAAACACACGCTTTCACTCACTGTTTTATGAGGAAGTACACATCAACATGTGCAGCTGCTATGTTTTGTATAGTGTTTGAGGTTTACCTAACTTCAGAGGAAGTGGTGTGGGGGAGAAGACAGTGTTACAACCAGCAAATAAAACAGGATATCCGATGAAATGGATGGAACAATTGAAACATGACAATATGACAAATGATGTTGTTTTCTCTGACTCTTCCTTCTGTATTTATTCTCTGTAAATGAGTAATGTTAAGAAACAGGACAAAGTTAGAACAAACAGACATGTCTCCGGTCTGACTTGTCGGCTGTGGTGGACTCTGTGCGTGTATTTCTTTTCATATGTGGTGGTACAATGAGGGTAAAATTGAAACCCATCATATCAGTGACATGCGTAGCTACACTCCCCAACTACCAAACATCAAAGAGCCCTTGATTTCCTCTAACCAGCCATGTTAATTGGTGCTTGATTGATAATTTGAGTTCACAGGCGATAGCATGTGTCATCTAAATTGTTACAGGGTGTCTTTTTGAAATCAGCTTTGAGAGTGGAAGAAGAATCACTAGCGGGCCCATTAAAAAATTTCCAGTGTACACAGTTGCAAATAAGCTGTCACACATTACAAATGAGATTACCTTTTTCAGTGTGCCCTGCAACTTCAAGACGAGGGGATGCATGGGTAAGATGCTAAAATAGCTCAAATCATTTTTATCAGCTTGCTTGATCTGGAAGTGGTGTTTATGCTTTCTTCATGCACAGTGGAAAAAAAGTATATTCACAGCTTGGAGCACAATGTAATCAGTCTCAGTAAAGTGAGAATTATTGGTGAGAAGATAGGGCTCAGAGTGAATGATTCTGTTTTACGTTTGGCCTCTGAAGAGAATGACAGAGCTTTAATTTTCATTATTATTTATACAAATCATCCCATCAGACATTTTTAGTAGAAGATAAGATCTGAATGTCTAAATGTATCAGCGTGTACAAATACACAAAACACAATGTCAGTATAATGAACACTGTGAGAACAGAATCAGGGTTGAAAAAGCACTTATTGTATTTGCATGCAATCATGAACTTGCGGTCTAATTGTCTAGTTTGCATGGCAGAGATCACTGAGGTCAGGCAAAGTCTACATGAAGCGAGAGCTTTGTTGGACGACTGATAGTGACTCACTTAGATCAAACATCAGAAACATTTCAGCTTTGAGAAACAAGAAGTGGCAGAACAACTCCAAATTCAAGTCAAGCTGAGGATAATGAGTACTCACTCATTATAAACTAGAATATATTGAGGTACTGTTCAAATAAAGATGATAGTTCTCTACAAATGTGACGTGCCTTTAGTCAAAAAAGTACACTGATTGAAGGAGCTTAATCTAGCTGTCAGCATAGATCTTTTTCACAGCAGAAATCTTGATGTGTTAAGAGCAGGAAAAGTTAACTTAAAGTTAACTTCATAGTTTACTAACGTGGCTTGTATGGAACGGAATCACTGTTAATGTAACAAGTTACTAGTCTCCAGTTCCATGCAACATACTGATTTACTGTATTTGCACAGTTAAAATTAAAATGTTTGAAAAAGGTATGGTTACTAAAAACACCACATTTTTGAGTGCTCCTTAATACAACGCACATTGGAAATGAAGCAGTTGCTCACAACTACTTTTTTCAGTAATAAATCCCCAGCATACCCGATATCCATTACCTGCCCAGGACTAAAAAGCAAATCAAGTCATGGTGGAGCATTTATCAGCTAAAAAGCCAGATATCTTTTCTCCAGTCCCAAAAATAGCTAAAAGAGGATTGACAATAGGTTTTGGATTATTTGTTTACACAGAAACATGGCTCCAATTAATAATAATACTGAGTAATAATAATTACTTAGTATCAGCTGGATGTGTAAACAGGTAACTGATAGCTAACAAACTCATCAGATTAACGTTATAATAATAAATAGGTCATAATACTGTATACCAGTGTTGTGTTTACAGCATACTTATTCTGTTAACCCCACAGGCCCAGAAATATCTAATGCTGCTTTAAATCTTTGTATAAATATTTTTTTGTTTTCTCTTCGTGATGTTTAATTGCTAGTCGCATTTTGAAAGTCACACTTTGATTGATGTAAGGCTGTGCACATGTTATATTTCACATTGAATCAAAACAGTAAGGTTAATTTCTTGTGAACTAACCTCAAAAACACTGAAAACTTTTGAACATGTCACAGCCAGATAAACACAGGTGTAAACAATACAATTAAAGGTAGCTAAATTCCATTTGGTTGCTTCTGTTTCAGGGTCCTGGTATTGTGCATGTTAATAGTAACATCTGTGCTTACCCTAATATGACATGTCAGACACGTGTGTTGCTATTAAAAACGTTTTAAAGTATATGGAACATACTGTGTACAATTAGTCTGTGTGGAGTCACAACACACACTTTAGCCAAATTTCACATTTAAAAGTAACTATGTCACAGTAACCTGTGACTGGAATATGATGGCAGCATGCTGGTGTGACAGCGAGAAGCGATAAATCATTTTATTTGTTAGTCCGTCTTTTGGTGACCAACTGTTCATCCACTTCTGCTCTTCAACCCCTTAATAAGAAAGTGAGTAAAAACACAGAATTCTAACTGGCCAGATGTTTGTGGACAATCAAAAACAAATGCACTGGGTGTGTTCTGACCCCAAACCTCGCAGTCCATATTATTCATTCCCAGAGAAAAAGGTTGCACTTTTCTTGGCACTTAACACACAAAAAGTTATGTAAAACTTTACACAAATTGTTGAAGGTGTAACTGTACAAACACTAAGGCCTTGTTCACATATTCTGTGCATGCATGCAAAGAAAATCTTGCAAACTGGAGGGAAAAGTGCTATGACCGAAACAATTACAAAAGGTGCTTATGGCATCAGCACTTATAAAATATAGCCTACTGCAGAACTTTGTGTCAAATTTAAATCTTGTTTTATTTATAGCACATTAAAAACAACAATTAGTTGCACCAGCATGCTTCAAAAGCATCTAATAACTAATGTGACTCTAGGTAATTTGTGAGTTTAAGCTTTCTGTTTTACCTGTGTTGAGGTAGACAAGGCACTTAATTAGACTGCAAGCTACAGGTGTATGTAACTTAGTTACAAATACAATTACTCCATTTCACAATGGCTTATAAGAACAGCTGTTTAGGTGTGGAAAACGCAGAGGCAGCTACATTCCGACACACACTGGCCATTTCTTCTTTTTGTTCGCTGTCCGGTGCACAGAGGGCCGTGATGCGGTGGCCCGGTGACACCGCTGGCCTGCTGCCTTACATGGGCAAACCTCTGCACTGACTGAGGCGGCTGGAATTTCAGGGCGTGACGTCACTGCCTACAACTCTCCCAGAATTTGGATCCAGAAGTTTCACTTTTTGGTGTGATTTGAGCCTCTGTTATATTTCCTAGAAAGCGAGGTAAGTGAAACTATCGAGCGCTCGTCTAACGCACACCTCTGCAGATATCGGCTGTGTGTGAACTGCTGGAATCTTAGGTATGACCGATATCCCAGCGTTGTAGCAGCTTGTCTTTCATTTGTTCGGCCTTGTTAGGATATAATATGAATGTTACTGTAGCTCGGACGGAATTCACAACGAGGGCGTGGACTCGGTGCGGGAGCCTTGGCCGGTGTTACAGGAGGATACTAACAACGATAAGTTGTCGCTAGTAAGTGGCTCAGCGATGCTGCGACTTTATAAGAGGGTGAAACGTCAGGGTTTGTCAGTTGGGCGTCTTTGGTGTTTCTGTTTTTAGCCAAATGGTCTGCTGCTGAGCAATGCGGAAGGCACTGTCACCGGAGGAACATGAGAAGCCCTTATCTGCACAGAAATATGTCGCTAAACTTTTTGTTTTAATCTAGCTGTGTCACAAGAGCCTGCGAACTAACCTAACTCGTTACAGGTGTACTTCCTAGCTAAGAAGTCGTTTGCTAGTTTGGGTGTTAAAGAAAACACATCCCCATAACGTTACAGTGCCGCGAGAGGAGGCACAGATTCGCCACGTTGTTTCAGTAGTTTTGAAGACCGTACTGTTGTTAGCTTTCACAAAACTGTTGTTCATGTTCTTGGTTGGGAACCTTTGAGTTCATTAGACATAATAAATGACAGTATCGTGCACATAGGCACACGTTTGTGGAGGCAGTACTAATGCAGTGGTGTAACATTAGGCCTGTCATCACTCATAAAGAAGTTACGATCAAGTACAGTGCAGTGTTTTCCTAGATGAAAAGGCAAAGCAGTAAACCATCACTGACTTGGTTTGTGGTATAGAAATGCACAAACAGACCCAACCCAAAGTTTGAGTACTTATTAAACGTTGTTGTAGGTAACTTTTAACTGGCTGACTACTTAAGCCATTTCTATGACAGTGACAGGACAGACTTTAGGGCTAACACAGGACAGACTTGACCAAGATGTAAGTGGCCCAAGAGGTTTCTGAAGGAGGCAGCTTTGTTGCTCTTTGAGCTAATAAGTTAAATGGTATCCAAAAATTGGAAATCCTTGTTAATACCCTACTGTGCACATGCTGTGTGTTTGTAACCATAAATGAACCAAAATGAATCCCATCCTCTTAGTGCTATGATGGCACACTGGAACCTTTGTTTATTCATATGGAATGCTACTCCCTGTGTCATTTTCACTATGAAGTTTTGGGTGTGTACAATGGGATATGATGAGGTTTGGAGAACAGTGTTTGTACTAATGGACACATACAGTCATGGCCAAAAATATCAGCACCCCTGCATTTCTGTCAGATAA
Source organism: Monopterus albus (assembly GCF_001952655.1). Taxonomy (NCBI): domain Eukaryota; kingdom Metazoa; phylum Chordata; class Actinopteri; order Synbranchiformes; family Synbranchidae; genus Monopterus; species Monopterus albus. Next base: position 2,017,499 of record NW_018127983.1, read on the forward strand.
CACCATTTCTCCCAGATAATTGTTGCAATCACATTCTTTGGTATTGTGTTTATTTCTTTTATTTGCATTGAAACACACACACACGCACAGAGCCTGTGAACTCCAAAAATGGACTGGACAGAATTATTGGCACCTGTAATTTAATATTTGGTAGCACACCCTGTGGACAAATGAACTGAAACCACTCACTTCCTGTAACCATCAGTGAGTTTCTTCCACCTCTCTACTGGAATGTTGGACCACTCTTCTGTTGCCAACTGCTCCAGGTCTCTCAGATTTGAAGGGTTCCTTCTCCCAGCTGCTGATCTCTGATGCCTCCAAGCTGCTTTATGGGGTTTAGATCTGGACTCATTGCAGTCACTTCAGAACTCTTCAGCTCATTGTCTGAAACCATTTCTGGTGCTTTCTGAAGTCTGCTTTGGGTCATTGTCCTGCTGTAAGACCCATAACCTCTGACAGAGACCTTTCTGACACTGGGCCCTACATTATGCCCCAGAGTTCAGTGGTAGTCTTCAGATTTCATAATGCCATACACACAGTCAAACCCCAAAACACCAGTGAACCTCCACCATGTTTGACGGTAGGGACCGTGTTCTTTTCTTTGAAGGCCTCATTTCATTTTCTGAAAACAGTACAATGATGTGCTCGACCAAAAAGCTCTATTTCGGTCTTATCTGTCCACAGGACATTCTCCCAGAAGGACTGTGGCTTCCTCAGGTCAGTTAACTCCACTCTGGCTGTTTTATATTCCTTTGCATGAATTGCAATCTGTCATCTGTCTCTTTCATCCATGTCCAGGGTGATTAGCTACAGCACCATGGGCTGTAAACCTCTTGACAATGTTGATCACAGTGGACACAGGAACAGCCAGATCTCTGGAGATGGACTTGGAGCCTTGAGACCGTCCCTGCGTTTCCACTGTTGTGGTTCTCAAATCCTCAGACAATTCTTTGCTCTTCTCTCTCTTCTCCAAGCCGAGTGTAGTTCACACTACAGAAAGGTTGAGTCAACTTTTCTCCATTTTAACTGGCTGCAAGTTTGATTTCTATGTTGCCAGAACCTGTTGGCTGCTACAGGTGAGTGTCATTACAAATCAAAGGAGCATCACATGCTTGAAATACAACTATTCCTGATGGTTTTGAAAAGGTGTCAGTAATTCTTTCCAGTCCATTTTTGGAGTTCTGTGTGGAGTGGACCAGATTTGGCTTTTTTCCTCAGTTTTTTTGTGTTGTGTTAACAAAAGAAATAAACATGAGAGGACCAAAGAATTTGTGATTTCAACAATTCTCTGGGAGAAGTGGTGTGTTATCTGACAGAAATGCAGGGGTACCAACATTTTTGGCCATGACTGTATGCTGACTTTTCAAAGACATTTGAAGTGTGCATGGTTTTCTTTATCTGCATGGAAGAAATTACATTATCTTAAAGCAGTAGTTTCCTGTCTCAGGTTTTCCTCCGGAGCTTTAAATGGGTCATAGTCTCAGATGACTTAATTGAAAGCCAATATAAATGACTTTTGACATTTTCAGTTGTCTTCCTCTTTGTGAGTGGAAAAAGAACCTTGGCCTAAATTATATATATTGTTCTGCCATAAAATGTAGTGAGTGTGAAACATAAGTTACACTTTCATCTGTAAATGACTGAATTCAAGCTTTGACTTGGATGTGAATTTTAAATCAATAACACCAAGGTCCCCTGAGAGTGCTGCCTTCAAACCAAATACATCAGCGCCACTCCGACACACTTTTGACTCAGGCAACATTAAGTGGAACTGTCTTTAAAAGGACTTGTTTGACAGTGTTGATGATGTTAAAGTTAAAAGACGAATTCCTCAACTGTGCCTTTGAGCCTGGGCCACCCCCACTAGGTCTAGTCAAGTTGTGTTTTTTGGCACATTTTAATGAGGATGTCCTCCTGTTGCAGGACAGACTTTATCCGACTGCACAGTTTTAGATTAGAGTGTGGTGTCAGAAAGGGAGCTTTTAGAATGTGTTACCAAAGACACTAGTGTGTGTTTGTAATGCTTAAGTGTGGTCTACCAGTACACAGCAGTGCCTGTGTGTTTCACAGACAGTCATACTGTTGCTTTATCTCTCCTGCAGTGGGGTAGCAACCTTTAGCCCTAATGTGGCAGGTGACAATCTGATCGGTACGGACTGATCTGAGGCCGATGAACTCAGCAAACCAGTAATGCTTTACATTATACAATCTTAAAGAAATTACCTTCACTAAAATATGAATGGATCAGAGCAAATGTCACATAATGTTATGACACAATCAAATCAAATATACCTCTGACAATACACTAGGGCGATATGTAAAATTTAAATTAAAACTGAAAATAGTGATGTGTAAATCATCTGTGTCCTGTATTACATAAACAATACAGCAGCATGTTATTTGATGTGATACCTCATCAATTTTATTCTTTGTTCAAAATAAACACTTCAATCCTGATGCTGCAACACATTCCAAAAAAGCTGGGATGTTGGATTTCAGGGCCAGTAAAGAGGTAAAACGATGAACTGATGACATCACCTGTTTCACATGGAATCAACAGGTGACTGCATCATTATTTGGCACAAAAGTGGCATTGAAGAAAGGCTGAGCCCTTTAGGAGCAAAGATGGGCCGAGGACCACCAGTTTGACAACATATGTGTGAGAAAATTATTGAAATGTTTAAAAACAATGTCCCTCAATGAAAGATGGGAAGGGATTTGGATATGTCACCCTCTATGGTGCATAACATAATTAAAAGATTCAAGGAATCTGGAGGGATTTCATTGTGTAAAGGGCAAAGGGCCAAACCTAAGCTGGATGACCGTGCTCTCTGATGCCTCATTTGGCACTTTTTTGACTTGCAAATCACTATTTTAAGTTTTTCTGATTTGAGGTTGTGAAATGTCTGCTGTGCTCACGGCTAGGGGTGTGACATGTAGCAGGCCAGTTTGCACAACCATGTTGACAGTGTTTTACTTAAACAAAAGTTACTGCAGGACAGTTCATTGTCTGGAAGAATTGCTACAGGGCTGTTTCATAGCTGAGACATATTCCCAAATAAACCTTTTTTCCTCTGCACTTGGATTGTCTAATAAAGTGCTTCTGCTCAGGACTGTGAGAGCTGCACTTGATTGACACATCCCTCACTCTCATCTTAGTTTTGTTGCACCTGTTGGGGGGGTGGGACAGTTTGCATTTGTTATTCTTATTAGTGATGTCACATAGGCTATTGTACAGGCCTGAATGTCCAAGTTTGTTTTTTTTTTTTTTCTCCCTACTTGTGTGAATAGTTCATGTTCATTTTAGCTGATGACATGTTTTTGACTCTGTATGTGAACACTACTGAGCTCCTAAACTGCCATACATGCATAGATTTAACTGAAATGTGAGTGACATGTATATTAGGATAACTGTTCCATTTGAATGATGGTCAAATTGTGCAGTTTCCCAAAAAAAACCTGCTCAGTTATGAGATGTTCCTTCCAGCTGACCTTAATCAGAAGCTTCTCCACAAATGTCCAACACATTTGAAGCCTCCTTGTCCCCCTTCTCACCCCCTGCACTGTTGTTGCCTTCCTCTATGTTTATCAGTGTCAGCGAGGTGCAAACACGGAATGATTGCGACAGGCGATACAGTATGTGCAGCATGTGAAGAGGAATAAGATGTGGGAAAAATACACTTACACGAATTCTAATGTGACTGTTCTGACAGAGGTCACATAGTCAGAGACCGGATGTGAATCACATATAGAAGTGGGCCAGACCTGGTTTGAAAATATTAGATTTGGTTTGTTCACACATCTGTGAAAAGATCTGAGTCACTCTGAGGGGAAAAAAATCAGATGTTTGTCACTTCAGCATGTAAAGGGAGTGTAGCCATAGCCCCCTGCAGCTCCATTCAAAGTTTACGCTCATCAGCCACTTTATTAGGTACACCTGTACAATTGTATGCAATTCAATGCAACACTTCTGCCTTAACATCTGTGTTTTTGAAGCTCAAAATGTTCAGATTTTTGGTGAAATATGTCTATTTTTGTCCTCCCCAGCTACATACATGAGAGGGTCAGAACATTAGGAACACCTCTGAATATAATGTAGTTCAGTACAACACCACCTTTAACTATGACCTCAATAATAAACAGAGAAGTGAATTTATACATTTATGACAATTTCACCAAAAACAAACATTTTGAGCTTCCTAAACACAGATGTTAAGGCGGAATTGATGCATTGAAGTGCAAACAATTGTAAAGGTGTATCTAATAAAGTGGCCGGGCAGTGTATACTTGACTAGGGAACCAATCAGACGGGCTAAATAAAAATGCCTGTGTGTGTGTGTGTGTGTGGGTGGGTGGGTGGAGGAAAAACATTTTTTTTTATGTGTAAAGACGGAGCTTTAAATGTTGCTATGCCTTATGCTGCACAATTGGACCTATAACAAATGTTGTTTTAGTCTGTTAGTTTTGTTCATGCAGTAGTTGTTAGACTATAGTGAAATCTTCCTGTAGTACTTGTCTGCATTGTCTTCCCTTCACTGTCTTTGCAGTGAAGTATTACCTCGACAGTGTGACAGGTGCCAGGTGAAAAATGACAAAAATCAATTTAAATGGACATCTTGCACGTACAGGATTTAGATCCTTTGCATGGTTCGTCTTTCCACTGAGGAATGACACAGTCATGGAAAAACAGTCTAGCTGACAAGATCCACGTACTGGCCCATGTTGGTGTGGTCATGCAGAACATGATTGTAGTATTTCATTAGAGTGAGTCAGAGTTGTCTTTATTTCTCCATCTCAACAGATTTCAACATACAGTAAAAGACATTGCTTCAGCTGTATTCCAGAAATCCCACAGGTCGAGAGAGGAGACAAGGTAGGACAGCTTGAGCTGCACTTTGTTATATTCATTGTGTTGGTCCTGTGTTTTGGCCAGCTTTTGTGGTGGGTGGTAGTGGATCTTATGTTTGGCAGGTTGTATGTTTTAGCTTCCAGTTTAAGTGCAAAAAATTTGGACATATAATTTGGCAACTTACAGTGCCTTGCGAAAGTATTCGGCCCCCTTGAACTTTGCGGCCTTTTGCCACATTTCAGGCTTCAAACATAAAGATATAAAACTGTAATTTTTTGTGAAGAATCAACAACAAGTGGGACACAATCATGAAGTGGAACGAAATTTATTGGATATTTCAAACTTTTTTAACAAATAAAAAACTGAAAAATTGGGCGTGCAAAATTATTCAGCCCCCTTAAGTTAATACTTTGTAGCGCCACCTTTTGCTGCGATTACAGCTGTAAGTCACTTGGGGTATGTCTCTATCAGTTTTGCACATCAAGAGACTTAAATTTTGCCCATTCCTCCTTGCAAAACAGCTCGAGCTCAGTGAGGTTGGATAGAGAGCGTTTGTGAACAGCAGTTTTCAGTTCTTTCCACAGATTCTCGAGTGGATTCAGGTCTGGACTTTGACTTGGCCATTCTAACACCTGGATATGTTTAGTTTTGAACCATTCCATTGTAGATTTTGCTTTATGTTTTGGATCATTGTCTTGTTGGAAGACAAATCTCCATCCCAGTCTCAGGTCTTTTGCAGACTCCATCAGGTTTCCTTCCAAAATGGTCCTGTATTTGGCTCCATCCATCTTCCCATCAATTTTAACCATCTTCCCTGTCCCTGCTGAAGAAAAGCAGGCCCAAACCATGATGCTGCCACCACCATGTTTGACAATGGGGATGGTGTGTTCAGGGTGATGAGCTGTGTTGCTTTTACGCCAAACATAACATTTTGCATTGTTGCCAAAAAGTTCGATTTTGGTTTCATCTGACCAGAGCACCTTCTTCCACATGTTTGGTGTGTCTCCCAGGTGGCTTGTGGCAAACTTTAAACAACACTTTTTATGGATATCTTTAAGAAATGGCTTTCTTCTTGCCACTCTTCCATAAAGGCCAGATTTGTGCAGTATACGACTGATTGTTGTCCTATGGACAGAGTCTCCCACCTCAGCTGTAGATCTCTGCAGTTCATCCAGAGTGATCATGGGCCTCTTGGCTGCATCTCTGATCAGTCTTCTCCTTGTATGAGCTGAAAGTTTAGAGGGACGGCCAGGTCTTGGTAGATTTGCAGTGGTCTGATACTCCTTCCATTTCAATATTATCGCTTGCACAGTGCTCCTTGGGATGTTTAAAGCTTGGGAAATCTTTTTGTATCCAAATCCGGCTTTAAACTTCTCCACAACAGTATCTCGGACCTGCCTGGTGTGTTCCTTGTTCTTCATGATGCTCTCTGCGCTTTAAACGGACCTCTGAGACTATCACAGTGCAGGTGCATTTATACGGAGACTTGATTACACACAGGTGGATTCTATTTATCATCATTAGTCATTTAGGTCAACATTGGATCATTCAGAGATCCTCACTGAACTTCTGGAGAGAGTTTGCTGCACTGAAAGTAAAGGGGCTGAATAATTTTGCACGCCCAATTATTCAGTTTTTTATTTGTTAAAAAAGTTTGAAATATCCAATAAATTTCGTTCCACTTCATGATTGTGTCCCACTTGTTGTTGATTCTTCACAAAAAATTACAGTTTTATATCTTTATGTTTGAAGCCTGAAATGTGGCAAAAGGTCGCAAAGTTCAAGGGGGCCGAATACTTTCGCAAGGCACTGTATAGGCAAGTCATGTGCAGAAAGCATCCCATCTCCACCCACGGGGATGGTTTGGGAACTTAAAGTAGATTAGTGGGACAAGCAAAATATGTTTGGTTGTCTCAAGTATTAACTACTTGCTGGTAAATCATTGTTTTACATTGAGAACTCTTATTAACATAACTTTTTAATGAATTATTGTCGTAAGCTTTTGTGTAGCAGGTGTAATATCACCTTTATGTGAGGCCATATTCAAAGTGTATGGCTTGATTTACTGCTCAGGTTTGGTTTGGCTTGTTAAGTTGTTCACAGTGTGTTTCATAGTGCTGCTAATTGAGTGCAATCATAGCATGTGGTGTTGTCATGTATCTCAACTGGCTCAGCTGGGCTTATTGCATACAGTTTGGTTTAACTAGGGAAAAGCACAGCCTATCCAGCCTCAGCCAGATTCTTTAATGTTGTTGTTAAGGCTCATATCTCTTCTGTTGATATTGAAGTGACATTCTCAGTTGGCTCTGTTTAACCGGCTGTTCTAAGGTGCTTCTAAACAGAGGTTACATCTTTTAGATTTTCATTAAAACAACATTTGAAAGAACTTGCAGCACCTCAGGTTTCTCCTTATGATCACCTCCACTGCAGCTGTCTGAACTCATCTTTGCTCAAGTGCCAGTGTGAAGCACTGACAAATGTGGCAAATAAACCATGCTAAAAGTTGCATGAATTCTGATATGAGTATTTATACTGATTTGCACCAGATTCCGGAGTATATGAAAATGGGTCAAATTTGAAAGTGAGCAGAAAAAACAGAGTTCAACTGCAAATTAAATCAGTATCTTTAATAGAATGTATGAAAATCTAAGAGTCTCAGTGCTCTGGTCACTCATCCATTCCTTTGGGATTTAGATGAAGTGGGCTTGAGGAAATGAGCACTCGCACGCCAAGTTGCTCATCGATACTGCAGGCCAGACAGCATTGTAATGTTCTCTCTTAATGGCTGCTAATATTACTGTGATCTCTGCTGACCTGCGGCACTCACGGGGCATAATCGGATATTAATTGCACGTTTTTATCACTTGAAGACGATCTGTGTGATAAGACTCGGGAGCTTCTTACAGTATATGGGCTTGTCTTTACCTTCTAATCTGGTACTGGTCACCTGATGAATTAAAAATTTTTTTTTTATTATATGTCATTATTGCAATGTATTGTCATTCCCACTTAGTTTTAAGATAACTAATCTCTTTGCTATTTAGAATAGGCCTCATAGGGCAGGCTGACAGTGTTACCCATGTTAGGTCAGACTGAGCTCGATTTGTGAACAGTTCTCTACAGTCATCGTTATTATTCCTAGTGAAAGGTATGCACCACAGAACTGGCTCTGCAGAGGGACTCTGGCTCACAGACTATGGCATTCCAAGCTAAGAGCAAACCAAACTGATATTGCCCTCAATACTGTCTTCATATTTTCTCCATATTTGGAAATGTTTACCTCCTCATGATGGTTGACAGAGGTTGGAAGAGGGGATGTGAGTCATTTCAGCTGCATAAGGCTTTCTAGGGGTGAGAGGCGCTTCCAAGTGACTGCCATTTAGTAAGGCTAGCAGTTTTCTGTGCTTCAATGAGCTAAAGAGAAGCTGTGAGTATCCGTTTTGTTTTAATATTTCAGTTTTATGGTGTCATGCATGGGTACCGTGAGAGAATGTAATTGTTATTGAGAAAATAGCCGGACATAATAATATAATATATTGAGTTATAAAGAGCAAAATGTTTTATTCATCCGTGTTTTTTGCATTATCCATTATCTCTATAATAGGTTGCTTGTGGGGAGCTTGTCACTATTTGTCACAGCTTGCCTGAATGTTTGAGAGCTATAAAAGATATGTCATTGCTGTTTCCTTGCATCAGACATAGAGCCAACACATGGTGTTCCTGTGTATTTTTGCAGATATGGAAAAGACTATACTGAGTTTGACTGTTCCGCTCACCAAATATTCAGGAATGTTTTTAAAAAGTTGCAACAAGAACTGTGCTGACCGTGAGACTGACAGTACATAGGCTACAACTGCGTGTGAGTAATAGAAGAAGGTTAGGGATGAAGATGAAAAGTGCAACATCCGTTGTGTCTGAGTTGAATAGATATTTTAGGACAGAAATGGTTAGAAAGCCCTGTGTGAGTTCGGGGCAGCTCAGGCCATTGAAGAACTCTGGTTTTGCAAGCATCCACTCTGACTGCTATACCTTGACAGGTCTGACCTTCCTCCTGGCTTTTACCTTTACACTTCAAACATTTAGTGGCAGCTGCCTGGCAGTTTATATCCCTTCACAAGTCGAGGGAAGAGGTAAATGATTTTTCTTAGCTGTAAGGGCTTCTGACTTGAGTGATGCTGCGGTGTTATTACCTAATTACTTTTATCTTTAAATTATGCTGGGACTGTATCAGGTTTCAGCCTTGAAGCTAGTTTGTCAGTTTACATACCAGTGTCACTTGTTTTTTTTTCTTCATATAGTTTTATTAGAAACTGACTAATGCATGTTTGCATATTTAGTAGTGAATGTAAGCTGTTATGACTCTTTTATCTCTTTCTAAAATAATGTGTAAAGCACATTTTCAACCCTTTTTTCTTTATAGTTTTCATAGTACTGACTGATCCTCAGCCACAATTTCAGTCCTTATCAACTGCATATGTTGATTTTCTGGGAACATGCTTGTCCAGTACGGTCCATTAAATCCAACAAACTCTTTAAATGTGTTCAACCTGTCTGCGCTTTTGACAGGGAATTAAGAAATCACTAATTACATGGCCAAAGAAGCAACATTAATTATGTGAGGAAGATCCTGACTTTTTGTCTGTCTTATGTAGGCCTACATTTTGGGCCATGCTAGTGGTTGTAGAGATGGCAGTGTTGTTCGGACTGCTGATCAGTCAGCCTACCACTTTGGGCCCTGACAAGAGCAGATGATGTCTGTCTTTGAACTGAATTTACATGGTGAAAGATTTGAGGATGTGATGGTCATTATGGTTTCCATGCAAAATAGTGCACAGTCTAATTGTTATCACAGTGATCCATACAATAACTATTTGCAGTTAAATGGCACTGTACTGCTATAAATAAAAGTGTCATCAGTTTTTAAGGAAATAATTTTTGAAGTTTGAACCAGTTAGATATGCCTGTTTTACATGCAAGAACAATTGCTGACAATTTGTAAATTAAATGCTTGCGCACTTAATTTTCATATTGTAGCATACATATGATCCTGGTAATAATCCACAAATAAACTGGGAGTTTTAAATCAACTCTTTTGGTTTTGGGGAATATGCCTAACATTTTATCCAGTCTCTATCACGTTGTTCATCCCAGCCACACCACTACCGGTACCTCCATTATAAGAAAAATGTGGTCAGAATCATTAAAAAGATGTCGCATATTGCCCCTTTTACCAAGTATTTTGAAAGGAGACACTGGTAGCATAGATGGTCTTGTAGGAGTTATTAGTGGAGAGAGAAGTTTTACCCGAGCTGCAATTTTTCACAGAACTGAGTGAACGGTTCGATTTATCCATCTCCAACATGCCTGTTGATTTGCAGTAGAAACTGTAGAATAATAAGAAGGGTTGGATGTGCACAGATGTCTTTGTGGTTATTGCACAAGGTCTGCTGTTGGTTGCACAAAATTTAACCAGTGGATCTGCAGTGCGTAACTGTGGCTTGACAGTGCACAACTTATCAGACAGGCACATACTAGACCAGACACCGGCCTAAAGGAAACACTGTCACTACAGGATGCTAGCTGTTGTGGAAGCCCTAACTGGGATAGAACTTTTTTGTCTGTGTGATCACAACAGGTGGTTGAAAATGTCTGGTTACATAGAAACTTTGGTTCTATAAGTGAAGAAACTATCTCTCTATTCCATATGTGTGAGGTTGATCCCTCTGTGATCAGGGTGCATGATGTACATTTAAGATGCACCAGCTTGCTCTGCCACACCCTATAGTTAAATCTATAGAACACCTGTGTGGAATCACTGACTATTTGATCTCCACTTCACTCAGGGTGCAGTGTGACAATCTGTGCTTACACACATTTTGTGAGCAAATGTGTGTATGTTAAGTCTGGGATTCACAAGTAAGTTCACTTGTGTTAGTTGGGCAGGGTGTCAACAATTCCCAGAGCGAGGCAAGCTGTCATCATTGAACTCAAGGATGTACTGCCAGATTCAAATGTGGCAGGGGACCTAATGGATCCTGAAGTTTGGTTTTGGGGACAAAATATCTGAGTTCAGGTCCTATCCTTTGGTGTATCTCTGGCTTTCACACATTGCTGTCCTCACACCCATGTGGCAACCATGGCTAAGCATCTCCATTTACCTGGACAACTGGCCAGTTTGCATGCCCCAACCACAAGTTCAAATCCCTGCATCAACACAGAACGCGTGACATTTTGGTGTTGACTGACTTTGAAGTGAAACTACTTAACTTTTTGAAGAAGAAAAGGGTTAAAATTGAAAAGAGTTTAAGAAGATACTCATTGCAGTTCTCCGACTTTGTGGCTCTCCATACTTGTGCCACTATTGCACAATGTTTTAGCATATGAAGTTATTTAATAATTGTCACTTTTGAGTAGCTGTTGTTCAGCAAAGCTTACCCAGTCTTGTTTTAAAGCACTATGCCATGGCAAGATTATAGCAGTTTACTGGGAAGATGTTATACAGAGGAGTTTTTGTGAGAATGGACTATCATAATAAAAAATTATGGGATAAAATTCACAGCTATAATGAGCTAATTATTTTAGAGTAGCCATTAAAGCTAATCATCTCACTCACTCACTCACTCTCTCTCACACACACACACACACACACACACACACACACACACACACACAGAGGCTCTGAATATTTAAAGATCAACTTTATAAGATTTTACAATTATCTAACACAAATATTGAACCATTACCAGTGCAGTTGATTTGAATTATTTTAGTTCACTACTAGTTTTCTGGTAGTAAATGTTGTAGCAAGCAGTTTCTAACACTGTCAACAAGACTGTTTTGTTCAGCAGCCCTACTTCTAGAGGATTACTAGTTACTACTAGTAAGCTGCGGCAAACACTGATCATAGTCTCTGGTATCATCTCCAACACTCTTAAAATGACTTAATCTGGTCTCATTCCAATTTGCTGTTTTTAATTTCAAGATATTGAGATCCTCCAGAGAGATTGTATGTTTTCAAGACAAGTCTTCCAAATGAATCTTGTCAACAAATTAGGGCATGATTAACAGGAGCAATTACACTGAGGATGCAGTTAAGCTGAAGAGAATCAAGCTAAAGTGGAGGAGATTATCGTTTTCTTATTCAGGGGAATCAGTTTAAGGGCTTGATTACTTTGTTTTTCTGCTAACTCTTGATTACACTATAACTAATGATGCCTTCTCAACAGCAATTTCTTCTTCACAGAGTTTTAAAGTGCAGATTGAACATTTAAAAAATGTTTTTAAAGCTGCATGAACTAAGATTTTACACATTATTAAATCAAGTGAAAATGGGACAGGACATGGTGGCTCTCAACTATACCACCCCCCTCCATGAGGGGGGCATTGTCTACAACCCCTCTGCTGTTATTCCACCTTCTCTGCCCTGAACTGTCAACATACGAGCCATAAATTAGCAACTCTTGTTACCTAGCGAAGGTTATAAGAAGAGTTAAAAAAACAAACTCTGAGTAGTTATTTCAAGTGGCTAGTCATGGAAGACCTCTCAGCAACTACAAGTCAGACTGTGTCCAAGACAGTGCCTGTCACCCTGGAAATTAACACAGCACAAATTCTGTCATCCTTATCGGTGCATGACATTACCCAACCATTACCCATCAGCTAATTTTTGTTTCAGGTGTTAGGTGTGGTTCGACATCACTATCATGATCTAACCTAAAAGTTGAATTACCTTAGCTGTCTATCTCGTCATCAGACTTCATTGACAAACAACATTAGCCATGCGTGCAAACTACATATCAAAAATCACTAATGTGTCAACCTCATCAACTGTAATTGTGCCACTGCAATACTGCCGTAGAGCCGGGACCTATTACACAGCTAATGCTGTAGCTTTGGACTGAATGGTTTGTTGTAAGCAGGCATCCGTAGTTGCAGGTTCGGGAAGGAGGGGCAAAGACAGTGCAGTTCAAGGATGCCATTCAGCTGGTGAGATAAAGCAATACACAGGAGATGAGAAGGCCACTATGCAATATTGCTTAATTAGTGGATGACTGAGTCTGTACTAATAACTGTCAAAATTAGCATCATAGATGGACACTATCCATCTTTATATAACACAAGATCCTATGTTTTATGCTCTTTTCGAAGTAGCTTATGCACAGATACCCCCGCTGCATTGCCCATAGCTAAAGCTGCTAAAGCACACCTTGCATTGGCTGAAAAGGAGATGAGAATGAAAATAGAAAAAGCCCAGTTAGAAGCCTCAATGGAAAAACTAAACCTAGAAAAAGAAACTGCTGCAGCTGTAGCAGAAGCCGACATCTTAGAGGCAGCAGCTAATGTGGTTAGTGAGAGGCTTAGCTGTAAACTCCAGCTTGACACGGCTCTACTCGACATAGCCCAACGTACCAGACAGTACATAGCAGAGCAAACAAGGGAAGAAAAAAGTGTAAACTCAGCTTCAGGTGCAAAACCTCTTCCTGCATACAAGGCTAAACAAGTAAACACAGAACCTTCAACCCTTCGTTCTGTACATGCCACTTGGTTTAATGCAGAGGGAGATCTTCCTCCTGCTGATAATGAAGGTCACCAGTCATTCCCCCCTCAGCTCTACTTGTGTATAAACCCTATAATTCATGTCATGCAAAGGAAGAACTACCTGTCGTACAATAGAAAACATTACACCATGCAGTGTAGTGATGTTGCTGCTCTACCACCTCCTTGCAGTCATACTGTAACGTATGCTAATGATTACAGTTCCAATATGTCAGACTTGCCAGATTCCTTGCCTGCCATGAACTGGTAGCCACTGGCCCCCTGAAATTCAGCAATTAGCTAGAACGCTACATTGGAAAATGCTGTGCCTTACATGAAAGGACACTGGAACAACACAAGGCCTTACTCAGAGACCAAAAGATTTGCTTTAGATGTTGCTTGTCTAATACACACATCGCCAGAGAGTGTAGGTCAGACATCAAGTGCTCAGTATGTGAAAGTGAGAAACACCCATCAGCTCTTCACCTAGGAACTGCCTCTTGGAGTATACATACTGTATGAGTGCCTCTTGAGATCATGGTGGGGAGCAACAGCCCACATCAGCTTTGGAGTGTCCAGCTGAGGTGATTGCTGAATGCACACAAGTCTGAGGAGACGACTTAGCTGACAGACGTTGCTCAAAGATATTCTTAGCAAAGGTCTATCCTGCTGACTGTCTGGATAAAGCAATCAATGTGTATGTGATCTTGGATGAGCAGAGTAACCAATCTTTGGCTCGATCCAAACCTTTTGACCTATTTGATGGCCCTAACTCCTCCTACCACCCAAAACATGTTCAGCAGTAACAGAGAATACAGACAGACTAGCTTCCAGCTTCTGTATTGAGTCTTGGGATGGAAAGGTGAAGTTCTCACTTGTCCCTGGTACAGGACTGAGGCAGCCATCTGCAGCGCCAACTCACACTGATGGCTCTAACCATCGGGGGCAACTAAGAAGAGTTATCCTCTTCTTGAATGTAATGAAATTCCAGACAACAGGACAGAAATTCCTACCCCCAGCGTGGCTCATCGCTACACTGACTTAAAGTAGATAGCTGCTCTGATTCCACACCAAGGCTTCTGTTATGGTTCTGCTAGGCTTGGACATACTCAGGCTCCACAAAGTGCACAAGCAGTTTTAGGCTGGACTTGGGGTGATTTTCTGGAACTTGGGGAGTAATGGACTGTAAATGGTAAATGGACTGTATTTATATAGCGCTTTACAAGAGATGATACACCATTCACCCATTCACAGACAACATTCACACACCGATGACAACAGGCTGCCACACAAGGGTGCTAGTCAAGCCACCGGGAGCACTTTCTGTGCCAGCACAACTGACTGACTGTGTCTTTAAATAGCTTGGAAATTCCAGAAAATGATGCCATAGCATTAGAAGCTTGTGATAGGCTAATGACTCAATCAGTGCATATTTGACTATAGTTGACTAATAATATTGACTATATTAAAAGACCAAGGCTTGTTAGTTGTATATTCTCATGGGACATGTCGGGTTTTTTGTGCTTTAGCATTGCATTCAACCAGTTAACCAAGCTTCTGTTTTGTCTCTCTTGCATGTTCTTTCTTGTCCTCATCCCTTTCTGTCTCTCTCAGAATTGCCATGTCTAGTCCTAATGTTCATATTATTAGTAGCTAGTAATTTCTGATTGTTCCTTGAATATCATTGGTACTTTTGGGGAGTCTAAGAGGCTAAGAAACCAAAACAAGAAGGCTTTTGCTCTCTTTTGAAATGATGGTAAAGTTCCTGAAAAGGTCCCTGGCTTCCCAGAAAAGTTCCTGGACTAACACTTAGTCTTGCATTAAGTCATGATGTGCATTTTTTCATGGCATCCAGCATCCTTCATTTTCCACACACTGGCTGTTGAAAGTTTGCTGTTCGCCAATTCTTTGGTTGCCAGTAAACAACTGTCCTCTTTGTTATAACAGTTCCAGAGGTGACATTTTTTCTACATCCATGTCATTTAATGATCAGATGTCACTAACTGATTAATGAGATTAAGAACATGCTTGAGACTAATAGGACGTTTCACACAATGTGACTGATACTCTTGTTTGACACTCAATGAGGGATGCCAGCCTCTAAAGGCGATCAAATGCATGTTGCCATTAATGTTGTCATTAATGATCAATGATGTGTTGAAACATATAAACTGCAATACATATGAATGAAAATATAATGATTGATGGATGAGGGATGTCTGTGGACATGGCTAGTGTTACAACTGAAAGGATTAGGCCAGTCTGTCAGGCAGTCCTGGATTAGTTTATTCATCTGTGCCATAGACCTTCATTGCACTGCTCCACTGGTTGCCATGTTTCCTCATTACAAAACAAAAAACTGCTTTTAAAAAAAGTTGCCTCAAAGGCTCCAAATGGCTGTAACTTTTTACAGCATCTGAAGTAAGCAAGAGTCAAGCAAGAGATCTCTGGATATTCTTAACAAATATCAGGGTCTTGTGTTTCGTAATGAGGAAACATGTCAGCCAGTGCAGCAGTGTGTTTCCCTGATGTGCTTTTAATCATTTTTGAACAATAGAGGTTTATGGCACAGACAAATAAATTAATCTACAAACTAGTTGCCCCCGATGGTTAGAGCCATCAGTGTGAGCAGATGGCTGCCTCAGTCCTGTACCAGAAACAAATTCCTTGTGTGTGTAATATACTTGGCCAAATAAAAGTGATTATCCTTATTAATCCAGGACTGACAGGCTGACATACGTTAACAGAGGCAGTTCATTTTAGTCTCTGTATGACCAGCCTAATCCCTTCAAATAAATCACTTTTAATTATTGAATATCAGCAAATAATGAAACCATTCAAAGAAAGCATTTACAGTATAAATGTCATTAATTATCAGTTACCTGAACTTTTACAGAGGCTTCTTGGATTGAATTTAAACTAAATCTGATCTCTTTGTCTTCTACTGCGTTTTGTAAATAAATAATCACAGTTTTTTAAACTTAACTCAGGTCTGTGTTTATATTACACACAGTCTGTACATTAGATGCATTCTCAAAAATGTTAAATTCCTCCACTGGCCCAACTTTCATTTTTTGTGGAAGCTTTAACTTAGGAAAAACATATAGACCAAAGCCATAGATTTGTTTAGCCTTTTTTTTTCCAGGGGTTGCACCAGATAGCCCAGAGACCACGTATGTGCAGATCTGACAGTTTCTGCCAATGATAAAAGTATTGAAAAGTTAGCCTCAGGCATTTGTTCTCCCACAATCTTATAGATGGGATGACTGCTTGGTAACAGTAACTTAATGAAAAACCATTAGCATGATGTTTTAGTTTCTATTAATGTCATTATGAGAACACTGTTTGGAACTTAGGCAGGCAAAGAGGGTTGTTTTTCTCTCTTGCATCGAGCTCATGTGGCTTTGCCCACCTTGAGTTCATGTTGTTAGTTGATGCAGAAAGGGTAGTTTTCTTCTCTTTAACAGTACCATAGTACTTATTTCATGCCAGTCCCAGCTGCAGAGGTGCTCCAGCTGTGACTCATGTAACATTGTTTATGGAGCCCTATAGTTTTGTTCATGCTATAGGCTAAAATGCTCAATAACAATCTTTTTGTCCGATTCCATCTTTTTGTGTTGGTGGTTGACATTCATATTTTTAATTGACATATGACAGTCCAGCTCCAGATTTGAATTTGTGTGAAGGTCGAATTGTGCAGTTCCCTCCAAAATGGCCTGGTTCCAATATTTTCCTTCTAGTATGGCTTGAGCAGAACCATACATGCTTACGTTTACCAGTCAGTGACACTGAATGATGATAATGGGCAACATGTGCATGCGGAGAGGAGCGATACATTTAAAAAATAACCGCATGAATTCAGATCTGACTGTTCTGACCGCTGTTGTATGGTCAAATATTGGATATAAATTGGCTCTTGAACCAGTTATAGAAGTGGTCCAGATTTGATTAAAAAAAAATTACTTGGTTTGTTCACACGTGAAAAGATCAGATCTCAGTCACATGGATGGGAAAAAATTCATATTTGAGTCACTCTGGCAGGTGATGTGAATGTAGCTTGTGACTCAGTTGTGCTTGAAGTAGTTTGCTCATTGCAGCTCTCACAGAGATCTAAGTATGTGGTCAGGCAATCATAAAGGCTATTAACAAACCAGTTTATTCAGCGTAGCATCCATTTAATTTGGAGGTAAAACTGAAGGCGTGTACACCCATAATGCCACTGTTGATCCCTAGTGCACAGGAGTCTACACAAATACAACATTTTACAGTAGGTTACAGCTGAAAAAAAGCATACTAGTTGTCAGATGTGACAGTTTGGGTACAGTTAACTTTTGCTATTGCTTCCAAATAAATTTGACTAAAATGCTGATTTGTCTGGTCATCTGACCACTTGGTGTCATCAATAAAAAGAGGTCTAACAGGGCAACGATCTGTCATCAAATCTAAAATCAGAGTATATTCTTTGTGGCGAGTCTGTCTCACTGCTGGGTTTGCATACTTATTTCACTAAAGTATTTTGTTGAAGTTTACTGCCAGCATGCACTGATTGAAAGGTTAATAGAAGGGCCCAATGTGGGATGTATTATTTGTACCAAAAGAACTGTATTTTGATTTTTAGTGATTAGAAATGATAATTATATCATGATGTGTCTTCAGAAAATTCTATCCCTCATAAGACTGTGTATTCACATTTACAAAAGGTAGTCCATTTACCTCGAAGTGAGATCCACAAGTATTCTTAGTCCAGATGAAGCTGTCATGGATGATTAGCAGGTCAAGGATATGTCAGATGAGGCACGTGTTTCCTGTTAACTGTAGTCCAGTCTGGCCTCAGCAGATTCCTTCAGTCCCACAGGTGCTATACTGTATTTGGTTCAGAAAAGGTAACTAATTTAATATGAACATGTCTTTCATGTTGCTGTGTGGTTATAAATACACCTTACCAGGTAAATGGTCAAGGTATTTTCAGGGATATGTGCAGTGGCTTCAGCAAGAATTCAGACCCCTCTGCCTTTTGTACACTTGGTCAAAAATGTCAGTTACATCTATAACTCAATAACATGTCCAAAAAGTGAAGGGGTCTGAATGCCTTCTGCAGTCACAGTGTTTTTCATTGGCGTGGTCGACCTTTTCATGCAGTAAACACTGAAGCCCAGTCAGGCTGTCCACAGGAACACTAAGAAAGCAGGTGTCCACACAGTAAAGGGACCCAGCTCTCCTTAGTTTTGGCTGATTTGTTTGACAGGAAGGTTTAGGTCAGCTGTTGTATAAAAAAGTATTGTAAGTATTCAAACACACCTTATGTAGCCTAAAAAAATAGCAGGCTGATCCCAAGTGCTGCCTGAAGACAAGGATTAGAGGCTGATTAGAAGAAGGGTGTGACATGTGCACACTTTTTTTGTCTCTTTCCTGCCTGTCCATCATAGCATGAATAAAGACCTTTTCACAGCGTAAATTACATTTCTTTGACAGATTGTGGGTCTTTAGAATTGTGTTAATGGTCTAATGTACTTGGATGATCACTTGAATTTGATAGTAAATGACTGAACATTTAATGGCTTTGATAATTTGAGTATTCATTGTGTATTTTCCATGGTCTACAAGAATGAAAATGGTTTAACCTGAGTTATCATAATGGATTTGGCAGTGACTGAAATTGGCTCCTTTTATTTGACTGTCCAAAAAATATGTCTGAACATTTCTGTGGGTCTGTGATGGGATGTCAAATCTTCATCAACAACATATTTAACCTGGTTTAATTTAATGTAAATACTTGCTTCATAAGATGCAGTTGTGTAATGTCACACTCAACAAAAGCAGTCCAGGTTCAAGTGTGGTACTCAGTGATAGTTTTTAGAATGGACACATGGTATAAGCAGCTTTGTTACAGCTAAATTCATAGTGTTTCAGTCATTTTAGTTATAGATTTCTAGCTATGGCTTCAGATTGAGAATATTGGTCTCTTTCGTTTATAAGTCCAGTCACATTACTGCTTTGCAGACTTGGCTAAGACTGTACCCTCTAATGTTTGATCTGTGAAAGGTAGTGGAGTGTTGAAGAGGGGTGCGTGAAGGATGAGCTTCTGTCTGATTTCCATAATTTGTGTCATATCTTAGTTAACCTTGAACACAAACACAGAAGATACCATTATATATATGAATGAATGTCCATAAATCTGCTTAGACATCTTAGAAGAAAGACACTCCTCATATCTCCAAAACTTCTCTTCAGTATCAAAAGAATCCATGATAGTTGTCTGTACATTTAGGCTATTGTAAACTGAATCTGACTGTAGCTAATATGGCAAATTTTTAATGTCCGTTTGCAAAAATGCAAATAAATATAAGCAAAAAAAAAAAATACATTCAGGTTGTAGCTCAAAGTGTAACTCCAAAATCCACGGCAACATTCTGTTTATATCTCCCAAAGCAGTATGGGAACTGTAGTTCCAACCTGTAGAGTGGGGTTAGGGGTCAGGCGCAGTTGTTTCTATTTTGTCTAAGGCAGAAGCCCACAGTGTCAAACTTGTTTCCAGTTCAGTTTCAGATCAGTCTGCTAGATCAACATTACCAGTTTGCCATTTTTAGATACCTTTGTAATTATACAAATATGCCAGAACAATTTTGTTTTGCTATCTGCTATTAGGGACTTACCTGGGGCCTTTCTGTGCGGAGTCTGCATGTTCTCCCTGTGCGTGGGTTCTCTCCTGGTTCTCTGGCTTCCTCTCACAGTCCAAAGACATGCAGCTTAGGTTTATTGGTGACTCTAAATTGCCTGTGAGTGTGAGTGTGAGTGTGTGTGTGTGTGTGGTTGTTTGTCTACATGTCAGCCCTGTGATAGACTGGCGACCTGTCTAGGGTGGACCGCGCCTCTTGCCTATTGTCAGCTGGGATTGGCTCCAGCCCCCACCTGCACTCTATTCAGGAATGAGCGGTGTAGATAATGGATGGATGGATGGATGTTAGAGACTTAGGGAAATGGTGGGGCTCCCCTCAGAACAGCAGCTGAAGTGTGAGTACACATTTGAACAGTGGAAGTAACATCCAGGAATGTTTCTCTTACAGGAGAGGTTAGGATTAGGTTCAAACACGGGCTTGTTTTTTTGGCCTTGTTCACTGGCAGGTGTGGTAGAAATGCATGCCTCACCTACACTATTTGTATGATGTTTTTGTTTCTTTTGATTCATTTAAGTATGCAACTGTGTCTGAGGGCAGATCTTTTGCAGCACTTAGAGAGGCGTGTGTTTAGCAAATAATGACTCATATGCAAATATATGTTCTGTGTTGCATCACAAGAATAGAGATGTAATTGATAGCTTGTCCACAAACAATAAACAGTGGCCTGTTTCAATTATGGTTGACTGAAAGTGCTGTTATTATTGTCGTTGTCGTCTTAGGAAAAAACACCACTAGCATGCCATTTATTTTTGACAGCCCATTATTTGTGTTTGTGACATAAATCTGTGATGGATAATTAGGCAACAGCCATGAAAAAATGGTTCAAATTCAAGGGGTTCTTGTTCCATTTGAATGAAGTGGATTTTATTATATATCTGTGTTTTTCACTAAGTTAGTTTAAGGATTTGCTCCAGCACAAGGTACTGTTCAAATAGCCTGGTGCAGAACAGGGTACAGTAGCTATGGTTTGAATGCTTTGCCTAAAGTAGATGATGATGATGATAACTTATTCAGATCAACATTTACAACAGACTTTCTTTTGATAAACTATAAAAGTGAAAATATAGCTTTGGGACAGCTGGTATTTGTCAACCAAGGTATAGTGCTAGTACCAGCATTAGCAACTTTACAACTCAGCTTTTGATTTATTGGGTTTGCAACTGACAGACGCGCACAAACTCACAAACCAATCTGACGAGTTTTCCACGATTTCCATTTCTTGCCAGATAATCATTTGCGCAACTCCTCCTCGGCTGCAAAATTTCCCAGATGGCTTAACCCAGAACATGCTGAAACTCTTTTGTACTTTTTTGGATCTGTAACCCGGCGCCTGTATAATCAATCAAGTTTTGTGGATGGATTTCAAGACCTTCACTTCTCTGAGAAGTCACAGCAGCTGGTTAGATATTGGACTGTATAGAAAGCAATGTATTTGTTTTGGTGACTCATTTTCACTCAGATTTTTTAGCTGGAGAAGAAATTGGATTTCTACTATTATGGCTGTGTTGCAGTTGTAGAAAACTGGGCTAACAGACGGTTGTTTGCAGGAATGAGTATGTGTAACTGCCTGTGTGAGAGACGTGGAGTTGTTGAAAAACACAGCGATATCAGTGCTCAGTAAATATACCCTGGGTAAATAAAGGTATAAATAAAATATCCAACCCACATAGCAGCGGTGCACAATTTAAGGTGATGCCAAGACAAGCAAACAGGAAGTGAGGCATATTTTCTAAGCATTTACTATAATAAGGTCCCCAGTTAGCAGTTACTTTCTCAGTCAACTGCGTATATGGGTAGATGACACAGTAGTTGTGGTATACATACACAGCAAAAGTTTGGCCTTGATGGTGGTACTTGGGGTGGGGGGGCAATGGTGATATGGAGGGTAGACAGTTTTCACTGTTTTGTAATTTTGGTGGAAAATAAGTGCCAATAAAGAGTGTTGACAGTAAGCTCTGTGATGTATACTGAAACAGGTCACTGTTGCTAAAAAGGCAAGTTACCTTTAGGTTTTCTGTTCCTTTTCACTGTGTTGTCAACAACAAATGAAATTCTAATTACTAGTCTTATTGGCAGAGATCCCAAAACTAATGGATCAGTTAAGTTAAGACATTATACCAGGATACAAAGAGTGTTTTTGGGTGGATTTGTGTGAATGGGCTTTTTTAAGATGTGTTGTCTGCAGTTAGTCAGCAACTGTGTAGAATTCCTGTCTGGTGTTAGTTAGATTTATAACAGCTCCGTTAAACTTATGTCTGGCAGGTTCACCTGTTCTATCTAGCAGTGTATTAGCTACAGTCATCCCTTGTGATAATCTACTGCTCTCGACTTTTTAAAAATATTTGTAACAGTTTTTGTTTACTTCAGATGCATACTCACCAGCATACAGCTAAAGTCTTTTGTTTTATAAATCAATCTTTTCATTTAATTGATAAACGCTTCAGGCTCTAATATGGCAGAACATCAAGTAACACGTCAGCTGTATGGAGTTTCTTTACATATTTGTCAATAACCATAACTCTGTGGACACCCATGTGCATATTTTGGTAATAAATAACCAATATAGTAAAATGTAGCTATAATATAAAATGCGTCTTGACTCAAAGTTCTAATTGTTGACAAAATTGGTACATTAATATGCAAGCACAAATGTCTGCTTAAAACTACATTATGATGTGCAATATGTAACTATTAAAGCTTTGTATAGGCTACTGCTTGTAAATTTAAGCGTAATAATGAATGGATTCTCAACATTGTCACCAATTCATTTTCTGTCGGTGAAAGATTCAGCTGATTATTTCAGCCTTAGTACTTAAAATATATGTATTGTTCACATTGTAACTCAGTTAGTTTAGCAAAATATTTATGTATTGTCTTCTGGTGTAAAGTCTTAAAAGTCATTAACTAAAAATATACTTAACATGCACATGTACGCATTTGACTGAAAGTAGTAAAGGAAAACATTCTTTTTCAAAGGACAACAAAACATACACCAACGGTCAGTCCTCAACATCAAACTGAAGGTAGAAGGTCAGTGTTTTTGAGGCAAACCTGTTAGCAGCAGTGGAAGAATTAAACAGATACCTAAGTAAAAGTAGCAATACCACAGCAGTGGAAGAAGTACTCAGATACCTAAGTAAAAGTAGCAATACCACAGTGTAAAAATACTCAGTTACAAGTAAAAAGGCCTGCATTCAAAATGTTACTTAAGTAAAAGTTTTAGTATCAAAACATAAAGTACTCGTACATAATGGCACATTTCAAATTTATGAATATCATATTATTGAAATATAATTACTGATGAATTAATGCGTACATGACATTTAATAAAGGGGGGCTAGTTTTAACCAGCTTATATGCTAATAATTTGAAGCACTTTACATATTGCTTTGTAGCTTGTGAATTTTCCACCAGAGGCCAATAAAATCTTTTGGAATAATCTGGTTATGAAAAGTAACTAGTAACTAAAGTTATAAAACTAATATAGTGGAGTAAAATAAAATATTTTCCTCTAAAATGTAGTAAAGTCAAAGTATGAAGTAGCACAAAATGAAAAAACTCAAAGTCCACATACCTCAAAATTGTGCTCAAGTACAATACTTGAGTAAATGTACTGAGTTACTTTCCACCGCAGCATGTTAAACATACTCAGTAATTGAGACTGCACTTTGAATTGAATCGGTGTGTCAGGCTGTATGAAAAGACCCCAAAACAGAGCTGGTTCATAACGTTCATTTCCCTGGATCAACATGTCCCCAACACCCTGGCTGCTGGTTATGTTTCCTTCACATCGGGCTACTTGCTGTGTTTGGGCAAGACGTCTGAAAATAAGGAGCATATGCTAGAACAAGGGATGCCACTTCAGGCAGTACTTGTTTCTTAACATTAGCACGGTGCAAGAAACTGAACTGAAGTTGAGAAAAGGCTTAGTTTTATTTGTAACAAAAGCAAAGTGTGAAGGAGGCATGGATAAGAATCCCAAACAGGCGCCCGCCAGTAATTATGATGCAAGTACAAAGAGATTTTTGCCAATCCAAAGGGAGAAGAGGAGTGTAGGTGTATTAATTCCTATTCTTTCCTGCTTCCTCAACTTGGAAGTTCAGATTTAGAAAAATAGACCCCCCCCCGCCATCCCCACAACAAAAAGAAAAGACAACACAAGAACTGTCACATTGACTGGCACCAATCGTATGTAGCATCTGTGTTTCCACTCCTGCTCCCTATAGTATATGCCACACTGTGGCAACGTGGGAAACTGACAGTGTCAATTTATCAGAACAAAAGCATTCCTCAGCAAGAGAATACACACATTTGGGCCCTGGAGACAAAATCATTCCACCCCCACCCTTACCTGTATCTAAACAGAATGTAGGACATTCACAACACCAGAAATAGAATTTTCAGTCACAATTATCATTCTTGAATTTATCCCCTGCAGTCAAAAGTTACTGTTTCACTTTAGGAGTTAGTGCTGCACTTTAATGCCAACTTTCTTAAAGTAAACAATTGAACGAAAGGCGGCAAGGTGAATTAAACACCCAAACAACTGCTGCATAACCTGATTAGGTGGTTTAAATTAATTGATCTGGATCCATTCTGCTCGAGATGATTGTTTGTTTCTGAAATGTAATTTTCCTTTTATTTATGAGCTGAATATTTTGTTGCTTATCTTTTCAGGTTTCTGATCTCAAAGTTCACATCATCATTTGGCCTGAAAATTTGGGTAAGTACTCAATTTTTTCCTGCTTTCTACAACAGTATCATACAGTATAAATTAGACAGAACAGCCTCCACAAGCACCATTGTAATTCCATGCCTTTTAAATGTGTGTGTGTGTGTGTGTGTGTGTGTGTGTGTGTGTGTTTTTTTTTTTTTTTTTTTTACAAGAGAACTACTGCAGTCGTGGGTTCTTTTTATTTTATTTTTTTGAGCAATTTCACATGCACCATCCAGATCTGGTGCAGGTTCAGGAACTATCTGGTATCACTCAAGATTTTCTTTTCATCATACCACCTCTCCCACACTTTACTTTTTGCCTGCTTGACAAAAAATATTGGTAGAGTTAATTCTTGTCAGTGGTGATTATAAAGAGCATCCAGAACCTCATTATTTTGACTCAAAATCTTTATCAATCAATTATCTAAGTTATTTTTCTTATTTTAAAACATCTCTTAATTAATCAAAAATATAAATGTTATCCAGCTCCACTATTTTGATTTATTAAACATAAATTTAAAATTCACACATGCACTGCATCTGCTGTGACATAGGTAGCTGGCTAAA
Organism: Monopterus albus; assembly: GCF_001952655.1. Lineage (NCBI taxonomy): Eukaryota > Metazoa > Chordata > Actinopteri > Synbranchiformes > Synbranchidae > Monopterus > Monopterus albus. The sequence goes on from NW_018127983.1 coordinate 2,042,843, forward strand.
GGGCAGGACACTGCCCTACTGACATTCCATAAGTGTTTCCATTACATTCTCGATTTATTAAATTAGCTTTTGTCAAGAGGAAGATCAAGCCATGTGTCTTAGACAGAAAAAAAAATAGTACCCCATAATAAAATAGGGCTTTGTTCAGTTTTCTTTTTTAGTGTCCTCACATGTACATACTGTACAGTGGATTCAGAAAGTAGTCAGACCACTTGAATTTTTGCATATTTTATTCTGTAGATTTAATTTTAAATGATTTGCTATTTTTGCTCGTCAGTCTACACTCAGTCGCCCATAATGACACAGCAGAATATGTTTTTACATAACTTTTAATTCAGCACTTTGTAGTAGCCCCTTTTGGTAGCACTTATAGTTTCCAGTGTTCTTGGGTAAGTCTGTACAGTTTTTGCACACCTGGATTTGGTCAGTTTATCTTGTTCTTCCTGGCAGATCCCGTCAGGCTCCGTCAGATTAGACGCATTCTTGGTTGCCTCCCTGACCATGGTCCTTTCTCAGTTACTCAGTTTGGCTTGATGGCCAACTCTAGGAAGAGTCCTGACAGTTCCAGACTTCTTCCATTTCATGGTTATTGAAGCCACTGTACTCCTGGGAATATTCAAAGCTTTGGAAATGGTTTCTACCCTTTCTCTGATCTATCTCTCACCACAGTCTCATCCCAGAGGCCTACAGAGAGTTCCTTGGACTTTATGGCTTGCTTTTTGTGCTGACATGCAGTGAGCGTTGTGGGACCATATGTACACACGTGCGCCTTTCTAAACTCATCACAGGTGCTACAGGTGGGCTCCAGTGAAGTTCCAGAAACATCTCAAGAACAATGAAAGCAAATAGGATACACAGGATACAATGTGGAGTGTCACAGCAAAGGGTCTGATTACTTTTGTAAATGAGATTTCAGTTTTTGATTTTTAATACATTTGCAATATATTGATTGTTAATGTTGCCGGCTATTGATTAGGAAAATAGTTTGAAATTTGCTTCCCTGTTCACAGTTTTCAGTCATGTGACTGAAGGCACAGTGCCCTGGAGCGCTGTGCCTCCCAACATGGTGGCTAACACTGGACAATCACTCTATTCTATTCAAAGACTCGTTGCTAGGAACAAAGGAATCAGTCATTCTTGAGAGTTGGTTTTAATCTTTTTGTCTAAATTTAACTGTATTTTCTAAATCTATGCCACAGAGAGAGAGAGAAAGAGGGAGGGAGATTGTGGTTGAGTGAGCTAGTGTGTGAGTGAAGAGAGGGAGCGGTGCTAATAAAATAAAGCCGTGAAATAAAAGAAATAAAACATTTTGATTGTTTCACGGTGCTACATTCTAAAGCATGTTACTGTATCCTTGTTTTGTTTTGTGCTATAGTGTTACTGATTTCAGGTTGCTACTTGAATGTGACGATGTGAAATTCCCTCTCTGGAGCCTGTCTGATATGTCTGTTCTGGGCTACTATAGTGGCGCAACATGGAAGGGCATGCCACCAGAATAGGATAAGATGCTTATCCTGTGCTAAAGAAAATGCAATGATTCTTATTTACAGGTGATTATACACCAAGGACAGCATATTAAAACTACATTTCATTATGAATACTACATTCTGTTTCTGCTAACAGATCCCCTCTGAATCTGACACACTGCACCTTTAAGTCTGCCTTTGGTACATTGTTGAAGCCTACAGTGATCCTTTGTCTTAGCTGACTCTTTGTTGGGATTATTTCTGATAAACTGCTGAGAATATCCCTTAACAACTGCGTTGAAATTGTTTGCATGTCCTGATAACACTAATGGTCTTTGCTATAATTGATTTAAGATATATTTTCATCAGCTTTTTTTTTTTTTAGTCCTGCTTTTGTGTTTAGAATTCTAATGTACCAATGTACACTTGGTTTTTGTTTTGTGGTCCTGACACAAATGTCTGCCATTAGATTAGTTGCACTCAATCAGCCATTTGCTGCTTCAAAGTAGCTCTTCTTATACTGACCACTGAAAAAAGTGGAATATACAGCAAATACTATAAAACAGTATATTATACAAAATCTGAATGTAGACATTGAAATTAGAAAGCTCTGAGGTGTCTGTGCTTAGCAAAGCATGCATTGTTATTGAAAACCAAAATGGGATGTATTTTTTAAACAGATGGTAGGTGCTCATGTGGGAACCTGAGCTCTTCTTCCCTGAATATGAATATGTTGAACAGGTGGTGCAGCGATCTTCCTTTTCCTGCCATGGATTTCATTAACACACCTTTATTCTTCTAGTAATAATAAGCCTGTTCATGTCCTCAGAGAAATAGAGCAGACAAAAGAGCTAATTGTTTTTTTTATAGGCAAAAATGGGCAAAACTGTGGCCTTGTTATGTATTATTAGTCACAGCCCTCTTCACCAAAAATCCTAAAAGACACACTCACCCCGAGGAAGCATGTGCCACTCTTGTGCAGTCATATTTGGATATGTGCAGATATAGTACTTCAGAAAGGGTACTATTCTTTAGTAACTGTTGAATGTTGAACTGACCCCCATTGTGACAATAATCCCCTTAGATCTTAAGCTGTTCTGTCACTGCAACCTCTCTGGTCCATTGTCAAAATCAGTGGTCAGGTTTCCATCGAAACGTAGATCAAATTTTAATGGAATCTAGAATTGCATTGAATTTTGGCATAAGAAAATGCACATTGTGTTGTCCGTTTTTCTGCTATTATACTAATATTATACTAATATTAGGAGTTGGTTCATCAACGTAAACATTTAGAAGCACCAATTTTTTAGTTGGGTGCCATTAAACAACTGAGGAAGAAGTACCTTCAACAAGATAATGTAATGAATTAAAAGAGCACCAGTAAAACTAGAAATGGTAGAAAACAACATGGAAAGCATGATGGAAATATGGCATTTATGTATGGTTCATGTAATGTAAAAAAAGTAGGGAGTCAGTATATAAACCTGTCATCCTTTTGAAAACAAAATTGTCAATTTCATTAAGTGCTGGATATTTCAGAGGCTGCTGAAAGTGATTTTTGTAAGTGTTATGTTTCGGACTTTATTAAATGAGGTTCAAACATTCAGTCACTGAGCACAGTACAAATGACGTGAGCAATAGTGAAAGCTCAGCCCAACTAAATGCTTTGCACGGATCATTGCACAAAACCTTATGTACATATGCGCAATAATTTAAACAGTATGTGCGCTCTCTGGTTCCTGTGCAAAACACACATGCACACAGATGCCTAGTAATGACACACTGTATCTTAAAGGCAAACAGTGGAATGACACCCTTCACACAGAAGTTTAGTTTCATTATGAGTTGACATTAAAGCTTCACAGAAGAGGACTGATGGCGACCGCGTTAATCGACTGAGTCGCAGTGATGCCGAAAACCTAGCTTGCCAAGGATGGTTCTTGGTTTCTCTGTTTGGATTCCTGGCTCACAGTTTGTGTGTTGGGGCCAGATTCTTGAAGCACACAAATCAAATCGAAGGATGACTAGTGAGGCAGGCTGCCAGCTGAATTTCAAGAACAGTTTATCTTCACTGTAGAATTTCAAATGCGTAACTCTTTGTTGGACTTTGTTGAGCTGTAGTAAAACAGTTTTCCTTCACTCGTTTCAGAATAGAGACATGCAATGTACATAAATAAACAAATCCTTCAGCTTTGGCTGCACTCTCAGGGGATGCACCAGGGAAATTATATAATGGCCTTTTTTTAGGAAAATTATTTTTCATGTCATAGCCATGCTTTTATTTTTGCCTAATACCAGCCTATGTAAGGTAAATATGTTGGACAAAAAAAACTTAAGTCCTTACTCAGATTTATACCGTTCCTCACATTTTCTGCAGAGCTTTTCTAACCTGATAGTCTCTTAATTCATATGGAGTCTTACTCAAACTGATTGTTTGGTGTTAACTTACAAAATACCATGTGAAATGGTCTCTATTTTGCTCACGGTAAGTCAGTAAAATGTAGTTCTGGTAGGTACTCAGCCTTTAAACCATCTTGTTTAGAGTCTCTCGGTGTCACAAAATTTCATTATTATATGTCAGACTTTTTTGACTGTCAAGAGCCTCTGCTTGTTAAAACACAAAAAACATTAATGCATGAATGCTACTCTGAGTCCTGACAGTTAAATAAGATTACTGACTTTCAATACTCTTAAATAGTACATGTACATACAGTATATATGTATCTTGGAAAGCCAGTGTAACACTGAATTTTCTGCTGTGTAGGACAATATGTAGGCATGCCACCATTGACGTAGTATGTACGCCATGTGCATTTAGAGGTGAACATCTACATTATATTTGATGCTTTGAACACATTTGTTGGCCCCCCCCCAAAAAAAAAAAAACAAACAAACCACCAACCAGCAACAACCCTACATTTTATTCTGTTGTTGAGCTAATATTTGACTGATATCCATCGTAACAACCTACTGTATCAACCTTTACAGTGAAAAATAGTGGAAATGCAAACTGAAGAACCAATAAGGTTGTGAGTCAGCCACAGATAAAAATATATTTCTTTACAAACCATTGTTTGCTCATTGCTTTGATATTGTATATAAATGAGAGGTCATAATATAAATGTTGGTTTTAATACTGTGAATTTAAGTCCAATTTGACATATGAAACGTATATGGAAGCAAATCTCCACCAAAACGTTTGAGGGTACACATTCTACATTTCAGGTGTTACTCAGTGTGCAACTTGCATTTGTGAGTGTGCAGGCACAGATTTGTAAGTGTAGAATCAGATTTGAGAGTGTAATTCCAGCTATGTGAATACACGTGTGCTTTCAAATTGTGATTTGCAAACTGAATAACATGTACAGACTCGTTTTGTATGTTTTTAAAAATTTGATGCTGAGAGAATTTTATACGAAACCCAGTGAAGAAATCTGAGCACATACTCAGAAACGAGCACACCCGTGGCTTGGACACTCATTCTCATTCTCCACTTACAAATATGTGTCTGTATGCTCTCAAATGCCGAATTGCAAACTGAGTAACTCTCAAAATGTTTTTGGTGCTCCCTCAAACATTTTGGCAGGGATTTACCTTCATAAGAATCCAATAGAATATTTACAACAGCTGGCAGCTCTGTTTTCAATAAGCTGAGCTTCTTGTGCCAGCACATTTAACCTGACATGGTGCGATCACAGTGATAGCCCATGTGGCCTGATTGGGTAGTCCAGAGCAAATGATCCACGCAAGCATTAATGATAATGTACTGCTTGCGTAGATGGTGCCTAAAATGTTATACAATCATAAGCACTGCTTAACAAAGACCTACGTTTTTTGTTGTGACATCTTTTATCATGGCATTGTGCACCTCTTTAATATCAGACTTGGCAGATCTGATGATTAAAGCTGACAGTGCCAGCATGTCATGGGTAATCGTTTCTCCCCCTTTTCCCTGCCTGCTTAACTTTCTTTTTCCTTCATCCTTCCTTTATTTATTTCCAAAAATGCATGTTGCTATGAAGTTTCTTCCCAGTCCAACTTCAGTACATAAGAGTCAATGAGTTACAGTGATTGAGGTGGACAGGCCCAAATGGCCAGAACTACATTTCATAGCATCTGAAATAAGATGGATTAGAAACCAATAATTTAAGGATTCTGTCACAAACTGATGAACTCAAGGGGAAAACTGTCACCATGTCACAAAACAAACAGCAAAGGGCTGAAAAAAGTAATTTTATAGTAATATAAAACAGAACAGTAGGAACCTTAATATTTCAGCTGAAAACTTTTTGTTTACATTTTGCCTGAAAATGCGACAGTAAACATATATTGGAAGATGATGAAACAATGCATTCATTTTCTAAATGTTGCGGCTCTAGTCAGTGTTATTTACAGTTGTCAGTTATGGTAGCACATTTTCACAGAGGATATAAAAACATCCATAGAAACCTTTTGAACATCTCCCGGAACATGAGCCACTTCTTCATCTATATGCTGAGTATGCACCAAATACCCAGACCAAAACATGCAACATGTGGTTAAATACACTGACTGTGACTCAGTGGGCCAAACTACCAACTTTTAACAAGTGTTTTTGAAAAAGACAACAGGTGGAATATCTCTGGTTTTAACCTTTTATGTAATTGTAAGCAAATTGATTTTGCAGCACAGTATTTAACATGACGTAACATTAGAAAAGAAACTTGGTTTCAATATTTTGATTTAAAGAATTTGTGAGATTCTTTAAAATCCAGTATCTAGTTGCATTCTTGAAAAAGTTAAAGGTAAATAACACCAAAGTTGGTGAATTATTATAGGCTATTAGCTGCAGATTGATTAAACTGGCTTTTACATGACAGCTGTGCAGTCAGTATTTTATACCTGTCACTGGCAGTCAGTTTTCACCAGTAGTAATTCAGTTGGTTAATTTCATGTCTGGCACAGGGACAGTCTTACCAGCAGAGTGCATATTTAAAGTGCAGACACGGTGAGCGTGAATCTATTTCATTCAGTCAGTGCTGCTGTTGGCTTAGAGCGGTCGCACACCTTAACAGTGCAATGAAAAATACTGGTGTATTGAACTGCCTTATGGTAGAGTAACTGTACCCTTTGTTCACAGCTCTGTAGATCTGTTAGATGGCTGCTATCACACTGCATGTTTATCTACAGAGGCTGAAAGTCTCCCCTTAATTAATTACTGTAGCTTTCCATGAGAAACTGAAACGCAGGATGATATCCAGTTGAGCTACGATCATCTTCTACAAGGAAAGGGGCAAGCAGAAAACAAGTAAATAAGATGTGCTTAAAATAGACAGATTAGATTAAGACAATCCTGGAGTGATTAAGGGGTTGACATAGATACCCTGGCTGGAGTTGGACCTTTGAGTGGGGCTGGGTGTGGTTTTAAGCAGCAGGAAGAGATAAACAGCAATAGCCGTCAGTCAATTAAGGATAAAACCTTCCAAAAAAACAAACTTTGGTTTTCAATTAATCTTCTTTGAGTGTCACTGAGGCTCACAGCACTGGAGAGTGAGCAGTGGAAGATTATTTAAGCGTCCAAACAACTGGGCATGAGGACTAAAGCCAAAAGCATTTAACTGAGCCTTGCTTATACTGTACAGATGCTTCCAGCCAAGAAGCGTTTCAGCACTTTGTTTTTGTCAGGAGTGAAGCAAAGCTGTGATTTATTTAGAGAAGTGATCCATAGGCAAATCAACAAAATACAAATATATCCAAAGTTCAGATGTGTACAGTCACTTACAGTTGAAGTCAGAAGTTCACATACATTTAAACTCATCTTTTCACAACCCCTGACATTTAATTCTATAAACGTTCCCTGTCTTAGGCCAGTTAGGATCACTGCTTTATTTTAAGAATGTGAAATGTCAGAATAATAGTAGAGAGAGATTTATTTCAGTTCTTATGTCTTTCATCAAATCCCCAGTGAGTCAGAAGTTTACATACACTCGGTTAGTATTTGGTAGCATTGCCTTTAAATTGTGTAACTTGGGTCAAACATTTTGGGATGCCTTCCACAAGCTTGACTTTGTCCTTTAGTAATTTTGCCACAACCTTTGGAGTCTGCTTGAGGTCACTGTCCATTTGGACAAGACCTATTTACTACCAAGCTTTAACGTCCTGGCTGATGTCTTGAGATGTTGCTTCTGTATATCCACATAATCCTTCTTCCTTATGATGCCATCTATTTTATGAAGTGCCCCAGTCCCTCCTGTAGCAAAGCCCCCCCCCCCCAACATGATGCTTAAAATACAAATGAGAAGTTTACAAATACCTTAGTTAAATACATTTAAACTTTTTCACAGCATCAGAAGCTTCTAAAGCCATGACATCATTTTCTGGAATTTTCCAAGCTGCTTAAAGGCCCGCTCAACTGAGTCGATGTAAACGTCTGACCCACTGGAACTGTGATATAGTCAGTTATAAATGAAATAATCTGTAAACAACAGTTGGAAAAATTGTCATGCATAAAGTACATGTCCTAAGTGACTTCTCAAAATGAATTCTGCAGTAGTTTAAAATTTCACTTTTAATGACTTCAGCATAAGTGTATGTAAACTTCAACTGTTCATCTTTCTCCTCTTTTCAAGAACATTTAAACATAAAAAACACTTCTGTGGTCCAGTAAAATATGTTTACCAAAGAAATCCCTGAGCTAAATCTAGCTGCTGTGGGAGCAAATTTCTTTGTGATGTACTCTGGTGTGGCTCTGGATGATCAGATAACATTGTTTATTGTATAAATGAAATGAGTCTCATTGACCTTTTACATATCAACAAGCGCTCTGACTTCATTATTCCATTGTTTAACTTCTTGCTTATGGTGTCATATTGTTTAAGTGAACATCTGCTGTTTGTGATCACCTCACAGCTGCATTTTAGCAAACATCTGACCAATTTTACATTATAGAACATGCAGTGTTAAGGAGTGTCAGAAATAAGAGAGTTTCTACTCCAACAGTGTGACACCACTATTTATGTAGGATATACATAGTTGTATTACTCTACAAATATCTTCTGAAATGTTTTGAAGAAATGAATTGGCACCCCTTAGAAGTTGTGATAATTAAGTAGTTTGTAGCAGTAAAGCAGACGTTTGGCCTCAAGAAACCGATTAAGCCCTGACCACACAGGAGAGTTTGAATGATGGATAAAGAACTAAGGAAAACTTCAGAAAAGATACAAGCTGACCTCCAAGACCGGTGTCCAGCTGCACCACATATTGCCTTCCGAATGGAAAAAGACTCGGGAAGAGCCCACTTTTCAAAGAGAGATGTAAAAGACTGAGTGGAGTTTGCTAAAATGTTCACAAGTCTCAGTGTTCCTGGGAGAATGCCCTTTGGACAGATGAGATCAGATGAGTTCAGTCACATCAGCTCTGTGTTCCCAGAAGAAAAAATAAAGCTTTCAAAGAAAAGAACACCATCCCCACTGTGAAACATGGAGGAGGCTCAGTTATGTTATGGGATTGCCTTGCTGTGTCTGGCACACAGTGCCAAAAATGGATGAGAGGAAAACATAGGATTGTTCTGAAGTGGCCAGCTATGAGTCCTTATCTTAGTCCCACTGAACATCTATGGAAAGAGTTGAAACTCATAGTTGGGAGAAGACGGCCATTAAACCTGAGAGAGCTGGAGCAGGTTGCTCAACAAAAGGGGACCAGACTAAGATTTGAGACGTGTACCAGTCTTATTACTGTAAGAGCCACAAGTGCTTGATTGCATCAAAAGGATGTGCTTTAGCTTATGGGTCCCGGTTTCTCTGCAGTTTCCATTTTCATTTACTCATTTATTATTTAAAATAATGTTACATCAAAAATCAAATGCACAGTCTGTAATATTAAATATTGAACAGAGACTAATGCCATTCACTTTTGTCAGCTTCAGTTTATAGCAAAGAAAACTTTTTTCTTTTAGCCACGTGTGTGTGTGTGTGTGTGTG
>NW_018127983.1:2052342-2057182 GCF_001952655.1 Monopterus albus
GGTCCTGGGGGGGGGATCTATCCCAGCTGAGACTGGGTGAGAGGCGAGCTGCACCCTGGACAGGTCGCCAGTCTATCATAGGACTGACATGTAGACATGTAGAGAATTTCATAGAATAAAACTGATTAAAATAGGGCTGAGTGATGTAGCCATAAATATAATCACATTATATTGATCTCAATAATTCTCAATCTATACATCCTTATTAGTGTCACATCTCTAAGCTGCTTTTCCATTTTTCCCATTTTTCCATCCTATACTATACATCCTATCCTATACTCTAATATTAGAATCATAGTTTTCCACAGTTCTTTCTGGCACAGTGTCTTAAACTATAAAATATGAAAGGGCACTCAATATGTCCCTGCTTCTTTTGGAGCTCTTATATCGGGTAATGACTGAGAAGGCCGACCTGAGCTAATGCTGCTGAGTTTGAGCTAATGCTGCAACAAGAGTTGTAACGTTGGTTGTTGGTGTGCTCGTCTGCTAGTGCTGCAGTGTGTGAGCACAGACTTAGTCTTTCTGTATACTGGGATGTAGGATAATAACTTTTCAAATGGTGAGAAATGTCTGTTGTGTTGTTTTCCTTCTTCGTTCATCACTAGAGCGGGCATCGCCCTGGTGTTTAACCAGTGTTAGAAATATGAACCGTTCCCAAAGAGTGGGACCTCTATTTTCATTGTCTTGTTGCATTTGTAAAACTCTCCTCATGGTCACTCAGTTTTACATTTTCTACATTTGTCCCCCCCCCTCCCCCGCTTTTCATCTACAGTTTATGTTTCAGCTAAACAACTGCATCGCTGTACACAGAAAATTGACCCAAATCAGTTCATTGTTGTTAGAGGGATTATTTTTATGATTATTATTGAGATTGTTTTATTGCCCATCCCTAAATTAAAATCCAAAGCCTACAATATAATGGGTTACTGTTACCCATTTGCAGATAACTACATAAGTCGATAGGTAGGTTTTAACCAGAAGCAGAGTAGTTACGGTAGGTTTGGAAAAAACAGCAACACTGGCTCAAAACAACCTGTTGGCACTAGGTAAAGTTAACCCTGCATTACATCGGTGATGTGGTGCTCACACTGAATCAGTTTTAATCCAGTGGGTTTTTTGTTTTCATATGTATAGCCAGCAGTAGCAAAAGAAGTTAACAGATGAACTGGAAATGGCTGGATTGCATAAAATCAATATGGTAACATAAATTAGAGAGTGCCACTCTTATGTTGCCCTAAAACGCGTAGTACGTTATCATCTTTTTTAACAGCCAGTAGTTTTTGTACTACAGTAACTGTTTTTCGGTGGTTGAGAACCTGAGCTCAGCTTAGTATGAGGAAACCCTGGCTCATTGTGACATGATCATGTTATGGGCCTAAAGCTCCTCATTGTTATGTATCTGTGGTCCTGCAGTCCAGCACTGCAGAATGTAGAGAGGCTGAAGGAAACTGTACTGTTGCTGCCAACCCACTGGACCTTTTTCTGCTCCTGAGAAAATGGTAAGCAATGGAGCAATACCTGTAAGTCAAAACAACGGGGCAAAGCACCCTGCCTTTTTGTCAGCCTCTTTCATTGGGCCAAGCCCAATTTATTCGGATACAATTGCAAAGCAAAATCTTTGTCTGCTGCAATTGCTTAAATGGTAGCTCAAGCATTTAAAAAAGGCTCAGATGAAATCACCGTGAGCTTACACTTATTCACATCCTGTGCTGTGCTAAGGGGATTCTTGTGCAGTCATCTGTATTCAGTAAACAAAGTGGTATTGATGAGTTGATTCTATGTGGCTTTGCTGGTGAGCGAGCCAGGGAAGGGATTATGTCCCCAAGCCAAAACCCAATAGAAAGTTGAAAAAGGGGATAGATGTGCAGTGCAGAGGATAAGCTGTGTTCAACATTAAAATAACAGCTCAATACCAGTACTATGAAAACATGCTTAAGTGGGAAATATATGTTTACTGTCACAGAATAATAAACTGACTCAGGTTTTTTAGAGTACAAAGGGCAACAAAGTGTCCGCTGTGTTTTGTATTATTTTTCACTTGATGTTTGTGTGATAACAGCTCACAGGGGACCTGTTATTGAAGGGTTTTTTTGAGGGCCTTTAGTGAGTTTTCATTACTGAAGGATTTAAGCATCTCCTTTGAGTAAGGCTGGAAAGGTGTAACTACAACAACAAATGGCAGAGATTGTGAGAAATCTGGTCGTCCACCATATAGGGATTAAAGCTTCTGTGAATTTTCTGTTTTTACATCTCACTTTCCAATCATTTGTACATGGTTTGGTTTCAACCATTTTTAGTCAGCTGTTGTATGAGGTGTGTTATTGTGATTAATAAAACGTTTGGTTCGTCTGGTTCAGACTAGAGGGGGAAAAAGTGATAAATGGTTGCCTTTTATTTGTAGTCTGCTTTGTGTTCACACTGACTTCTTATAAAGTACACGAGCCACTCCTGAAGTTATGCAGGCTGACAGATGAACGCACTGAATGGATGATAATAATAATAATAATAGTAATAATAATACTTTATATTGCACTTTACAACTTGAAAGGGGCACAAAGTGCTTCACAGCAAAACGTATGTACTGTAGTGAAAAGAAGCTTCAAACACTAGAAAAAAGCAAAAAAACCTGAAATAAATTAAAACACACACTTTAAAACAGAGGGGAAACTGCATATTGAAATATAAATAACATAGACCAAGTTAAAAATATCTCTGTGAAATGAGTTAAGTACCGAAGGCAAGCCTAAAGAGATGAGTTTTTAAAGTTACTTTGAACGAGGCCAGCTCAGTTATGGGCCGTAGTTCTGGTGGTAGAGAGTTCCAGAGCTTGGGGCCATTTTTTGTAGCGAGATTGTGGGACAGTCAGAGATGCTCTGAAGAGCGTAGAGCTCTATGCGGGGCATAGACAGAAACGAGCTTCAACACATATGAGGGGGCGAGGCCGTTAATCGACTTGAATACCAATAACAGCACCTTAAAGTCAATTCTGAATTTCACTGGCAGCCAGTGTATGGAGTGGATGGTTTTGGCGACTGTCATCATGCATCGTCATTGCTACAGGGATCCATTAATAGTCAACACCTCTCATATCATAAATAGTGAAAAACAGGTAGAAATGGGACAAAAAAAGAGGTTTTATTGTACACTGACTGGCCACTTTATTAGGTTCACTTGTACAATTGTATGTAATTCAGTGCAACATTTCTGCATTGACATCTGTGTTAATGAAGCTCAGAATGTTTCAGTTTTTGGCTACATTGTCATAAATGTATAAATTCAATTCTTTGAATATTATTGAGGTCATAGTTAAAGGTGGTGTTGTACTGAACTACATTATATTCAGATGTGCTCCTAATATTCGGACCCTCTCATGTACTGTATGTAGCTGGGGACGACAAAAATATAGAGACACCTCGAAATATAATGCAGTCCAATACAACACCACCACTGACTGGCTTCAGTGCTAAAGCATATCATTCAATTAACACCTCTGTGACAGTGTCAACAAAACCTGAATGTCATGGACATAAGAAGTCTTTAGGATAAAAGTAGCAGTGTTAGACTGTACAGTGGTACATGATAAATGGACACTCATGCACATTCATGTTTAAGAGTTAACAATCAACAGATGGATTCAGTAGTAGTTTGGCTCTTTATTTTTGTTAGTTTATTTATTGTCATCACACATAATGCAATAAGTAATCTGTATAAATTCTAAACAAATCAAGTAAAATAAATAAATAGTCTTTGAATTAAATGGTTACTGAAAAGGCTCAGGCAGAAGTACTGCTTACATGTGTCCAGCCTACATTCTTATATATTTAAACTATCCTCCAGAAATAAAAATTAAAAAAGAAAAAAGAAATCGACCCAGACACACATTTCCAGGTGGACCAAACAGGTCAGGTGTGAACACACCCTAACATTTTGCTTGCTTGTGCTCGAGGCTGTGCAACAAAGGCAGAATTGACAGAAGAAGAAAAAAATTACTGGCCGACACATCAAAGAAATAGGGATATAAGAAACTTCCCTTAACTGCCATCTGTTGCATAAGTGATAATGATGCAAGTTAAAAATTTTCATGGAATTCAACCTTTTTCATTTTCATCGACTCCCAGCCAATTTCATAAACAGCCGTAGCAGTAGCTGCACCTCTTCATGGATGTCACATCGTAGTGGTGTTAGAAAGACAGGACTAGATGTGTTTTAAACCCGATTATAAATACAGTGAGGTATCCATCCCATTCACCATATGTTTTAAATAAACATGTACTCACAACTGATTTATAGCTCCTACACCACACATACAATTACAAAGACACACACAGCTGACAGGTTGATCCCTCAAATTGCACACTTGTTTTCCTTTTTTCATTGCTTCAGTCTCCACCAGCACAAGCAGTTACAGCCAGACTCTTGACTTCTTTGTGAGTTCAAGATCATAATTAACTCTGTCCAGCAATAAAATATGTGCTCTTGCAGTTCATACTTTTCTTATGAGACGAGGATTCCAGTCTGTCCATGTCTTCATAAATTACATTTCAGAAAGTTTTAAAAGTCTTGGTGTTTTTTTTCTAGAGAAACCCCACTCAACTTAATTATCACCTAGACTGTCCTTGAAACGCCCAGCTATATGTGTGCTCCAATACAAGTCTCCGCATTGTCCCCATTCATACAACTTTAGAGAGACTGTTGTCGCCACTTTGAACAAATATTTAAAGTAGAGAAGGCAGCTGCTGTACTCCTCCAGGATCAGTACACCAGCAGACCCTGCTGAGAGTCACTTCTTAACATCAAATGCTCATTTCAGAAATGAAAGATGGCAATTAATACATTAAAG
>NW_018127983.1:2057203-2060152 GCF_001952655.1 Monopterus albus
TATTTTGGCCCCCTTTCAGCTCATGCAGGTATCCACAAAAAAGTCCTTCTGTTGTATGATAAGTGTTTCCTCTGCTGTGATGAGAAGCCCTGGGATAACGGCTGTCAGATGAGGCCAGTTAATGATGGCTTGATGTGATGTTTTATCTGTTCAAGGCAAGTCTGTAGCTCCTCTCACTCACTATTTGTCCCCCCCAGATAGGCTTCACTTTAACTTTGCCCCAGTCCTGTTCCAGAACCACTTATTCCCTACCTATCTGACAGTGACATGTGTAGCTACAGACCCTGTGCAGGTCCCTCTTTCATTGTCACCTTGATAGTTTGTGGCTAAACACTTTGATTTAGTTTCATCCATCATAAGTGGGCATTTTTGCAGCACCCCACAGCTGCTCAGAAAGGCACTTTGGATGTTTAATCACTCACCACACACGATTTATTTTGCTGTACACAGAAGTACAGTGTGCTGTAACAGGAAGTACAAGTTTCTAATAAGAGGGCTGGGGAAAACCATGTTGGCCAGTGTTGCCTTTTTCAATTATTTAAAAAGTCAGTGAACCACAGACTTCCATAAAATACAACTATCAAAAGAGGAATTAAGACTTTCAGTTGTGCTGTTTGAATCTTTCACTGAAATGTCCTGAGCACTTATGCAATCTAATATGTGTTCTGCTGAGCTTTGGGAGCATTTCAGTACTTGTTTTAAAAGGTTTGTTTCACAGCAGAGATGGGGACTCAATTTTGTGACTTCGTCTCGAGTTGCACGTAAGTCGCACACAGTAACTTGAGACTTGTCTTCAAAAGACTTGAAGCTCAACTCAGACTCAATATTTGGGACTTGTGAACAGTATTTTTAAGGTAGTGTCTGTCCAGCTGAATGTCATTCCCTTTCCTATTATCATGCGTAACTTTACACATGCATGGCGGGCACTGCCACAGGTGACTGTAAGCAGCAGCAATAACACTGTGACTATGGCGATCACGCCTACAGCTGCTCTGCTGTTGTATCAGGCACCTCAAAATGCAGTGACTAGGTAAGTTCGTCACTTGGCAATGTAATGTCAAAGACTTGCCTATGGACCATTAGCAAACATGTTAGCTCAGCATCAGCTATCTAACATTAGCTTGTTACTAGGTGGCGTTGTACTGGACTACATTATATTCAGAGGTGTCTCTATATTTTTGTCCTCCCCGGTTACATATATGAGAGGCTCAGAATATTAGGAACACCTCTAGTCCAGTACAGCACCACCTTTAACTATGACCTCAATAATAAACATATAATTGAATTTATACATTTGACAATTTAACCAAAAACTGACATTTTGAGCTTCATAAACACAGAAGTTAATGTGGAACTGTTGCATTAGAGTGCATACAATTGTACAGGTGTACCTAATAATGTGGGTGGTGAGTGTATGTTGCTTGTAAGTTATAAGCAAGTTTAATAAAAGTCATATCACTAATTGTTCCACACCTTTGACCTTGAATAGAAATCAGATTTGGACCTTTGAATATTAAGTTTGAGAACCCCTGCTCTAGCGCCACCGCTAGCTGCCGCTGTCCTGCTGACAGACAGAGGTTCTGATGACAAAGACATAACGTGCTGCTCACGTCTCGGTGTGTGTTTTCCCAGTAATACGTTAGCATGCTAAGATGGCACATGGTGAACATGGAAAGCGTTATATCTGCACAACATCATTGTGCTTGTGTTATCGTTGTAAGCATGTTAGGATGCTGATTTTAGCATTTAGCTCAAGTAGTCTCACAAGGCCTCCAGCATGGTGGCAGACTTTTTGTTATTGTGACATTGCATGTTTTCTTTTCCTGTTCAAATTGTACATTTCCTTGTCATGCCTTTATAACTTTAAAATGTAAATGTTGTAATTTAAGTAATATGTCTGCCCCTTGGTCCTCTGTTGTATACAAGATTAAATTCTTTCAGCATTACAAAATGATATGCACTGCTCTTTTATGTCTTAAGTGTCATGTAGCTAACACTGTAGCTTTTTTAATAATGTCTGAAGTTGTTCTTAAATAATGTAGACACTATTGTGAAATTGCTTTAGTGTTGCTTCCGTGGCTAAACATTGCCCTTTATAATCAAGTGAAGGTAGATCTTTTGTCATTTAACATGGTTTTGCTAAAAATATGAAATGTATAGATCCTTTCTTTGTTTATTGTTGATCCAAATATATTTAACTCTGCTATCTATCACAGAGGTATGCAGAAGATGGTTAAGGTTGACTTTGTTATATTTACAGCTGTCAGTCAGTAACCTCCTGAGACTCCGATAAGATAAACTCCTGAGACATTGCATCTTACCACTTGCAGTATCAAGGAGCATATACTCCAGTCATGCAAGCCAACCAATTCTATTTGATATATCCCAAGCCAATACAAGCTGTCAGTCAGTATTAAAGTCAGATCCGCATATTTACAGAAAAGTTGTGCTGCTGTCATTAGGGAGCAAAGGCCAACAACTCGAGTAAACTGCTCAACAGCTGCTCAGAAAGTCATGTAAATCTTGTTAGGAAGTTTTGAGGTGTTACTTTAATAAACGAAGCTATTATCTTGTGGAATAAGTGCTATGTTTATGCTCAAGTGATGCAGGGATATAATATTCTGTAATACTAAAACTGAACAGTGACACTTTATAATACAAAAGAAGTGTAGGGAGCATGTTCGAAAACCAGTATTTAGACCCTGCAAACTTTCTCTGCCCTTCTTTTTTGTATCAATGTTACATGTTCAGCCTGTTAGCACAGATAAAACAATAACAACCAAAGAAAGGTGCAAGAGAGGTTCAATTGCTTTTAGAAATGATTGTAAAAATTACTGTAGTAATGGGAGCTCCTGGGAAGATCCAGGAGCGGATAAAAGATCCATTATGAAACCCATTGGGAGCCACTAAGCTAAAACAGGTGTGATGTGGTCACACCTCTGGGCTCTT
>NW_018127983.1:2060193-2079643 GCF_001952655.1 Monopterus albus
TAGAAACATGTAAAGTGGACATTAGAGGTCTGTGTTGGTCCAGAATATGTGTTTCTGACTCTTTGTGCTCATTTTGTCTGTCATTGTTTTATCTCTTTATAGCCATTTTGTGTGGCTATGTAATTGTTTAGTCATTATTTTGTGGCTTTTGACCTTATTTTGTTTCTCTGTGCAGTAGTTTTGCATCTCTGTTTAGTTGTTTGGCATCTTTATTTGGTTGTTTTGTGTCTCTCTGTAGTCATGTGGTCATTTTGTGTCTGTACTCATTTTGCACATCTCTGTAATTTTGCGTCTCTTTTGGCAGTTTTTTTTTTTTTTGTCTAGTAATTTTGTGTCTCATCGCAGTTTTTTTGTGCAGACATTTTGTGTTTGTTTGTGGTTGATTGCCATATTGTGTATCTATCATTGTGTGTCTTCTTATCATCATATTGTGTTTTTCTCTGTTTTTGTACCCGTTTGTGTCTATGGAGTGATCTTGTGTCTCTTTATGGGACATTTTAATCTATTTATTTGGTTATGTTTTGTATTTTTGTAGCAATTTTGTGTCTGTGGTTGGATTGTAGTCTTTGTACATCTCTTTGTCGGCATTTTGTGCCTCTTTGTTGCCATTTTTGTCTTTTGGTGGTTTAACCCTTTTGTCATTTTCTCTTTTTGTGGTCATGTTTGCCTCCTTGTAGTTACTGTGTTTCTCCTACACATAGACCTGTTTAGTAACACATGCATACAGTATACACACACATAGTACTTACCCATAAACAAGCACATTAAAAATGAGAGACACAGTGAATCAAATTAGTTACTTAAAGGTCTATGACCACATCCTGCTCTGTGCAAAAAGAGAAACCCGACACACTGAACACCTCCACTTTTAATGGCTTCTGTAATGAAGCCAAGTAGGCTCAGATATACAGCAGCACAGTTGTCTTACACCTCCAAGCTATTTTCAACTTGAGAATACATTTCATGTGATGTCTAAACAGTTAAATGAAAGCAACAGAGCTACCTTTTTTCAGACATAATTTTTTTATGCTTTGCTCAGGGAGGTGGTGCAGGGTGTTAGTGAGAAGTGGGGGGAGATTGTTGCTCTTTGTAGTAGTCACAGCTCCAAATCTCATTTGTAATGCTTATCAACTGGTTGGGGTCTTCACAATAGCTAATGGGGAAAACAAATCGGTATTTGCCATGTTTATCATTTGATTAACCTTCATTTTATCCCTCTGTGTAATTTGCCTAATTAGGCTGTCTGAAACCTCCCTGTACAAATAGGTCTGAAATTTTCTGGCCTTTATCAAACGGTGTGCTCTGTGTATTCAAAAAATAACTCTGAGCCAGGTAGACTGAGGCTGTAAAACCTGCTCTGATACTCTTCAGAGTCATTTGCAATCAATTTAATTCCCTCATGTAGATGGGTTTGTCGGCAGATATGAAACAGAGAACACACCACTGAGCTGCTAATATAGAAGTAGAGAAGCAGTTGTTGATGCCCGCTACTGCATCTGGCCTAACAAGTTTGTTCTTACCTCTCTGGGTAACATTTGCTGCCATCCACTTCTGTCGAACTGGAATCAGACACCTGCTGTTGAGATATTGTCTGAGTGCAGACACGATGGGTTATGATTGAGACCCTCTCCTTCACTGAGTTCTGAGCACAGTTGCTTTGACACAACAAAAGGGCAGTTGTGTCTGCTAGCTTTCTCGCTCCTTGGTGTCATGGCTGGTTTGTGTTAACTAGCCAGTGCTGGGGCAAAAACTGACTTGTAGCAGATGACTTTGAGACAGAAGTGTTGAAACAGGATGGATTGTTGTTGGTATTAGAGGTGAAGTTGCTTTACTGTCATGTATCAAGCATTCAGGAGACTTTTTTCACACTGTCAAGTCGGACCTTTCTCTGACTGTAAGGTGACAGCTCCTGAACCTTCCTGACTAAACTTGTCCTGATCTTGGATCAGGAAATAGAGGGCTGTGGGCATCTTCTGGACTCGCTCTTTAAATTTTCTTTATTGGGCTAAATCAAACTTTATTTTTTCAAAATCTACTGTTGTTAAAACATTATGCAGTATACTGTAATGCTAGTTGATATCTTATTGGAAATTGCCTTTTATTTCATTTTCTAACACTCAGTATCTTTGTGTGGTGTGAAGGTAGCACGAGCTGTGTTTCAAAAAAGAATGAGTCTATTAATGGCTGTTTGATCAATAGAAAATTAATCAGCAAATATATAGATAATCAGTTAATCATTTCATTTGTTTCATGAGGGAAGATAAATATTTTCTCATCTCCACTTCAGAAATATGAGGATTTGCTACTTATAATATTGTAAAGTGAATTTCTCTGGGCTTATTTGTCAAACAAAAATGACATTTGAAAGCATCACCTTGGATAATTATTTTTTGTCATTATTTAATTACACTTTATCAGCTGGAAGATGAATTGATTAAAAGTGGAGTTTTATATTTATATTCAGGGTTACTCACCAAAACACACTGCATCAGCTGCAGTGATGGTAAATCCGGCATTGAGGGTATTTGTATGAATTTCCATTCTCTCCTCCCATATCTTGCATCCCTAGGCCATAATATAATTGCATGAGACCAAATATGCATCTTCCTGAGGTGCTAGTTTTCTTCCTTCTGGCGGAAAACCCGCTGTGACTCACGAGTAAATAAGAACAAATGCACTTTTTCAGTTTATTGCTAATAAATTGGCCACAAAACCTCAGTAAATACCTTCCGAGTGCGTTAGTGGAGTAATGTGAAAGCCGCAGCACTTTCCTGTACATACATGGTATAAACGGTGCTCCATCACACTACTATTTGTAAAAAAAAAACTCAAAATTGTACCTTTCATTGAGAAAATCTGAGCAGATTTATCAATAAGAAAAATTGTTTGCTGCAACCCATACACAAAGCTGTCTCTGTAGGTCGGCATTTTAAATCTTAGGCATTGTTGAACTGACAGAGGTTTCCATTTCACAAACACATATTGCAGATTGAATTCTTTTCCAGCTGCAGAGGTTTTCTCACAGTGAGGAGACTGTAGTCTGGCACTGGCTCCTTAGAAAACCACCATCCTGTAGCATAGTTTTATGACAGACATGGGTCAATGAGATAATATCTGAAACCCTGTAGGGCTGTCACATATGCAAAATCCACATTTGGATATGTGCCACTTTTTTTTTTTTTTTTGAAGTAATGTTCTTATCTTCCCCTATGGGGATTTATCAAGACCTCTCATGGTGTTGGGACTTGACTTTAATCCATGCTCTACATGTTTTATCACTCATTTATGCACAGGGAACTCCTATCTCATATGGATAAGGAAATAAATTCTTATTTACTTTCTCACATTAATATGTGCTAAGATCCTAAATGTGTCAGTAGCATGTTTTCTAGGTCATCATGTGATTAAGAACTGCAGTGCAGAGGTCTTTTCAGCAAAATGTCACTTCTTCTTAGCTATGTCAATGCATTGTAATCAGCGATGTCTACATGATACTGTGAATTTAACCTATAATAAGTTGGACCCCTGAAATTAAATATAAATGCTTCTTAATTAGTAGCATCAGTAATAAAATCCCCTTCTTGCAATGGCTATGTTTCAGAACATGATGTTTAACTTCAGTCCTCTGATGCCCTAACACTGCTATTGCACTGCCACTCTTAAATTTTTAACACTTGAAAGAGGTCCAACACAGCCTTTTGCTTTTATTAATATGTCAACAAATGGAATGGTGACAGATTTCTGGCATTTTTAAATAGTTACCTTCCTGCACAAAACATTTTGAGACCCATAATCTACTTGAACTCTTTGCTCTTCCCTGTGTCCAAACAGCGGAATCTGGGTAGCAAGCGCTTGTTTGTGTGATGTCGCATTAGCCTGCTCTGTTATTCAACCATCTTTCTAAAACAGAGCAATTCCAGTGCTGGGAAGACTCAGCAGCAACCTCTTGCAGATGGAAACCTTGAATTTTTAAAGTGTTTTCCTTCTGCATGGCTGATCCCTGTGCACGTTGTGTCACAAACTGTGAGTGCTCATCCCAGTCACCTACCGCACCTCTATTTGGTATGAAGAATCTGCCAGCTATAATGTGATAGTGTATCTCCATCTTCCTCTCTCTGGTGTCTTTTTGAAGTGATGTTTTGATCAGTGTGAATAGTTAACTAATGGCTATGTAGTTTTAACTGAACTCTACTCATAGGTTCAAGCACAAGGTAAAATAAAAGCAGCCTAATTGGTCATTAAATCTTTGTTCACTTTAGTCTTATTAACTTAAAGACATGTAGGAACACATACTGTGCACTTTGGCCAGTGCTGACACCCATCCATTCATTATTTATCCCATTGAAGATTACGGGGGCTGGATCCAATCCCAGCTGACATTCGAGGTGGGGCAAACCGTAGACAGGTTGCCAGTCTGTCCGCTTGTTAAGTGTGGTCTAACATTCTATTTCCGGGTCCGTACAAGTTTTATTTTTATTTATTTAATAATACTGTGACTTATCTAATCAACTGTAGCCATTTCTTTTACTCCTTCCCATTACAAGGAAAGGGGTAAAATGATAGCTGACCTGTGATTTTTGATTCAGAGCTATTGAAACAATGGGGAAAACAACACTGTGGCATACGGAGAGGAGGAGAACAAACCGAAGTTTGGACCTGGAAGCAGAATGTTACTTCACTGCTTAACAAGCTGGTCACACGGCTGACACCTAGAGATAGAGAGAGACACTCACACACAGACCTATCAGCAGTTTAGAGTCACCAGTCAACCTAATCTGAATGTCTTTGGATGGTGGGAGGAAGCCGGAGTGCTCGGAGGAAACCCACCCAGGTACAGGTGCGACTCTAATATCTGTCCAGAGACTATAGATGACAATAGCCTTTTGACTAATACTGGTGCATATACAGTAATGTTAAGTTAAATTATAAAGTAAAAAATACAGATGCTGGTGTAATTTAAAAAGTGGTTCTTGCTACTGTGACCAACATCCCCTGAAATTTCATCAAACTGATCAGTATTATCAATAATACTGCCCATTGTATGTACAGTTAAAGTCAGAGGTTCACATACACCCTTAGCCAAATACATTTAATCCTAGAGTATAAACATTACCTGTCTTAGGTCAGTTAGGATCACTGCTTTATTTTAAGAATGTGAAATGTCAGAACAGTTGTAGAGAAAAAGATTTATTTCAGTTTTCATTTCTTTCATCACATTCCCAGTGGTGGAACTGAGTCAGGTTTGGAGGCCTCCTTGCTCACACATACTTTTTCAGTTTTCTATTGGACTGAGGTCAGGGCTTTGTCATGGCTGCTGCAATACATTGACTTTGTCCTCAAGTCATTTTGCTGCAACTTTTGGAGTCGACCCATTTACAACCAAGCTTTAACTTCCTGGCTGATGTCTTGAGATGTTGCTTCAATATATCCACATTACCTTCGTTCCTCATGATGCCATCTGTTTTGTGAAGTGCCCCAGTCCCTAACGATGGTCATTATGGTCAAACAGTTCCATTTTTGTTTCATCAGACCAGAGGACATTTCTACCAAAAGTCAGATCTTTGTCCCCATGTGCAGCTGCAAACTGTAGTCTGCCTTTTCTGTATCGATCTTGGAGCAGTGGCTTCTTCCTTGCTGACCAGCCTTTCAGGTTGTGTCGATACAGGACTAGTTTTACTGTGGATACAGATACTTTGGTAACTTTCCTCCAGTGTCTTTACAGGGGCCTTTACTGTTGTTCTGGGATTGAGTTGTAGTTTTCAGACCAAAGTCTCTAGGAGACAGAACTCATCTCCTTCCTGAACGGTGTGATGGCTGTGTTGTCCCATGGTGTTTATACTTGCATAGTATTGTTTGTTACAGATGAACGTGGCACCTTCAGATGTTACTCCCAAGGATGAACCAGACTTGTGGAAGTCCACAATATTTTTTCTGAGGTCTTGGCTGATTTCTTTTGATTTTCCCATGATGCCAAGCAAAGAGGTGCTGAGTTTGAAGGTAGGCCTTAAAATACATCCACAGCTGCACTCCCTATTGACTCAGATGATGTCAATTAGCCAATCAGAAGCTTCTAAAACCATGACATCATTATCTGGAATTTTCCAGGCTGTTAAAAGCCCCAGTCAACTGAGTGGATGTAAACTTCTGACCCACTGGAATTGTGATATATTGAATTATAAGTGAAATAATCTGTAAACAACCGTTGGAAAAATTGTGTCATGCATAAAGTACATGTCCTAAGTGACTTCTCAAAAATGAGTTTGTTAACACGACATTTGAGGAGTGGTTAAAAGATCAGTTTTAATAACCTCTTACTTCAACTGCAAATGTGCTTTCATAAAATATTATACTCCATAACAATCGATCCATAGATTTGCTGTAATAAATAGTTTTATTTTACTTTGGTTCAGATGGTATAATAACTAAGGTGTCACCTGTAGAACTCGGCACACTGAGAATAATCAGGCGATTCTTGTAGTTCCCCTCAGGTCTAGAGAGCGTTTCAGTCTTTAAGCTCATAGTTTTGATTTTGCAAGTTGCAAATGTAATGTTTTTGTTCAGTCTCAGAACTGTATTCAGCATCATCTTTGACTACAGCATACAGCTGTCATGGCATAAAAATCTACATTTCTTACACTATTTGTTCTAGCACCTAAAGATAGTTGGTGAAGACCAAAACAAAGCCATCAGGAGAGTCAGTACTGACTCTTGTTGTTTAGGTGGTCAGAACCACATCTCTTGATTAAAAAAAGGGTTAGTTTAGCTTTAATAGTGTCAATTCAAGGGTGAAATTGGTTTACGTCACAGTAACATGGTAATATCAGTTAATGTTAACATCCTGCTGGCCCTCATGCTGCAACTATTACAGCCTACAAGTTCTTTGTCAGTGTGCCATCAGTAGTTTATTTGAGTCATGCCTAAATATTAACCACATTGGAAGAAACTGCCTTTTTTTACTTGGTGTGAGCATTATGTTAGATTTTTAGCGTTTATTGTACACCTACTAAGCTGTTTGTCTCTAAATGAAAAAACAAAAACACTTTAAAAGTGGAGTACTTTAAAGGCAGAAGCTCCTGAACACTGCTGGATCAAGCTCTCCTGGTTTGTGTACTGTATGTTTTCAATGTGTATTTCAGCCTCCCAGTCACAAAGATTTGTTAGATAGCATGTCATGTCTCCCCCTCCCCAAAATCCCTGAACCTTGCCATTTTATGCTAGAATTCAGTACTCTCTGTGGTCCTCTTTGGATGGTTTTGTTTGATAGTTTCCTTGGTGGATATGAAAGATTAATGCAGCAGAAACACCTGCAGCAGTTCCTCAATGACAGCTGTAAAAGTGCAGTGGAACAGCTGTGAGAAGACAGCCCGGCTGCCGTGCCCCCATAAAGCAAGCTGTTAAACATGGTGTCACAGCTTTGTGAGTCATCGTGTAACTGCCCTGGCAATCAGAATTGACTTTCCTTTCATGAGTCTTCTATACTGAAGTAGCCTGTTATGTGACTATATGTGTTCTTTCAGACTACACCATATGCCTCACTCGCAGTAATGTATTGTGTGTCTCTGTGTGTGTGTGTGTGTGTGTGTGTGTGTGTGTGCTTGCATTTTTTTGTGGTGTGTGTGCACTTGTTTTTTCCTTTCCATCACCGAATGCATCAAAGCTGATACAGAAGAAAGGTAAACGAAAGTCTTATTAAGTAGCAGCAGCTCACTGAAGTTGATAGACAAAGGTATCATTAGTCACACACCATCAGACTTTTGTCCACATTATGTTACAGCTATGTGTTGTGCTGGGCCACCTCATGAGAAAACCTGAGATACTTATTACAATAGGTCCACATCTGTTAACTACTCTGTATGTTTATGACAAAGTTCAGTAATATACTCTATATAGAATACGTATATATGGTATGTACCAGATGCATTGCGCTTGTTTGAGTTTCCTCTGAACACTCTCGGTTCCTCCCACAGTCCAAACATGACATGCTGGGTGAAATGGAAACACTAAAGCTGTGAATGTAATTAGTGATATTTCCAATTTGTGCAGTGTCACTGCTGCACAGGACAGTCACAGTCACTGTCCAGGATGACATGGCCCCCATCCACAGGACACAAGGGGTCACTGACTGGTTTGATGAGGATGAAAATGATGTGAATCAGATGCTGTGGCCTTTAGTCACCAGATTTCAACCCAGTTGGCCATTAACTATTTTATTTAACATACACACTTATGAGTCACATTGTGAGTTGCTGTGGTGAAATTCATACAACTTGAGTCTGCGATTTCAATGTTTCACTTGGATTTTCAGTGTAATTTTGAATACAGCCCTCCATGGGTTAATGATTTTGGTTTCCATTGACTGTTATGTTATTTTTTTCCTGAAAAAAATAACATCCTGTACAGTAAAGGCTTGCAACTTGAATATTCGTTCGAAAAGATCAGAGTGTTCCCTTAATTTTATGAGCAGTTTATATAAAGTAGAATTGCCTAAAATGTTTGCGTCTTCACTGCTGTACAGAGGAAAAAACAGTAAACAAGCTGCTTTCATTAGTAAAGTGTCCTGAGATGACTTTTGTTGTGATTTGGTACTATACAAATAACATTTGATTTGATTGTGAGCTTTAATATGTTCATTTGTTCATGATTGGAGAAACCAATTTGAGTCACTAAAACAGGAAATACTGATGTGTGTCATGGAGCTGGGGCACATACACAGCCTTTTTGTCCTGTAGCTTGCAGATGCGTATTCCTTCTGATGTTGTGGAAGTAGCTGACAGCATATAACTTCTAGCCCTGGGAGAGAAGACGCTGTTATTTTCAGATGCTGGTCAGTTCCTCCGCAGCTGTGTGTTTTTTTAACTCCTCTTGTTCCCGTTTCTCGCATCACCCTTGCCTCTACTGTCTTTAAGTCTTCTGATATTTTATAGTTCTATTGTTGACAGATCCCACAAAAAAACAAATGCATCCATTGTTGTTCAAAACCGAATTTTTAAGACTGAAATCACATCAACGAACCACACTGTCAGAGCAGCTGCACTGTTCCTTCGCTACCGTTAATATGGTCCCATGTTATTTTGACTCAGTCCCACAGTCATTGTCCGTTTGCCAGAAACTTTCTCTGGATGATCTAATGCGTGTTCATGCACTACTGAAGATAGTTCTGAACAGTACTCTGTTTTCTTTGTGCCCAGCTGTGCCCACTAGTGGTATTTTCAATGGAAAATACTGTATAACACCAGCCTTATGCTTAACATATTAAAAGGTTATCTCATAAAAATAAAAGGAAAACCTCTTTATTTATACTGTGTTACGTGATAATGCAAATGGTTTTGGGGTTAGTTGTTTAGGATTTGAGATATCTGTCACCAAGGTTTCTTCCTTCTTTTCAGTACAGTGGAGCTGCTTGTGGTGTTCAAAACACATTACATTTTAAGTCTAGAGTAATTAATTTTTTTCTGAGACAGTGTCCTTGTTGCTCTTTATAAAACACAGAACATGTTGAATTGGGACCTTTTGAAGTCAAGATTTTAGTTAAATGGAGGAAAAGCAATTCGAATTCTTTATTCACACACGTAATCCATGAATCACTAGAGTAATTATGAGGTCTTCAGTGTTTTGAGTTCAGGTTTATGTCCCCAAAATGGCTCATAAATCACTTGTTCTGAAGACAGTTTATTTGAAATAACAGATGTGCAGTTTGTGGCACAGCACACACAAAGTGACATCCCACTGTGAATTATTTGCTACCATCAAAGTCTGTAACCACAAACGGAAACAAAAATGTTCCATTCAACATGTCGTGTATTGAGTCTTACCGCACATGCTAAGATCATTGCTTCTTTCCCCCCCTCCTTTCGATTCATCTTTTGTTTTGTTAGCCATTTGAGCGTTCAGAAATTAAAGCATTTGCATTGAAAGGACAGGTGGGTGTGAGACACCAGTGCAGCGTCTGAATTGTAGCATTAAGAGCGGTGAAAAATATCAAAAGTAAGAACCATTCAGACGGCAGGAGGAGCAGGGATTTGAGCAGATATTAAAAGATGATTGTGCGTGGGCTTTTTCTACTGTGCTCCGGAGAAAGAATGTAAACCCTGTATCAGTCAGAGTGAGGATAATAAACAGCCAGAACATCAGACCGCAGCACAACAAACACAAAAAAGGATGGGAAAACCGTGGCATATAAATAGTTCAAATATTTCAAGTGATTTCAGAATGCAGTGGTGAAATACTGGATGTTTGTGTCCTCAGCCACAGCGACTTCTTTTACTCTGTTGTGTTCTTTTCACTGTAACTGTATTGAGGACACACAAGTTGTCATGTAGAATAAGTTCAAGTCATATTATTGATCAGCTGCATCTTAATGTAGCAGTTTTATATTTTAATCTCACGTGTTCACTACCCCCACTAAAAATAGCAAACACATTGTAATTTGAGAATGTTTATCTTTTAACATGAATTGTAGATCAGCGTTTTGTCATTGCTGAACATGGATTTGATCTCGTTGTTGACAGCTACATCAACACTAGCAAATCATCGATGGTTACATCAGTATTACAGCAGTTTTTTATGCTTTTTTTCTGTTATAAAGTCTTTTTGTTTTTAAAATGCTGTTTCCTTCTCTCTTTGTCTCACACATCACTTTTTGTTGTTCTTCCTGTGTAGATGTTGTGAGAAAGAATGTGAGTAAAGGAAAGGAAAGGCTCAGAGTTTAAAGTGATTTGCTTTCCACTTGAAATACTTTGTCACTTTATTAAATTGGACACATTAATTGATTAATACATAATAGAACACTGTATATTATCTTGCTACATCTGTGTTTATACCGGTTTGTAATGGCCACACATGAAGGCAGGGCGATCAGCCTGCTGTCTACACAGGTGGCAGTTCATCTGTCAAACAACCTATGGAAGAGAGATTCTTTTATTCTTCTCTCTGCACAGTGCAGTGTCACTTGTGCCATGCACAACATGGAGCATATATTTACACTTCAACACTCCTTTCGTCTGTTTTACACATCGAACTACTACTGTGTCTGCGCACACTGGACAGACACACTGCGTCCTCAGTCTGTCTCCATGAATTCTGTCTTATGCATAAATTGGATGTCCCTTTCATTGAGGTGCACTCAGAAAGTGAGTAAAGCTACGTTTGCATCCAGCGTTACTCATATCTTTGTGGACTAACAAACATAATGGGGGTGACTATGGTTCAGTGGGTAGAGCAGTTGTGTCCCAACCAAAGAGTCGGAGGTTCGAATCTTGGTGCCTGTAGTCCACATGTCGAAGTGTCCTTGGGCAAGACACTGAACCCCCCCCCGCCCCAGTTGCCCGTGATGGCGGCGCGTATGCATGCAGCTGCCCGGGGCCCTCGGCTCCAAACAAAATTTCATTGTATGTGTCACGATAACAATAACATAAAGCTGCTTCTTCTTCTTCTAAAGTTTTACTGTTTGGGGCAACATTTGAATGACTTTTGTTGTTTTCAGAGTTTCCATCACCATAAAATTCATTGGTCAAAGTTTGACTTTTAAAAACTTTTGCCTTCCTTTTCAGAACCATGTGGAACCCAGTGAACAGTAACAACCAGACAGGACAAGTGACTGCCAGAATGGAGACTACTCCATCTTTGGGCAGTACAAGCATCTCCATCTCCCAGCAGCAGGCACCTAAGAAGTTTGCCCCTGTGGTTGCACCCAAGCCCAAGTTCAACCCTTACAAACAGATGGGAGAAACAAGCCCCACTGACCCTGCAGGTAACCACACAGGACTCAGTGCTCCATCACTGATATCAAGAATTATTACAAATAAAACTCTGTGTCATCACTTTAGACATTATGTGAACATGTGATGTGATTCACCTTCTCCTACCAGTGTGCAGAAAACATTCTGATTAGAACAGGGTTTCTTTTTCCTCATTTAGTGGAATTTATTATTTCCGCCAAGGGCAGAGGTTATGTTTTTGCTTGTGTTTGTTGGTTTGTTAGTTTGTTTAACTGCATAATTCAAAAAGTAGTGGATGGATTTGGATGAAAGGTTTTGGAGCGGTAGGGTGTGGCCCATGTGATAGTTTGATTTTGGAACTGATTTGTATCATAATTTGAATACAGGAATATTTTTTATGAATGATGCAAAGGCTACTTGACTGTACGTAAGCCCTCTTGTGGCCAAAGTGTGTGGCTGCGCTGCTGAGGACTGGAGCACAGAGACAAAGCCCTGGGCTAATGAAAATTGTCAAAGGAAACCAGGTGCTGTCACCCCACAGTGTGATACAGTGACTGAAGGAGCCCAGTGAGGCAACACCCCACAGCTGGGGAAAGATCTACTCTATGCAGCGACAGCTGGGCGAGAGCCTGATGGTAGAGATTTTGAGACAGGCTTGAAGCTGTTTTCATTTTCATCCTCAGGACTGGCATGATGCCATTTTATTACATTTTGACCTTTTTCATGGACAAAGTAACTATTTAAATTGAGAATCAACAGTCAGTCTTTCCAAGTAATGCCAATTTAGAATTTGTTCTGACATTTTCTGAGATGTGAGTGCTAGTTATCTGACCAAGCTAGTTGTATTAGCAGGCAGCCTGTCGGCGAGGATGCCGGTGTTCCACTGCATCTTATAGCTGTGTTTCCACTGTCGGAACCCAGTGAGCGGTACACCAAGCGATTCCCTTAACTGTCACTCAGTATAACCTCAGGGGTTGACGCAGACCATCCTACTTTGCTTTGCCACTGTATTTTTCCTGTGTCGGTCTGTGTTTAGAGGCGGAAGGGACTGTGCTTCTCTTACACACTCACAGCTGAGCAGAGGATGTGAAGGTTCATTCCATATTGCAACAGTCAGCCACTAACAGGCTGTATGAGCAGTTTATCAAACAGCTGCTGAACAAACACAACACCAACTTGCAGAAATGTGACGTCTTCACCACTTTCCCCGCGGCCCACTGACAGAGGTCCCTGTTTGACCCCTAAACCAATGAGTTAATGTTTGTTATGTCTGTCATTTTTATTTTTATTTTTTTGATTAACTGTCAAACTAATAATGATATCAATAGGGGTAGCTTTTCATGATCAACCGGTCACATTATGAGGGTCAAACTATCATTGGAATAGTTTTTATGGCATTGTGGGGAACTGAATTTCCCCTTGGCAGAGGTTTTCACTCTCTGAGTGCTGTCTAGTTTTGAACATGTAATTTGCATTTCAGAGTTAAAGTCTTTACAAATGTTATATTTTATTTTGCATTCTCCATGCTTAGTCCACATTCATCTTCAACTCTTGCCCAAATCAGCTTTCATTCAATAACAAGTGAATAGCAATGTCAATGTATTATTGATTTTGAGTTGTCTTAGAGCAGAGGTTTTAAATCTGCATAACAAAACCCCAACTTGAAATGTTTTACTAGCTGCTGAAAAGCTACTGAACCAAATGTCTTAATGTGGTGATTTTTTTTTTTTACTAAACGTGTATGAAAGCGAGATCAGAGACTGACTTGTATCACAGCGCACTAGGAACCCAAATACTTGCCTGTAATCTTACTCTTTAATTCACCTTCATGGATGTGTCATGTCATTGCATTGATTTTGTATTCAATCACGCAGCCTCTAAAATTGACTTCATGCTCAGTCTGAACACAACTCCACAAAGTGTTACATAAACTGCTCAGAGCTCCAACAATTGATGGAGCTCTGCCATGCATAACGCTGCCAGGTTTACAGAATAGTTTCCTGGTAACTTGCAACATTTGCCTAGTACAGAGGTACTGGTGCAGTATGTGGTTTGCTCTGATGCTATTTTTTTTTGTCACTGAAGAGATTGGCTCTTAAATCAGGGCAGTGATTTACATATAAGATTTAAATACAATTTCATGTAAAAGTGAAAAGACAACACATTGTGAATATGAGTCATATAGAGCATTTCTGGTTCTTGCTGGTTTACATTGCTAGTTCTAGATATTAATTGTGACAGAGGCCTTGTTGCATGTCTAATTTCTAATAAACATACAGTGTAAGTACTGCGGTTTGCAGTTGTGAGCTCAGGAAGTCTTGTGTTGTCTGCTGTTTTAGGTCCCTGGGGAGCTGATGGTTTATTTTTTGAAAAAGGTGCCTGTGCTGACAATTAATATGCAATAAGCACATTTACTAATGGAAGTTTAGGACTCCAGTTTTTATGTGTAATTTTTTTATTTAAATTTTTTTCCATTGCGATTAGGTTATAATGTGGCATTATTAAGATTTACATTTTAGGTGTGGGGAAAAAAGAGGCTGCGCTCTACAGAGCGTAATTCTGTGTCTGTTTTACATAAGACAGCTATGACTCCATGGTGTGACAACTGCCTTTATCATCAACTTTGATGTGTAATATATGTTTAGACACATTGTTAGGTGTAATATTAAGTTTCCTTTAAAATATTTAGTAAATTCAGACAAGTGACGTAAAAGAAGTACAATGTGTTTTGTATTTTTAAGTTTGTATGGTTATATTTTAGTGTTCAAAAAGATGAATAAGCTTTTTGACCCAAAGAAACAATAATATGATGAGTTATGCAAATATATATTTATATAAAATTCTTTTCCATTCCACTAGGAGAATAATTTAATTTGAGAGAAGAAGAAGAGTGCAGAGTCACTGGCGAGAAGAACTCTGAAAACTAAAAAGTTAGGACACCTACTCAGTGCTACAGAACTTAACAGGCATTTAAAAGCATTGATGCTTATAATTAGCATATGCTCAAACTACTGTACTTTAGGAGGATGGTACACAAAGTAGCACAAAGAATGTTTTTCAACACTTTGGGTACAATGTTTCTGAAGCTTCATTGGTATTTTAATGTTTTCCTAAAGAATATGCTAATTATTATTCATGCTCCACTTAATTTGTCTGATGTGAGGAAGATGTTATGAAGGTAGAACAGGGTGCACAGAAGATATTTTACACTCAAATATCAATTCAGCTTCCCATCTGCTATATGTTGTGCAATGTGAACATTATCTAAACCTCTACCCTCAACCCCCCATGAGTCCTAGATTTTCAAAACAGGGGAAACGGTTATGAAATCCAGCAAACAGTGAGCACACTGTCAGGCTGAACACGATGCTGTCTGGGGGGGGCTGTGGTTTGAGCTGCGGACGTGTTTGCTGCTCCAGATGTTACTTTGCTAAAACTTGTTCTTAGACAGCTGCTTTTTGAGCTCAGCCCACCACAGAGAAAAACAAGCAAACCAACAAATATCACCTTTATTTAGTTTCCACTTGTTCTAGAGCAGGGGTGAACAATTCCGGTTGTTGAGCGTCTCTGCCCTGCTTGGTTTCCAACTGTCTCTGCCCTACCCACCGCTGGTTACCTGGATCAGGTGTGTTCAGTCAGTCAGCAGCTGGAAGATGCCAGTTCACTTTGTCTTTTGTCACTCCACCTTCATCTAAGATGATGTATTCCAGCTTCTGATTGACTGAACACACCTGATCCAGGTAATCATCAGTGGGTAGGGCAGGGATAGTTGGAAAACAAGCAGGGCAGCAGTACTCGAGGACAGATTGTTCACTCCTGTTCTAGTCGAAATGTGTTTTAGAGGCTCCTGCATTGTTATTTTTAGTCTTAGCCCTTCTCCTTTGTCGTTTATTGTAACCTCAACTGTCTGTGCTGTGTATGACACTCAAAGCTGTTTTCCTATTCAAATGATATTTCAATGAAGGTTTTTGTATAATCTTTAGAATTTTTAATTAGGCAGTTGAATTGTTTTTCCGAAAAACTTAATGGACACTGGTGGTATCGGCAAATGCATTTTGATACTCTAGGTCCAAGAATTCTGGGAGAAGCAGAAATACAACAAAAGAGCAATAGTTTTACTTTAGAAGTCAACAAACTTTCATTGTTTGAATACCTGCCCTTCCTGCCCTGTTTTAAGTCAGAGCACGAAGGGCAGCCATTGTTTGGTTGGCACAGTCGTGCAGTGGTTAGGACTGTCATCACACAGTATGAAAATCCTGGGTGCAAATCCAGAGTGGGGCCATTCTGTGTAGAGTTTACATGTTCTCCTCGTGCTGGCACGGGTTATTCCAGCTTCCTCCCACAGTGTAAAGACATGCAGGTTAGGCAATTCAAAATTGTATATGCAGTCCTCAGTGCTCTGCTGTGGTGATCCCTGGGGAGCAGCTGAAAGAGGAACAACAATGGCAGGTATTGTTTAAAACATACCAACTGTTGCTGGACTGAAAGTCTTAACGATTCTAACTTTAAACTTGTGTATATTTGATATTATATTTTAGCCAGTTTTAAGTCCTATTGGATAAACTGACAGGACCCTCAAATGCTAGTGGCACACCTAAATGGATGATCGAGTCATGGTTCTCTTAGTACTGCCCTTTACCTCAGGCCATTTGTACAGTGCATCACTGCATTATTTGTGGCATCATTAAAACCTTGTATTTCCAAAATGTAATTCTGCTATATAACATTTAATCAAGACTTATTGCCACTGTCTTATTTTCCTTAGGTAACTATTGTGCAAGCGTTAAAAGGATTAATAAGATAAATTAAACTGGGCAGCGTCAGTGTACATTTGCAGATATAATTGTTTAGAAGGTTTTACTTTAAATTTTTAACTTTTACATTTCAGTAATATCAGAGATACATTGTTAATATCTCATGACCCCCATGACCTCAGAAAAAACTGTTAATCCCACTTTTTCTATTGTATCTCTTCCACTGCTCACATTCACTGTGACAGTAATTACATAAACTGGGTAAAGCTTAGAATTTTATCTCCATTATAAAGATTCAGCTGAGGTCACCTCTACTGTTCATTGAATTTGGAAATACGGAGGAAACATTAATTTAATAACCATTAGTCTGTGATAAGTCATCTACAGTCATTGACATGATCTGATTGCTTATATGCAATGACCTATAGGTTGTAGCATCTTCTGAAATATAAAATATTATAATTTTTAGTCTTACTTTTCTTTAAAACATTAACATTTCTTGGTGACAGTGATGATTGTTTGTTGTCAGCATTTTGAACACGCAAATACTGTACATAAAGCCATCACCAGACGTCTCCAATTAAGGATAAGTCCTCTGAACAGATTATCTGGGTGTTTCTTCATTTATTTATTTAATATTTTTATGTCAACTGTTTGATTTAAAATTGAGGATTAGCATAAAAAGTAGGGACAAGTCGATCTGACACAACATCTCACTGTCCCTTTTGTCTAGCAGAGGTCAGGATCACAGTGGGAATGAGCAATGAGACCATGCTTATTGTGTGGACAAAGAAGCTGGTGCACAGCTTGCGAGGTCTGCCCTCAGATTTTTTTTAGGGAGAGCTTGTGATTAAAACCCCAGGAGGACGAAGTGAAAGACATATAGGTCTCAGATAGTGACCCTTGACTCAAAATCCATTACCTAACAGCAGATCAGATCTTAGGGTTTAAGCTGATCTCGTATGGTACATGTGTTAGTCATGGTTTCTTTATGAAGTATACTGTTGTCATACTTCAGTTCTTTTATGCATTGTCTGAACATTCGTTATTAAGATTTTGGGGGATATTCACTAAACCTGTTGCAAATGGCCGTCAGGCCTGGAAAATATTGTGGTACCGCAATTTTTTAATTTAGCACTGATGATGAACATGAGCACATCCGTAGTAGTGTCAGTTTGGATGCACTTCATCTGGTAAAGATGTGCCTGTACTGCACATGGGTGGACCCAGAGGGACAGTAGAAAAGACTGCAAACTTAACTTTAACATGGTTGAAGAAATCAAAAATATTTTGGAGCTGCAGTAACATAGTCTTCCGCCAATCAAGTCATCTTTCATGTTTAAGGGTATAACCCTTACAAGTCCTTCACATTCTTTTCTGGTGAGTGATGTAATTTACCAAACGTTCTTCCTCCTCTAACATGTTTGACAAAGTCTCATATGACTAACAGCTGTCACGTTGACAGCAGTGCCGTAAATTTTACACCTGCTTTCTCCTGAAGTTAAATTTCAGCCACAGTTCTCTTTGTCACAGTGGTGATAAATCAAGTGCTGAGGGTATCTTTCTTCTTCTTCTTCTTCTTTTTTCAAAATAAATTTCCATTTTCTCCTCCCTTATTTTTTCATCCCTGAACGTGAACACCTTGAAATACATATTGCATGAGGCCAAATGCAAACTGACTCCTTAGTAAAAATGAAGATTTGCAATTTCACTGTTTGCACCAAAAAATGAGCAGCAAATCTTTAGTAAATGTCCCCCTTTGTCTGGATATTTGAAATATTTAGGAACTTTTAAAAGGACTACAACACAAATGTAATAGTTATGTGATACTGTAACAACATATCACAAATAACTACACAAGGTAATGCAATCTAATGCAGTATCCCTGCAATAAAAAAATACTTTTCTGAAGCTTGTTGGGTTCAGTTTTGTTAAAGCAGTATTGACAACAGTGTGTAATTTATTGTTTGCAGTTTAAAAAGCCTCTATGCTATTGGCAGGTGTACGGCAAAGCAGGAGCACAATGCGTTGTGGCACAACGACAACAGTGTGTCATTTATTGTTTGCTGTCAAGCTTTGAAAAGCAGTTTAAAAAGCCTCTATGCTATTGGCAGGTGTACGGCAAAGCAGGAGCACAATGCGTTGTGGCACAAGATGGCCTTCCTTGAAATCCAGAGCTCCAAATCATTGCTTTATAAGAAGAGACCTCACATCCCTGCTCTATGATAATGACTTGCTTTCCCTCCTTGACAACCTTTTTAGAAGCGTATCCTGGTGAAAGAGTTTTGAAAACATCTCTCTGCAGCTGTCTGTGTAGATCAGCACATGCTTATGTGTTGACGATTAGGTTGAGTCTGCTCAGAGCTCTCTGGGACTTTTCTGTTTCGATGTAAACTACTCATGAGAACAGCGTGTTAAACGTGATGTTGAGGGCAAAGGTCGTTTTCCTAAGACAGACAATTTCTGACTGTGATCAGTAGTTTCTGTTTGAGTTTCACACCACTGTTGTCTTCTGTTCAGTACATGCACATAATATTCTAATCAGTATTCTCAGACATCTCTCAGTCTTTCCCGTGGCATTGTTGTTTCATTTACTCCTTGTTCAGCTGCTTCAAATGTCTGTTTAGAATGATCTTAGTCAAGCGTTTAAGTGGGGAGTTTTTCTCCTGTTTGAGGTGAATGTAAAACATTCATATGGTGATAGGCACCACAGGAAAATGATTCACATAGGAATCGCTCATTATTAGCAGTTTCATTCAAATTATTATTATATATTTTTAAAAACCTATAAATTAAAGTATTGCACATCAGATGTCTTTCAGAAACTTTAAAACCACATAAATTAATACAGAGTAGCGTGCTGTTTTGTCTAATGATGTCTGGCCGTTGATCGTGAAGCTTGAAAAGTTTTTGTAGTGGAATAATCACAGGGAAAGTTAAACATCTGAGAAGTGCTGTTTTTGATTTAAAAACTTTTCA
>NW_018127983.1:2079791-2097583 GCF_001952655.1 Monopterus albus
GGAGAATTTACAGGAAATCCACCAATGAGTGTGTCAGTGTCCCCACAGAAACCACAGGCTTATGCTCTGAGCATATACAAAGGCCACTTTTATCTAATTGGAACATATACTGTACATCAACTACTTGTTGTATTTTGTCTGCAGTGCATACAGAGCCTCTACCCTGTATGTGAACCTTGGGATTTTTTAAAATAATTGCAGTTGCACAACAATTGCAAGTTCATTAGTTGTTTTATTTGTTTTCACAATTTTTTAGTCTATAAATGTTTTGCATATATTGTATAACAATTTGTCAGTTTTGAAACTGATATTTTACTTTGTCTGAATGAGAGATTTCACTTCTCTAAATCTCACCACTATGCTTTTTAGCATAGTCATAGTCATAGAATTCTGACAGTAATTTTCCTCACATACCGTCTGTTTTTACAACATGGTGTCTTCATGATCAAAGGAAGTTTAAATGCTGAATAAGATTTTCAAAACTGAATTCACACACGGGAGTTCTTGCATGGACATTATCACAAACAGATGTTTGATTATGTTCTTAAACAAGGTTATACATATAATGAGTCATATATTATACATAAATTGCATAGCTGGACTTTATTTTTAAAGCTAAAAGTTAAAAGTAGGCTTGGTGATCCTGGAAAAACCAGAAAGAGGAAGCTCGAGTCTGAAAGTAGCCAACCGAAGAAATCCCACCCTTTCATTCTGACTTCTCGCCAAAGCCACTCCTCCAAAACACAACGTACACTGCAACATGCATTGCCTGACTGCTACTTAGAGATTTCAGGAAGATAACAAATGCCCCCCAAACCGATAATTCCCTGTCCAGTAGAAATATGGCCACTTTTCAGCCCGTTATTCTCTTTGTTGTCGCCGTCAGTCAAAAGACACACTAGTGTTAATTCTGGTTTTACACCTTGTAGCATCCAACTTCTTTTTAGTTGTAACTTTCTTGAATACGGTGTTACCTGCACAGATCTGTGGCCCTGAACCGTAGTTGGGGACCTCTGGTTCATGGCTAAACTGCTTTAGCCCTGGCTCGTAGCCGGTAACTAGCCTTAGAAAATCTGGGCTTTTCTGGCGGGGAGAAGTGAAGAGGAGGTCTCTTTTTATAAAGCAATGATTTGGAGCTCTGGTTTTTCTTTATATTGTCAAGGC
This sequence comes from Monopterus albus, assembly GCF_001952655.1. Lineage (NCBI taxonomy): Eukaryota > Metazoa > Chordata > Actinopteri > Synbranchiformes > Synbranchidae > Monopterus > Monopterus albus. The sequence goes on from NW_018127983.1 coordinate 2,080,956, forward strand.
ATTTAATGTATTCACTGCCATTGGGATGAAAGGAGGAATTCAATAAATGTATCAAGAAATGCTGCTGAAAGGAATCACCAACTGTACTTTTAAATTGACATTTCAAAGGAAGCTATCAGACTATGCTAACTAGCTTTGACTCAAAAAGTGGAAGCTAGTTAGCGCACTTTGCTAACTTACTTTTTTGAGCAGAATACACATTTAACTGTACAATGACTCCTCCCAAATGTTACAAAGAGACAAACAGCTTAACTCAGTAACGGTATGTAGCCAACGATATGTGGGCTCGATGAAACAGATGAAAGATGTCTTGTGTCAGCATTCATAGTCTGTAGATGATGCTGCAGTCAGTAGTGCACCATGACAGCTCACAGCACTTCTAGCATTGCCGGCTCTCGCATGTCAGTCAGTAGCAGTTGTGGGAAATGTCTTCTGACATTTTGTGTTACCAATAGCAGTGTATCCAGCATGAGCTAATATTGAGCTAATATTGGCTGATATATCTGCCTGGCCAATTTATTAGTCTAGTTTGAATATACTGCATACATGATTTATACTAAATTACATTATCAACATTTCTTCTATCTATATAAGAACCATTTCATAACATCAGAGTTCTTATAGTGAAGTCCAGTGAAAGTGCTCTCCATTAAGGGGCTTAAGATGCCTAATAAAGCGCATTAAGTATCCATAAAATGGTAATTATGTTTAAATGTCATCACACTATTTACTCTGTGGAACTGGACCTGTTAGCTTGGGAGTCCTCCTCCCAAGTGTCACTTTTATAAAGCTTTGGGATATAAGTTAATCAGCCTCTGATCCTTAGTAGTATAGAAGAACTGGCTCTAAGTCTGCAGGAGATTCTTAATGTGGCAGAGGCTGCTTGGAAAGGTTTCATGTTGTGAAACTGGCTGAGTTTACACAGCAGTGTCTGTCTGCTGTGACATTTGACTGGCTTCATTTGTTCTTTGTTGTTTATAAGAAATGACAGCAAAGTTCTCCACTCCAGCTTTAATGAATCACACTTTCACTCGTCAGAAAACCTCACTACCATTACAGATAAGGCTCTAATTGTTGAGTCCTTTTATTTTTTCAAATGTTCTACACAAAAAGGCCTGCAGTACTTTTGCACAGAATGTGTTTCTTTGCTTTTACTGTATGCAGAAACATAATCCTTCTATTGTTCCTCATCTTGGTTTCTCCTCCCATGGGAATTCTCCTTAAGAGCGACAGAAACCAATTCGAGTCTGCTCCTTTACACTTAAAACAAGTACATCTCCAAAGACCTCAAATCCCTCTTTTGCATCTCTAAACCAAATGAAGTCATAAATCACTCTTCTACACTGTCTTCTGTACTGTATCATGATAATTAAGACCAGGGCTCAGCTTCTCTTCTCCAGCAGAAGATGGAATAAAACGGGTCCATAATTATGTCAAAACAATGTGCTCTCAACCTCTGCCACAGCACATTTGGAATGGGTACGTAGAGATAAAATGTGAACCGACACTAAGGACTTCAAGTACTTTGTCTATTTTGTTTGGAAGTGATTATAGTTTTTTTTTTTCCTTCTGAATAGAATACAGGCATTTCTGATTGTAATTTTTAAATGCAGCTTACTTCAGGTTTTTGCAAATATAAAAGAATGAACAGTTTTGATTTTAGGCAGTCAGGTACTGAAGAAGTGTTTTAACCAAAAGCTCCAACAGTTCAGTGCTACTCTGCACCAAAGCATGTGGACCCACACTGTCTCACTCGTGGGTTAAGGGAGAACTGGATACCGGATTGCTAGGTGGTGCCTATTTTATGGTGCTTACCCCGCAAAAATTATTCATGCATTATTCTTCTGCATTTTTGGGCCCATAGAACATGCGCACTTGTGTTGAGCCAAGTCTCCCACCGGATGAGCTGGCTGACCTCGTATCGGCTCCCTGCACATATGAATCAGATGAAATATAAAAATGTTTGACAGCTAAACTACACTTTCCAAAGTATATTGGGCCAAGTGAATACAACTCTGATAATAAAGTCATTTCATGGGATTTATGATGCTCAGAAAAATTTATTTACCATTTTACAGCTGTTCTCTTTTCGAAATGCTTATTATGCCCAGTGTACCTCACACAATGAGCGCAAAAGCTGTAGTAACACCTAGGAATGGCAATTTTCTTGGCCAATTCTAATTTATGTAAAGTCTGACCTGCAGATTTCAATTTTCTTTCTTTCTGAGAACTGTAATTGACAGCACAAAAAAACATGTTTGTAAATTTGCTTTAATGAAAATAAAACAATCTCTCATTCTTTTTTTAAACAACTAAAAATGTACTTCTCCAAATAGAAACAGGTGCAACAGGTAACAGAAACAGAAGAATGTCTTACTACTGAGCGCACTTCTTTGTGAACTGTGTGTAGTTTGTACTTGCTGTGTTTTACTATGGGTTGGATACACCGCACACGCATTTCATGTGTAGCCAGTAATTCCCTCATTGTGTCCTATTTATCAGAGATTTGAACGTTTTTTGATTTTCTCCAAGTTGTTTCTGCTGGCTCCTCTGTGAGCAGTTTGTACACCAAGCGCTCCAGGTGCTCGTGAGATGCTATGCGCTACACACACTGTGCCACTGCGTGCATGACGTGAAGTGTCCTGCCTCCTAATACTGATTGGCACAGAATCAAAAATTTCAAGAGTGATCGGCTGGTTGCCGGTCAAGGCCGATCACGCTGAAAACCGGCCATTTCCGATCTCCGCTGATCAATCAGTGCATCTCTAGTAACACAGTGTGGCTGCTATGCCAAAGTTTCTTCACAGCCCACTTCTGTTCCTACAGAAGGAGCTTGGTCACAATCCATTCCACTTATTTTGACTTATTGCAACATGTGTAAATCCTAAGGCACACCGGCAACTCGACATGTAGCTTTCAGCGAGTTTAGACTGTGGGAGATAAGTTTTGTTCTGTGCGCCAAGACACAAACCAATGTTTTGTGTGCGTGTGTTGTTAGCGACAGGACTAAACGTTGCCAGTGTTTGGGGTTTCTTCTACTCCGTTGCAAACTGCTTCCTTCACTGAAATGTTGGACGTGCTATGTGCATGGCAGTTATATTCTGTGCCAGGCAAGTCCTTAAAGGGTAGATGGCAGTTGCTTCAAACATGCAACTCTGATAATATTGTATATATGCTGTGTAAAGCTGTAAACACATGCTCAACCTTTAGCATATAGCGCCCCCCTCCCACACACACACACACACACACACACACACACTCAGAATATATTAATCCTTGCTATAAAGCAGAACTAGTTTAAAAAAAAGACTAATTTGCATCCTTGAAAGATTTTTTCTCTTCTAGGGAAATAATTTTCTACTGGTATTTCTCTTTTCTGTATCTCTTAGCAACAGAACAAATAGTTTCAGAGTTTTTACACATATGGATTCGAACATAAGACCTTCACAGTTGCCATTAATTAGTTATATACAGTATTTGAAGTGTTTATACATGTATCACTTACTTGAACAACAGTTTAATATTAGCTCCAATGTCACAGCTGGATCCATCTCCACCCTTTTATTATTGCCTTAACAATACTCCAGTTCCCGATAACCAATTATACCTCTTATGGCCTCTCAAATAACTTTAATCACTGATTAGGATTCCTTGTTCACAAAGCAGCTACTTAAAATTAATTGCTCAGTAAAGAGAGGGGAAGTTGTTGTATTAAGTAGGTGTTCCTGCTGCGTCTCTCATTAGTGCTCACTTGGAGCTTTCAACTCCCTATTGCCACAAATGGAGCCAGCTCCATTCACAGCACGGAAGAGACGTTCTCGCTCTGCCTAGTTCACACTGCTTTCAGGCATGACAGCACAAGCACTGCACTGAACAGACAGCCCTAACTCATGCTGATTTTGAGTTATTAGAAATAGAAATACTGGGTGCATGGGTGACGCAAATGGGCCAAGGTTTCCTTCCACCACAGCAGAGACCCAGGATTCGATTTCCAGTGGTGGTGCCTCTGGCTTAGTCGTGTTTTTCAATAAAAGTAGTTGGCAGAGTCGAATGGTGGGAAGCCAGTTAAGGTTATAGAGTAGAGACAGCAGAAAAATTGCCTATGAATGAGGTTCATGATTTTCAGTTTTTACAGCTCTTCACAATTTTAACATTAAACTGATTTCCCCCCCAGGTGTTAAGTCAGTATTTCACTGTGGCTGAGAGGAGAGAAGGTCCTCATTTGATGAGGACAGTTTTGAAAAATGTTCTGGTTTGAAAATAAAAAAAGAGAAGTGGAAAAGTAGGGAGAAAACACAGATGACTTCATTCAAATTATGTGTTTGCACTGTTAATGTTTTTGTAAAAACAGGTTCTCTGTTATGTGGATTTTTTTTGTCTGTCACCCTTTTGTTAACATTTAAAACAAATATCATCTTTTGGAAAGTTGTGGTTATTTGCTTTAATATAGAGTCAAATGAGAGAATAGTCTTTCTGTTTTCTGGCTTGCTCACTCTCACTCTCTTTTTAGAACAGTTTTTAATTTGGCTACATGCAGAAAGTAAATGATCATCCCTAGTCCTAATACCGATACTAGCTGCACCTGTTGCTTGCTTACATTCTTAATGAATGTAGTACAGTATCAGTCTGAGGGCTTGTGTTAGACTAGTCAGCAGTTTTCTGTACTCTTCTTAAAAACTCCGCCCAGTAATATTTGTGCCATCAGATCAGGAACTGATCCCAGAAACCAGAACTGTGGTCATGGAAATGCAGGTGAAGTTACCAAGTTCCTGAAAAGGTTTCTTGAAAAGTTTGTGCACTCGTATGGCGATCTGATACCACACTCACAGTGTGCAGTTATTTAGTTGGTAGTTTTACAGTATTTGTGACCTTTAGTAGGGCCGTGACACACCAACAGTGGCTGTCGGTGAGCATCTGTTGGAGCTCGTCCTCCCTGTGTGTCCCGCACTGTTTGCACTAGTTGATATCTGTCAGCCGCTTTTCGGCTGATTCAACACGTTGAATCGGTGTCGGCCCATTGGCCTTGTCACTGAGGGAGACCACTCTGATTGGCTGTTCAGCTCAGTGAAGCAATGAACAAGGACAGTTCTGGAAAGCTCCTTCACCCTGTGGCTGTAGTATCAATGATTTCACTCATTTAGTGCGATGTCTCCATGTTTTTCGCCTTCACAACCTCCTTTTTTGTTCCACAACCAAAAGACCAAGGGCAGAGAACGGCAATGCCATTTGCAACTTATCAGACATATTCTCAGTTAGAAGCAGCTATAAACAACAGCTGTGTTGAACGAGAGCTGCTTTGTTTACAGCATGTATTTCTGTCTAGCTCTTCTTCTTTCCCTTTCTGAATGGTGAGTTACAGATACTGCCAACTGCTGGTGGGGGGAGTTATTTCTCTCCAGTAGGCACAGAGCGTACATACTAGTCGGCCATTGTGTGTTCAAGTGCCACTTTTTCAACCTGACTGGCCCAGACAAAGCCAGCGTGAGGGGACACAGCAGTCGGCCTACATCGCTGCTAATTCTTTCATGTCGGCTTGGTGTGAGTCTCTGCCCTAGGACAGAGATTCCTAAGTAGTTTATAGAAGCTTTGCCTTTTGACACTGAGCAAGAAAAAAGCCAGCATAATGCCCTGTGTTATATTTACACAGGTACTGGCATTCCGGTATTAGAGGCACGATGTTTCATGTGATGCCCAGTGTGACGTACAATCATCCATATGCGGTAGCACACATGTTGGAAATACTAAGTTTACCAGGAATGTTACTGAACTCAAATCAACAATGGTGGATGAACAGAGTAGGGATGTGCTTCTGCTCATCCTGCACATTTATGAAGATTTGAACTCAAAGTCGGTGTGTGGTCTACAGCATCTTGTGATTATGGCCATAGATTATTTTTCTTGTGATAAAATGTAAATCCTGTTGCATTGCCATTATTTTTAGATTCAATATAATGTTCAAGTTAAAAAAAAAGTAAATAGATGGGAGAGAGGTGGAAAATTTGGACTGGTGGATATGGAGTTTATCCAGTTGGATTAACAATTTAACAGTCCATTGTTTTTTATTGTTGTTTTCATAATAGAAGATACTATTTTTGGCCAGCAACTTAATATTATGGTTAGTCTGATTTGCAGTGTAATCCTCCAGTTTTCTCCAGAATGTGTGAACGATGACAAATGAAGGTACCACATGGAGCTTTTGTTAATGAAGAACTGCTTGTTTTTGATAACCTGATAAAGACAAGTACTCAGTAAGAGATTTAAATGGATTTGGAACTGAATTCAGGTTTAATAAAATATTATTGAACGTCATCCTGCATGACGATGCAGCTGTGCATTTTGATAGAGGTGCTAATGCATAAATAAATGCAGCAGTGTGCCTGCAAAGGCACTGAAGAAGACTGAAAGCTATCAAACATTGATGTAAACAATATGGAATTGAAGGTATTAAAAATATCGGCTTTGTAAATGTTTTATGAGGTAGAAACTGGATTCAGCACATTTGTTAGATCCCCAGGATACACACTACATTTTGGTGGCACACTCAATAGGAACATGATTCTTATTTGTTTACAAGAAAACTCTACAAAGCACCTTCTTTAAGATGCAAACTTGAAATGCTTTTTGCTGTGTCATAGTTGTTCAGCGGCTGTTGTAAATATCCTCATCCTGAGTTACTGTGTTGCAAGGGAATGTTGTAACTACTCTTTGGCTTTGGAGACAGTATTGTAGAGACAGGTTCCACTTTCTAGCATTTTGCTTGATGACGCCAATATAGCCATAACTATTTGAATGTTCACTGTATTTAAAAAAGATTCACTATTAATGTATTTTTAAGGGCAAGTTGTTTCCTTTTATAGAGGGATGTTAAATTATGGAAATACTGTAAGCAGTAACATTCCCCTTTGCTTATAAACGACGGTTTTGTTGCCGACCCTGAATCAGCCACAAACAACTTCAAGGTTGAGTGCAGTCGTGTATGAGCGAAAATGATTTTGCTTAGGAGTGCACAGGGAATACAAACACTAATAGGGATCATGTTTTACATGATCACATTAACACCTTTCAATTCCAAATGACTGCTGTAGTGACACATACTTGGTGAATACAGTCAAGATGGAAAATAACCAGAAAGGTCATTTCAGCAAAGATTCTTAGTGACCCCTGTTCCAGCTCCGAGTTGCTTTCCACTGCTCTACCCAAAACTCTGACGTTTTCAATAAAAACATGCTTCTCTGAAACATTTACTACTCTTGTGTTTCCTGAAATGATAAATCCAAAACATCTTCGATTCTACACAAAACTTAATGTTTTAATTCTCTGTAAGCCACAAGTTACAAGTGAATTATATTCTGGCAAAAAGGATGTGTACTGGAGCAGGAGGGGAGGGAGAACCAGGGCAGAGCCTTGTTGTCAAGCAGCATATTTTATTTTCTCTCCCAAAGGTTTAGAGGAGCTTTTGCACTCTGGAGTTTTATTGGAGGTCACAAGGTTATTATATAAACAATTCACATGGAGGCCCAAGCACCCAGAGGGAATGTTTAATGCAATGCTCACAATTTCTGCAATGTTGTAATGCTCAAGACACAGACATGTGTCCAATTTTAACCATGCTGCTCTATCTCCCTCTCTCCACTTTTTTCTTCGTCTGTTTTGTCGAGGCAACTGAAAACCACGCTTAATTAATTTGGTCAGCTGCCTTGGATAAAGTCCAGTGATGACATCAATTAGATTCTAATGAAAACAGATAAAAGCCATGGAAAGCAAATGGAATTTTTGAACAGGACTCATCAAAGTCTTAGCATTGGAACAAATTCCTGTAACATCTCACAAAAGCCTTTAATTTGTGAAGCTCATGTCAGATTTGGTACTTAGAAGTACATGGTCAAATGATTGAGTCTTAAGTCCTGTGCCGAGAGAAGCCAAATCAGTTTTAATTTGGCATGTATCTCCTTATGCTGTCTGAAACATGTGGTTGGATGCAATCCTTGGATTAGCACAGACTTTAGAGCTGCAAATTTGGCTTGTTTCTCCTTTGGCAAAACAAACATCCAGTCTCTAACCCATCTGTAATACTACATTTACATTTCCAATCTCGGGGAGGGGGAAAACCACATGCTTACTCTGGATTAGTACTTCTTAGTTAACCAAATTGCTGCAATTATGTGTGTCAGTCCATTGACGTGGGATGATGTGGCTCCATTTCTTTCTCCTTCACTATACATCAGTTCCTAATCCAAATAACTCAGCCTGTTTTACAGAAACTGTCTACTTTCTTCTTCTTTCAAACAAGTAAAGAAATACAATATGGAAAACTTAATGTAGAATATTTTAAATGTTTACTAGATGTGAGAGTTACTTAAATGCCCTACCATGTCATATTAATCTTTCTGATTCTAAAGAAATATATTGTGCTGAGTTTGTCTACTCAATACCTTTACATCTTTATTTACAGTAGGCAGTGCAGTCCAGTTGCACTGAGCATTGGAAACATTATTATTTGTTGTAGCTACAGTCTAAAACACACACACAACAATATGCCTTTAACTCAAACAGCAATCAGTGTTAGATATTTAAAACTGATGCAGTGTCAAATGTATGCACATGGAGCCCAATATGATCTTGAACTTAAACCTACAAAAAATAAATAAACTATTAAAACAATTTAAAATGAAATGACAAACCTGTTAGTCAAAAGCTGCTTCATTACACATCCAGTAGATATGATTTTATACAGTATATATGTTTATTTGGACTTGTGTGTGTGTGGCCACCTGACAAATGTGAGTCAATATTCACTCTCCTTTTTGCTCTTTTTTTGTCTCCACCAACTCCTGATTCCTGGCAAGAGGCTAAATGCTCCATTATGAGCTAGTTGCTAACTTTGTCTGACATCCAGTGCTGTGCAAGTATCATGTACTGATATTAAAAATCTTTTAGTTGAAAACTGCTGCCTGCTGCATCTGGAAACGACACTGATGGTGAAAGTTGCCTAAAACAAAAACCTGTTAGCTGGAATGTGCTAAAAAAAAGGCCCAGTAGAGCCGAAGAGAACTGCTGTGTTAGTGGATAATTCTTTGTGGACCTGTAACCCCTTTCACATTATATATAATGATTTCATCCTTTTGAATATAAAATAGATCAGTTCATCTTTAATCTTACAGTATTGTCATGTCCTAAAATTCAAGTGTTTGTGGCTGACGCAGCTAAAAATCAAACTTAGAGCTGCAAACAACACTGTTAATCCAACCCCATTACAATGTTACTTGTTATAGCTTTCACTAAAAAAGTCTTAAAATGTACAATAAACTGCATTCACACTTAACCATAGTATGATGTTTGATAGCACCAACATACATAACATTGCATAATAATGTGGTGCACCTTTAATCTTTGAAATGATGTACTTATATTTACAATTGCAATGCTGGTATAGGTATAAAATCATTAGTACTTGTACACTGAAGTTGGGTTTTAAAGTGTATAGGCAAATGTTTATTTTAATATGGATGTATGTTACTTTTTTAATGGACATTTGTCGAACTGGGACATGCGTATTCCCCATACAGCCTCAGTTACTTTACTGTGTAATCTACTTTCAGTGACCCTGCAGTACAGTTGTTGACTGTATAGGTGTTTGTTTTATAAACTTTTAACTGCCTCTTAAAAAGGTTTTTCTTATTGCTTTGCATGATTTAGTGTACTTTTTTGCTGTTTTTGCTCCCGTGGCACTAGTCCAAAAAAGCACTGATAAAATAGAAGAAGTTATATTCATTGTTTTGTGTCTAAATTCACTGATATAGTGTTTGTTCCTTTAGACTTTCTACAGTTTGAATGTAGAAAAAGGGGAAGTATTCAATAAGCCGTTTTTTGTTTCTCTTGGTGTGTGTGTGTATGTGTCTCCATCCCAGTGGACTACCCTCCCCCTCCACCACCTGCTGAAGAGTCGACTGGTTTCCCATCATCCCCCGGTTCCTTCCCTCCGCCACCGATGAACTCATACGATTATCAGGTGAGAGAGGCTAGTTCTGTGTTCAGTTTCCTTGGGTGTCAGTAACTCTCTAAGAGTCAGCACAGAAAGCAAAGACAGCCTGGAGCTCTACACGGAGTTCACGTACCAAGTCCAGCAAAATAGCATGTCCTTTTGAGTTGCAGCCAACTACAGAGTCGTCCAGCTCCAGATGCAGCCGTGAGCCAGGCACTCTACCTCAAAGACCCACACACAGACACTTTCTTCACTTCTGAGAGCTCTCATGCAGGAAGGATAGAAGGCTGACACCTAATGGTGAAGCCTGATCATGTTTTCTTTTTTTTCTTTGCTTTGCTGGTCATAATCCCCCACAGGCATTTGGCCCTCCTAGGATATCTGGCCTCTGCGATCTGACCGACATTCTCAGCACTTCACCTCTGCAGCGAAATTCACATTCTTTTGTTCAGTTTAAGTAGGAAGACAAAAATCTCCCTCCCTTCATTTCATTCGACCAGTTTACTTGCCTAAATGAATGCTTCCTTTTTTATGTTGGAGACAGAATGTTACACAATTTACCATACAGTACACTACGTTATGTAATGCATGGAAACTGACAGCTCTTCACACACAAACTTCACCCAGAACAATACAGTATATGTCAGTTCATATGGTTTTAAATTTCACGTTTTTTAAACTAAAGAAATATTAAACACAGCCAAACGAGAAAGTCTGTCTTAAAACAGTAGTCCACATGATCTGTGTGTGTAATTTCCTGGTTTTCTACATAAATTGGTGATGAAATGGGATCTGAGCTTCACCAAAGTCACAAATATCAACAAACACAATACTTCTAAGCTGATAAAACACAAACCACACACCATACATAGCACTGTGTGTTCTTCCCAAACAATTCTACCTTCATCTGTCCACAGGACATTTTCCCAGTAGTGTTGTGGAGTTCCAAGGTGGTCACTGGCAAACTTCAGGCATGCTCCGATGTTGTTTTAGGAGAGTAGTGACTTCCTCCGTGGTGTCCTGCCATGGATACCATCCCTGTTCATTAATTTGCATATGACTGACTCATGAACATAGATGTTGACCAACTGCAGTGAACCCTTCGAGTCTTTAGCTGTTACTCTAGGGGTCTTTTCTACCTCACTGAACGTTCTGCATTGAGCCTTTGGAGTGATCTTGGCTGGGTGCCAGCTTCTATGGAGAGTAGAAACAGCGCCAAATCATCTCTATTTATAGACGATATAACTGTGGACTGGTGAATATCTAAAATCTTTGAGATGACTCTGTAGCTCTTTCCAGCTACATGCAAATCAACGACTCACTGTCATTTCATTTTTGCGAGGCATGACTCACATCAGCTGATGCTTCTTGTGAACAAAACGTTGACACTGTTTGGGTGTTTTTATAAGTCAAGGTAAATCTAAACCACACCTCCATTCGCATTTCATTTGCTAACACCTGACTCACACACACATAATGGCAAGACTAAACAACTAAATGGCTAAACAAATGGATCTATCTTCAACAGTTGCTGGTTTTTAATACCAAATTCAGAAAACTCTAAAATACTGTTTCAAGAAACACAGAGAGGGAATAATGTACTAAAAAGACTAAATCTGGGAGATACTGTACCCTTGACTTAACTCACTGCTAAAGTCTCATATTAGTTTCAGCTGAACTTTGGAATGCGTTTTTGTACAGAAGGACTGTGGATTTTGTTCCCCATCCACAAAAGACCAATCCTTTAGGTTAAGTAAAGAATGCAGAAACCCATTGGACTATGATTAAATGAACATGATTTAGTCAACACAATAAAGATTTTTTTTTTCCCTTTCTACCACTGCCATGTCTGTCATCACTTTTTTTGCTTTTTAAAAGTACAGCCAGTGGAAGTGAAGACAATTTAAAGCCTGGAATTACATAAGAAATTAAGTGCATAATTAGTTTTTAAAGTGCTTTACTGTTTTTATCTCTAACTTTTCTTCTCCTATCATATTGGCTGTAGACTCACCCCGGCCATGCAATTTAATTCCTTAATACCAGTGGTATCTTAATTATGTGTCCTGTAGCCAGAGTGGAGCTCTTTAACTGTGGCTGCTGTTGAGAAAAAGGGATAGATATCAATCAGAATTACTTTGTGTCTTGTTCTCTGTGCCTCAGTAGAGAAATTGTACGTACTGGGTGACTACAGTAAATCAGTGAATAAATGGTATTTCCTTAGAAGAAGCCAGAAATATTCTCTTGTCGTTATCATTCAGACTGAGAGAGATGTCTGGATTGTGACATATTAATGCTGAAACCTTTAGCAAGAGAGAGAAAGACAAAAGCAGTTAGCCCTCATCATGACCACATTATGAAGCCCTACACGGCAAATTCCAGCACAACATACAGACGGCGATCGTCCCCTTCATCCTCCTCATTATCACCGTTAAACAAGTTTGCCTGGTTTTCCTCTTGTTGATTTGAGACAAGCCATTAGTATTTTGTTTTGTTTACTCCCGCTCATGATTGCCTTAGATGTTTTTAAGCAGCAGCACAGCTCAAAATCCAGGCATGCCCTGCCTGTAATAGATTGTGACAGGTAATCCAAACACATAACATTAGAATAGGAAGCAGCCACTGATCCAGCCAACTCAAAAAGCCCCCGCAGGCAATTGCAAGGAGTCTTCTTGCAGTTGCAGCATAGTTCAGAAGACTAAAAATATATCTTGTCAGTCTACAGAGAAAATCTCGGGAATTTTATAGAAAACCAAGTGTCACTGATGGTCAAATCATTTTAAGTACTTTACAGATTTATGTGCAACAGTTTTGCTCTTCTTTTGTTTAAAGACTGTGTCTTTTCAGATGTTGAAGTGGTGCTTTCACTGAGGTAAAAAAAAAAGAGAAGATGAATAAATCAGTGAGGCCTCAGACTGCAGGAGTGATCCTGTTACTGATGCTTCCAAGCTTCTTCTGATAATAAACTAGTTAAATAAAAATCAGAACAATTCTTAGCATCTTTTATAGAGTCTTAAAATATTGATAAAAATGTATATTTAATTTTAAATAATTGACCTTTTTGTTTGAAATACTGTTGGGTGAGATTGTAATGAATAATGCATAAGGAATGAGATACTGTAAATCCAAGTGCAGTCAGTGAACAGAAGGAGGTGAATAGTGCATGGTGTTATGAAAGCTGTCATTGAAACACATCACCACCACCATTATTTCTCACCACATTCTTCACCAGAGGAGTTTCAGCTACTGATGTGTGTCTTTGAAAAGGATTGTCCGAGGTCACAGTATGAAACATGAACCTAGAAACTGTTATCCAGAGTGTAAAGAAGTCCAACTTGCAACAAAGTGGGAGAGAATGTCAGAATTACTCGTCACTGATGTCCTTAACTTTTGAATGCTGCTAGGAAAGGAACTTAACTTAGTGTTGTTGCAGATTGATTCGGTTAATTCATTGCACTGCATATATGGAATGTTTGCTCACAGATGAAAGGACCAGCAAAGACGCTGGAGGAGAGACGCTCCAGTCTGGATGCTGAGATTGACTCCCTCACCAGCATCCTGGAAGACCTGGAGAGCAGCTCGCCCTATAAGCCACGGAGCACACAAGTATGTTTCTAACGCAGCCTCTGCATACAAATACACACTGATACATAATGGTGGAAAATGCTTAATTTCATTTGAGTATTGAAATGTTGTGCTACTTTACTATTCTCTACTTTTGGTCTTTGTCCTCCACTACATTGATCCGAGGCCAATAGTTACTGTTTACTTTTCAGATTAAAGGGACGCGCTACAAATTTTCACATGAAGTTCAGGTTACTAATAATGAGGAGTACTACTCTTTCAGTGAAAACATTTGTATATGATAGTTCTTTTCTGTGGCTTTTCTAACCCATCATTTCCACTGTATGCAGCTGCATTGTGTTCCGTCTGCAAAGCGGTCGCTGGAGCTGATCGCTTCCAGTTTAATCAGTGGTTGTGATTCCACCGGGTCCGGCTGCATCATGTCTCTGATACATCGCACATGTGGCTCATCAGGCCACTATGCTAAAAATACACATCTGGTCTATTTTTGACAGATGCTGCATCTGGGACAGTTCTGACAGTTTGACCCACCAATCAGATGGCGCTTTCCCTGAAAGATATCTGTGTGATAGGCTATGAAAATATTATTGTAAAGTAGTCTGTCTGTAGGCTACAGCACAGCAAACTAGGAAATAACAATAAACACGATTAAGAGACAAAACGGAAAACATTTAACTATGAAGAAGAAACTCAGAAATGAAGAAAAGTATCCTAGACGATGGAGCCCAATGCAGCCACATCCAATGGAAATGAGGGATAAAGGTTGTGAAAAGAACTCTGATGATGTCACAGTGATGTCATCAGGGTTATCCTGACTTGGCTTTGAAACTTAAAACTTTAAAACAGAAAGGGAGGTATAGAATTTGAAAGAGAATTTTTTAAGTAGCAAGCAGAGTCAAATGAAAGATAATGTTGCATCATGGGAGATGTAGGATACATCTGTGGCTAATACTAGCAACTAAAGGTTGGCATATCTCAGGCTCTACTGCTTCATTTTTGGGCATTCTTTGTTTAATCAATTTCTCACAAGCCCTCTGACTTTATGGAAGTGAAAAATGTAATCACTGTCAAACCCCTTTAAGATTTTTTTTCCTTGCTCATAGTTTTTCTGTACTTGTAACTGTATTTTTACATTGTACTGGTAACTTTACATATAGTAAAGCTGAGTGTTTCTTGAACTTTGAAGATACACTGCTTTTATATTGCAGTAGATTAGGTTTCTGTGGGACCCATATGTTGCATCTTTCAGAAATGTTTTGCACTAATGACAAAATGAGTCTTGACCTATATCATTAGTTGATATTAAATGATTTTAAGAGTTACTTCAAAAAGTCAAAGCCTTGGGCAGTTCACTAAATTGTTTGACACACAATAAATGTAGGACAGATGGATAAAAAAAAATCCCTAACCAATTGTGTTTGGAGTAGGAAGGCTCAGAGGGGCTTTAACACCATGCAGATCATATCTCTGGTGAGATATTTGAGCAATAATGTAATACCTGAAAGGCTGTTCTCTCTCAAGGCTACAGACATGATGGAGATGTGGCTACAGCAGTACAGCGAATTTAAGCAAAAGAAAATCTTAAAGGTATTATAGAGTGCTTATTCTGTAGGTTAACTACTGTGCTGTGCTGAAACAGGATTAGGATGTTAAAGTTTTAAAAGGGCTCCTGTTTGTCTGTGGCTTGTTACAACATGTAGATATTTACATCCACTGACCTGTTCTGTTGGTGCATGTCAAATAGTGAGTTTTATATGAGGGAACAAGGAAAATTAGAATTTTCCAATTTCATTCATAGCATGTCAGTGAATATACTTATATTTTTACAGACTAGCTGAATTCACATATGAACGGCGATGGTTATGGAAGATGACATTTTTCTGAAATTGGAAAACAAGCACAGTTGTGTTCACAAGTAATCTGACATGGCATTTTGGGGGAAGTGTGCAGTGTGACAAAGACAAAAAGACTGATGGTTTCAAGTGCTTACACCCTTTGGATAAATGAGTTCTGGTTAGAGGGAGAAAAACGGGCGCACTCCACACAAAGTGAAAAGTATTGCACCGCACAGGGGAAACATGGCGGGCAGACGGTGACAGGAAGTGAATGCTGTTGGTCTGAAATGATACACATTAACGGAACTAACTAAATTCGGACTTGATGATTTCTAGTATGCCTAGTTTTGTGGTAGCTCTGTGTTCCCCGAATCTTTACAACGAAGGCAGTGATGGCAAAACGAGCACTGGCTATAGAGTCCCTATAACCACTTCTAGAGGAAATACACTTGGGTTAAATAAAAACAAAGTTATCCATTAAGCTTCTCAAATGCCTTTTTTTTTTTTTTAAGAAAATGTTATAAGTGCCCACCTTTGCTGGGGAAATAACATACAGCATATATTCTGACAGCTTTTGCCAACATGACTTGAATAATTGACCTGCATGGTTCTGTGAGAGACCAGCTTGCTAATGAACGGGTGAATGGCCGTATTAACCCGGTATGGCTGTTGCAGTGGTTTTACCTGTCGGAGCCAAAGTTTGTTTTTATCATAACCTGCGACAAGTGTTTGGAGTTATTGGTGAGAGGACACACCACCTGTGTCTCATGTATTAATCATGAAATGTTATGTAGCATTTTGTTGAGTGTTTTCCCAGTTTAAGACGGTGTCTCTATGTTATCGTGATGCCCGGTTGCTGTTTTGGTGTCTGTTCTCTGATAGCTTTTTGCACATGGAAAGGATGCTCCCTTCTATTGATTGTTTACACTTATTTCACTATTATGAACATATGCACACACACAAGCATACAGTAACTCTCACCTCCGCTGTTGCTGATTCTAGCTGATTAACCCAGGTTGACCTTTTCCCCTTCCCAGCTGCTCCTGTCAGTCTGTGCACGGGTTCTGTCGGTGCATGACTCTACAGCATAACTGGTTTGTGTGTGCAACAGGCCAGATTTTATACTCCAGCATCGGCACCATTGCTGCACAGTAATCTTCTGCTTGCATGAGCCAAGAGTAACGAGCACTTTTGATTTAAGCTCTTTGCATGCACGGTCTTCAAAATGA
>NW_018127983.1:2097671-2117600 GCF_001952655.1 Monopterus albus
TTTCCCTTTCAAGCTTGTGGGAGAGGAATCTTTATCCCGGTGTTAAATTTGGAATCAGTGTTCACCTCCGAGATGAAATTGAAATGGACGTTGCTGCTCATTCATAAAAATCTAAGCAGCATTCTTGCAAACATTCAGCTGGCACTGATGCTTTGCAGACATCAAAACAATTTTGTTTGCTTTAGTTGGTATTCTCTGTGGCATAACAGTGGGTAATGAAATGTGATCATTATATAATCCCCATTTGTTCTCTCTCCACTTCCTTCTCAGATGCCATTTGTTATTTGACACAGTTAACTAAGTTTGCGTTACAGCTTGTTTGCTTTATTCTGCCAGATGCTTCTGTTGCTTCTTGTAATAAAAGATCATATATGTTATTTGATGTCTTCATGTTAATTTTCATGTACATCAAAATGGTAGATGATTTTTTGCTTAACATGTAATTCAGTTCCATTTAGTTATTTTGTTTCATCTTTTGCATTCTCAGCACTGTGGTTCATAGTTTGTTGTACTGTACATGCAACGAATATTTACAGTCTGCACAAGTGCTGTTTGAGTGACTGACATGTATACGACAGAAAAGTAAAGTACAGTAAATAAAGTGTGTGAGAAATACAAATATTGCTGATGTAAAGCTGATGTAATCTGGCAAGGAGCTGCAGTAAAATATGAGAGATGCAACATATTTCTGATAGATTCCTTTGTCCTCAGAATATTGTAAACAGCTTTTTTTGCCTGATAAACATGAAAAGTCATCGATCTGTTACGGAAAGTGGATTGTGTTTTATGTAATATTGGTATCTCAGTGATTCTTTTATAGTTAGTTAAGATTCAGTCTTACAATTTTTGTTGGTGAGGATCAGGGCACCTGGCGTTGCAATACATCTTTGAGGGTCCTCACAGAAATAATTAAACAGCATGATGGAAAAAATGTAGTGATTTGTTAAAACATCAAACTGTACAGCAGCTGGCTTTATTGATTACCACACGTTTAACTTGAGAGGAGCAGCTAATCAGTGGCCTGGTGAAGTGTCTGGTTGACTTAGAGCTCTGCATGTATTCAGCCTCTGCATCAAACACCTTTTAAGATCCTGCTCTAAAATTTATACATTTTTTTTGTCCTAAATTCGAAGTCTAACTTTGTGATTGGAGGAAACACGAGAGCAAGTTTATGCTAAATGCTTCAAGTGTGTTGCGCTGCAATCTGAGTCCAACCAGCTCCACTAATATGTAGCGTAGGCCTGTCTAGACACATCAGATCTGTTGTGGGGGAGTGAACAAGCAGACCCAGATGAGTGTCAAAATAGTATGCTCATCAAGTACCAGAGCAGCGCTGCTGCTTTGGTGGAGGCTACAGAAGCTTCGACTGCTGTGACCTGTAATTCAAACCAACTTCTGGTGCATTTCTTGTAATCTAATGAGTAAGCAGCCCTCCTACTGAAGTTTTACAACATCCAGTATGTGCTGCACTTTGTACATTCGTCGCAAAAATATATCAGAATGATTTTATCTTTATGCATTCAGTTTGTGCCTTAAAATTATTAACATGAAAACTAAGTATAGCCATGTAAGTTTATCACTAGATAGAGAAAATAAACTTTGACCTCAAAATATTAATATGTGCCAACATTTTTAATTTGACATAGGCTCTTTCACTGATTTGATTCTTCTGCTTTGTTTGGACTGTTTTTCTAAAACCATGTAGCATGTTTTGTCAAATATCTATTTGTATTCACCACCTTCGTCTACAGAAGTTGATACTTTTGGATAACTACTTGGACAACAGCTGCAGATTACCAGTTACTGTATATTCTAATATGCACATGAAGAAACGAAAAGAGTGCAAGAAAATAAGTAAATGGCTTTTCCAGACACTATCAGATGTCATCTTCTCCTTTTACATGTAGTCAAATGTAACTAGTGTTGTAAGTTCATCACACAGTACCTGATTTACAACTGATTTTAATTTCAAATATCTCCAAAATAGAGTATTTTGTATTAAGTTAATACTTATTATTGTAATAAGTATTTTTGTATTTTATGATGATAAATAAAACTATTATTTATTATGAAGTGACTTTGTTGAGGAGAAATATGTATGCAGAGTTGATGCACTTTACTACTTATCCACTGAGAGAAATGTCACAATAAGCTGTGACAATAAGCTTTTTATCTCAGTTAAACTCTAATGTACTTTCTCCACTAAAGATGCACCTCATTCTGATCTTATTCAGTCTGTTGTGATGAGATATAAGTTGAAATTAAAATGCCCTGCCAGCTGTTTCATCCATGTGCTACTTAACAGTAATGCGCAGCACAATAAATTAAATATTGAAAGCCTCAATTTCCTAAATGACATACACTTACCACCACAGTATACTTCCTCACTCGAGTGTGTGTGTGTGTGTGTGTGCGTGTGTGTGTGTCTCTCTTCCTTTAACTAAGGTAGTGTCTTTTTAGATGGATTCAAAGAGGGAGAGCCACTCAAGTGTTACTCGGCTGCCTTCAGGCAGTGCTAGAACTGGGACCAAAGATGTGAGACTCACTTACAGTCATCGTTCTACCTCAATTACAGTCAACCAACAAAGTGCACCGACAATCACAAATGTCACTAATCAGTGGATATTTAAATTTAAATTAGTTTTACATTCCCCTTGGTTCCCACTCGCTTCGTCTGGGGTAGGAGCAAGGATGAAAATGGAAAGGTGGTCCTGAAAAAGGCAGTGTCCTTCATTCTGGGTCATTTTATGGGTTCTATAATTGTGACACTGTTAACTGAACTTGAGAAAACAAGTAAATATATTAAGTCGAATCAACAACTTTCCATCACACTAACAACTGTTAAAGACAGATGTCAGGCAAGCTGGCACAGCTGACCGTTAAAACAAATCAGTAAACTTATGTAAAACAAAAAGTTTCACCAGCGAGAGTTTGCGAAACTTGTATAAACCGAGATGCATCTGTATAAAAGTACAACCACATACTCTAGCTACACCTAATTTTTTGAGCTTTCAGTCACGTTTAAGATGATAATTCTTTGTTGTAACACTGTAGATAAGTCAGAAAACACAGAAAAGCATGCCACGGGCTCTTTAAGTGCATGTAAACGCAGTCACTGTCACTGCACACCTACGTCAGCAGACAAGCACAACATTTTAAACATTGGTCTGTTATTTCTTTACTTGGATGTCAAATAGCCTGATGTCTCTGTAATGAGTTGTAATGTCCATACAAAACAGACAGAATTATTGAAGTCTGCTGACAGTTTAGGTGGAGCTGAGTACTTGAAATGCTGCTGACATGGGTACCCTAAGGAGGTCTTACTTCGCACTGTGCCAGTTAAGACATGCCATGACACTCCCATCTCTCAGCAGACAGAGCATTGTGGATGGCACTTGCTGTCACAGCGTGGCAGAATGATAGGCCCTTGCTGCTTGCTCCCAAGTATCCCACTGATCATTGTGTCTGCTGCACGATTGCAGTGAATGAATTCTCTAGACCACCTTGGCACTGTCTCAGCTCCCTGAGAGTATGTTAGGGATGGTGACTCCTTATGAGGCTCAAACTCTGGTGGTATCTCAAGGGAATGTCCTCACCATTTCAAATCTTCATCCCCCTCAGGTGTGCTCACTGTCCCCTACACCTTAAGTCACTTCTGCAGTGCAGAAGTGATCATATTATATTATGTTATATGATATTCAAATCTATGTTCCCTTAAAGCCTAAAAGGGGGTTTTGCCTCTAGCCATTAACTGTATTAATGACATTAGAGCTTGGCTGGCACTAACCTTCCTACAGCTCAATGAGGGTGAAACGGGATGTGTAGTTCTGGGACACCCCTTTTCAGTGGCTGTTTTGGTCATAGACCTTGGATCTTTATCATCATACATTAAACCTGTGGTGAGAAATCTTGGGGTGTTGTTTAACAGTGACTTAAAGTTTGATAAACAGATTGACGCTGTTGTGAAGTCGAGGTTTTTCCAGTTGCGATTGTTGTGTAAAGTGAGGCCTTTTCTCTCATTTAAAGATTTTGAAAATGCAATCCATGCTTTTGTTAGTGCTAAGCTTGACTACTGTAACTGACTGTATTCTGGAGTGAGTAAATCGCTTCTTTCACATTTCCATTTAGTTCAAAATGCTGCTGCTCATTTACTGATGAACCCACCTGAGCATATCTCACCTGTACTAGCTTACTTTCATGGGCTCCTGGTTCTCTTCAGAATCGGCTTTAAGTTACTAATTTTTGTTTTTAAGGTTTTAAATGGCTTGGTACCCCAGTACCTCAGCGATCTCATTCAGCAGCATGCCCCAGTTAGAGCTCTTAGATCTTTGTCTTTGTATCTTCTAGAGGTCCCCAAGGTCTCGTCACAGACAATGGGGCGATAGGGCTTTTGCCATCATGGCGCCAAAGCTTTGGAGTGATTTGCCTTTTAATATTAGATCTGATACAGATTTGGCTGTTTAAATCTCTCCTTAAGACCTTTGTATTTACTAAAGCATTTGATTCTTAATGGATTAACATGGAATAACTATCCAAGGCATAAGAAAACCATTTCATGAATCACCACAAGGGCAAAAGCAAACTTGGGAATAGATTAAATGGTTCACAGGCATAGGACTGTTGCTTATTAAAAGAAACAGCCCCTAATTGTTTAAAACAGGAAATGAACAGCAACCTCCCCCATGTCAAAATCCTGTGTTTGAGATTGACCCATCCATTCACGCTGTTCTCCTCCCTATGTGGATATTGTTGCTCTACTATACATACTAAGTCACCTGACTTTATCTTTTGCTCACATCACAATTACTACAGCTGATACAGGTCACCTAAAAATAAAACATAGCTATGGGTTATCATAACTCTCTTCCACATATGAATCATGGGTTAATTTTTTTAGGGGAGCAGTCTTTTAAAAATATGGGTGGTCAGCTACTAGGTCATATAAAACTGTTCACACATACTGTAAGCAATCCAGGTTGTGACATGTTGTAACTGTTGTTCTCTCCATAAACTGTTGTTCTCTTCAGCTGAGAAATGTTCAGTTGTTTTCAGCTTCTGATGTCACCGCCATGACACTGGTATGCTAGCCAGCCTCTTTTATTCCTCATAAAAGGTCAAGGCTGTGGGCATCTATTTTTGCAGTGGATATTTTACTCTTCGGGGTCCTGAACCACCAGTGTGTGATTGTGTGGTTCTGCAGTTTATTTCCAAGAGCTAACCAAACTGCATCAAGCTACTGTAACACTCCAGGTCTGTAATTAAAGGGCTTGGTGGTGTTGAACTTTTTCCTCTCGGTTTGTTTAATATGCTGCTATTTTCTTTGATTGCTTTGTTGCTGCATGGTGCCAGTGGCGCCCATGGACCTTAAGGTCAATCTGGCAGCAGGTTCTGAGCTTGATATGAGCCAACTGTAGAGAGAGGAGCATGCCTTCGGACACTCGCTAACAGGGTGAACCAATGACACGGTTAGTTTGAGCCAGAAAGCTGTGACAGTTGGTGTAATCTTCCTCTTTACATCATGAAGTAGTAACAATACTAAAAGGCTTACTAACTACTGCTGTCATTGCATATTATCCCTGTACACAATAACGTGTGCACATACACACCAACACACTGAGCTTCTGGGAGAACAGTTAACAGTTGCTGTGCCTGAAACTGAAGACGGTTACACAGTGTAAGCAGGGGACATTTTCATCTGTGCAGTACTTCGCCTCTTGAAGCAGGAGGGGTCACAAGTGCATGAAAAGCTCATTACAGGGATGAGTCGGGGATATGTGGCGAGAGACTGGAGGTGAATGAAACAATTAGTTTCTGCTGTGTGAGGGATCCAAAAACACACATTTGCCTCTTTTATTAAAATAGTAGAGGCGCCACGATTGGTGACTCCCCAGGACTTCTTTTCCCCACACAGTAGCCCAGATTTTTTTTTTTTAGTTACATCAGTGAGTAATATGCCCTACTTTGTATGATGTTGTTGCATCACACAAGGAATTCTACATAATTTCTACCTGAAACCCAGTTTTTTGGGAAGGTTACATAACTGTGAAATACTTCAAGTTCAGCTACATTGTTTTCAGGTTGTCTTGGTGGTAGAAGCATGTCATGTACTGTGACACTTGCTGTCTGCATCTTTCTGTGTTTTCACATCTCTCCCGATATTTTAAGAATCTGTAACTGCGGTGTAGTGTATCACAGGCTGAAAAAAATGAATTAGCCATTAGGAAAAGACAAACAAAGATCTACACTCATTTTATGTCTAAGAGCATTGCTGTGAAGATTTTATTTTAGTGGGATCTGTAACATTTTTTTTGCTCCGAGTGCATTGTTTGCAGTGCGTGATAGGGCTGCACCGATGCCACTCATTTCTAGTCGGGTACATTTGAGTACTCGCCGATACCGAGTATTTGATAATTATAATCAAAGTAATAATACTTTTCTTATAAAAAATGTAATTGCCATAAAGTGCAGTGATTTTAGAGTGCATTTTATTTTCATGGACTCTTTTACTTTTTGATTGTGATTAAATAAAATATAGAATGTAAGGCAGCTGCTGATGTGCACAAATAAATGTAAAACTTTATACCTGCCACCACTCCAATGACGTAAAGTGGAAGTGACTGCTTTTCAGTGCTACACAACATAATGTAGCAAATACTGTGTTTCTTAACCTTTCTAGGAGCTCATAATGTCACAGTCAGCAGTTTAACATTGTAATTGGAAAAGAGTGCATGCTTTTGCAATAAACTGGCCACTGTGTGAGACATCATCCTGTCCTCTGCTGCTGGACAGACACTGCTGGTACAGGAGCTGTTCAGCCTACAAGCCCACAAGAATTCAGCTCATTTTCATGCACATAGTTCATTAGACTCAACCATCACATCCATTTACTACCCAAAGTTAGTTTTTTCCCCTTCTCATTCACCACAGCTCACTATAGTCAGCAGAACGAGCACCGTATGGCGTTAGTGGGTTAACGGGGGACCAGGCGAGTTGACTGCAGGGATGGTGAAGATGTTATTTTTCTGCAAGTTCGTGTTGTTCTACTTGTTCAATAGTTATTTGATATATTGCTCATGCTTTTTCTGTCACTGGTGAATTTTGTTGCATGAATTGTTAAAGGAAAAATAGTTCAAGGAAGCTTGAGGTTTCACCATGTTTCACAGAGACAATTATATTTAATTTACTTTTCTTGGACTATTGTAGGAAGGGAATTGATATGCTCAAATGTATGACTACACTGAGGCTGTCAGTTTGTTAAACGTGACTATTGTGGAGACAAATAGTGTTTGTTGACGGGGGATCCTTCCATGGTCGTAGTGTTCAGTAAGAGGTGAGACAGACAGATGCCAATGGACAGCAGAGCCAAGAGTAAAAAGCATCAGCTTTATATGAAGAAAGAGCAGGAAAAAGTCGAGAGAAAAATATCTAAGGTCTGAAAGATGCAGAACTTCTCCCTCTTTAGGGGTTTCCCCAAGCTTGCTTTTAAAAAAATCCCCCACACTCTTGGTTTGAAATGCAAAGTTAACAGTTTTACCCCCCACCCCCCAGGCTTGTATAGTCTCTCCTAATCTTTTTTAATGTGTCAAAATGCTTTCTTGAGAGTCTCTGTGAAATTTCACACTTAAGTTGTTTGCAAAGTCAGTCTGAATTACAGTGTAGAGTGAGGGTTAACTTTTCTGAAGGGGTTATGGAAAACTTTCTCTAAAACTGTTTGTGTGTGGAGGGGGTGTTAGAAACAACAACAAAGTGTGCACTGACACTGGTGCTGCGTGGAAGGTCAGACTTCTAGATTTCAGACTGTGCCTCATACGGGCAGCTACACAAGTATTAAAGTGACTATGTGGCTAAGTCAACTATTTTTAGGTGTGTATGTAAATGAGCCTTGTCATCATTAATGATGTGTACATCTAATTTTAATGCTATTGTAATTTGTGTTTGAAAATAGGTAACAGGAAATAATATTCAATCAATAAAATGATAAACGTTTTAAAAAATTGTTAGGTCAGACACAAATTGAAAACAAATTTAGTAAACAAGGTATTTATGAGGTGTTTTATGTGCAGAATAAAACAATGGAAACTGGTTGTTGCGTTGAACATAACGTTTTTATATTATAAAGAGATACAGTGATTTTGTGCTGTGAAGAGGTTTTGCATGTAAGAAAATATATAACAAGTTTCTTTTAAAACTGAATAATTTGACATGATGTAATAGCATAGTAACATTGAAAATTGCAAATTACAAAGTGCTTACAGTAAATACCTTTTCAAAATAATGTTTAAATTATGCATTGAACCAGAATATACAACTGAGTTACTATAGAACATGGGAAAACGACTTGAAACTCAGTCCTGAACAAGAAAGTAAAATTTATGGGTACATATTGTTCCTGTCTTACCTATTAATGTCTTCACTAACTAGTTATTATATCATCTCAGACCACAGTCATTAACACTGACAGGTCAAAAACATACAGCAACCACAAAGAGATTTTAGTTGATATGGAAATCTTTCCCACTGCACAGGCATTTTGACTCCGATTTTATGCATTTGATTCGTTTCATCGGCCTTTGAAAGGGGTGAATCCATTCTCTTAATGTAATTTGTGGAAAATGTACCATGACAGTGTAATTATTTTGAGGGAACCAATTTGCATTTCCAGTGCTCTGCTAACTAAATGTCACTGTAGGTTCCAAGGCCTTAAAGATAAATTAATAATCTAGAGTATTTAAAACCCATGAAACATTTAAATTAAGTAATTTCACTTCCTAAAGGGCATAGTGGAAATTTTTGCATACATATGCAGGCAGACACACTTTTTAAATAAACATCAGCACTAATCATTGAGACAGAAATCAGAGTGAGAGCAGAAAATATTTTCTGGAGCTTTCTTAGGGGCTCCCCTCTGACTTGGATTAGATGGGATTTAGACAAACTTGATGCATGTACCTCTTTTACCAAAACTTGGAATTCTTCTTATCTCAGTGTTGGAGTTACAGTACCGAATGCTTTTTCACTGATAGATTACAACCTAAGTGTTTTTAAAATTCAGTATAAGTTACTGTATAAATAACAAGTGACTGTAATAGCTACATATACTGTAGTTGTGTAAAACACAGCTATATGTGGCATTTCTACGCAGCAGGCTTTGATCAACTTTTAAGGGAAATTGATTGGAATTGATGCTCTGCCCCAATTTAGAAGACATCAAAATGAGTTGCAAAGGGTCTAAAGACTACAAGTGTTCACTTTTGTTCCCCTAGTGCTGCAAATTTAGTAATTGACTCTGATTTTTGGCTTCAGGCAGTAACCTAATAAGGCCGTCCAAGGTTAATGATAGACCCTTTTTAGACTGGCTGAACGCCTGACACCGATATGTAGCTGTAGTGTAAAACAATTATTACTTACATGAGAGATTATCAGGGCAGAAGCCTCTGACATCTGAGTGAAACATTCTTATTCTGTGTGTTATTCGCTGCTATATTTTGTTGTTGTTTGGCCCATGCATCAAATGGGCATTAGATCAAAATGCCACAGTTGTTCACACATGGGAACTGCAGCACTGGGTTGTGTTGCTGCTTTACGGTCGACTCTTCCCAGGAACACCAGCGTCACAAATCTCAGTGATTTAACATCTTTCCCATCTAAGCAGCCAGAGTCAGCACAAGTGTCATGTGCCATTGCCAATCTGCTGTCATGGTGCTCTCTGCCAAACAATTTATCCCGTGCCCTCGTGCTTTATTAGCCATAGATTATGGGGTGGTCGCAGACAGTGTAGAGCCTCTGCTGTCGAGCTAACCTTGTAATTGACTTCGGAAGGCAGGGTGGATAATCATTTAAGTGTAAAGCACACTCTCAGTGAGTAGCTGTTGAATACAAAGGTTGTATTTTCACCGTTCAGCAAGATTTAATTTATCAAGGATAAAGTATAATAACTTTCGTTATCCCCTGAGTTTTTAATTAGCACCACCATCAGGTCAGAAATTCAGGTAGCTTACTACTTTGATTCCTGACTAAATTCCTGCTTCCTTCCTACATTCCCATTCGCCTTGCTTGTGTTGTTAATCCCCAAATGTTAGCATGATAACATGCTAAACTAAGATAGTAAACAGTAAAAATATTTATGTTAGGTATTGGGTATCTGCTTAACATAAAACTGTTTGCATTGTAATTGTGAGAAGAACTTTTTCATAGTTCAAAGAACTATTAGACTTCCCCCTTTTTTGTGTGTCCACATCACAGGAACAGAGAATGAGAATAGTTCTTAGAATGCTGTTTTGAGGTACTTTTTAGCTCCCACTTTACACAGTAAAAAAAGCTCATAGTTTCACATAATTTTCCTGTATATTTTACAGATCTTCCCTTTATTTCCAGCATACAATAATATGGTAATAGAATTACAAAAATGTACTCTGAAATTACATGCCAGAATTAAAATACCAAGAAAATCCTGTAGTGGTGAATTATCATAAAGTTCACATTTTAAAAAAAATTCCCATTTCCACATAAAGTCTGTTAAAATAGTTACAATTTCATAATACTTTTACACATATTTACCATTTACTGTTTCACACTTTGAGCTAGCATGCATTGTATAAGAGTAAAAATTCTTCAGATGCTCATATTTTTTCCAGTTCGACAAACCCATTCATGGTGGAATTTTGCTGTGTATCTGTAATACATTTTAATGTCTAGGTCAATATTTTTCATAATAAAAAAAAATAATGCAGACCATGATGAAGGTTAGTATTAAATTCAGTGTCTTGCCCCATACAACTAGTATCTAACAAAGCTACTGGAAACTGCCCTGTAATGTTGTCTTTGTACTTCCTTGGTACAAGATGGCTTTAACAGCTGCAACTAAATTTATGTCCTGTGAAGAACTACAATGAATGCTCACTAACATTACTTTATATATATTCTAAAATTAGCATTGTGTTGTTGTCAGTATATATTAAAATAATATGTTTAATATTTATAAAGGGAAATTCCTCAGCTTCAAATGTTAATATTTATTTTTTTGAACATGAAAAACCTTTTACACACACAAGATTTCATTTAAAATGAAAAAGGGGGAAACTATTTGTGCAATCCCTGGAGCTAAGTCCCTAGAACTGTTGGGTCCGAAAGCACCTTATGTTGACATGCTGATGTTAGTTTTTAACTTTGTTGTCTTATTATATTTTAGATGTCAATTTCCAGTACATACAGTTCAGTGTGTCTGTCGTACGGCAGCAGTGACAGTTATTTGTTTTAACTGGAGTAAATTTTTTCCACTGTATTTCAGAACTCTGGATCCTCAGTAGCCACCACTCCCAGTGCTCCAGTAACTGGTTACAAACGAATGGTCATTCCAACTCAGCCACCTCTGACTGCCACCAAAAAGTCAATACCCAAACCTCAAGCCCCTGGGGGAGTCTCTGCTGTCCCACCTTCCTCTGTCAGCCCAGTGGCCAAGCCTCAAAGCCACATGGCTCCTCAGCCTGTCCCAGCCTCCTATGCTACAGCTTCAACCCCAAGTCAGCCCACCTTCAATGTCCAGGTGAGGTCTGCCCAGCCCGGGCCCCAGCATCCACCCCCAGGTAGCCTCCATTTTGGCCAGCAGCCATCACGTAGCCCTACACAGGTGCAGTACATGCCTGCTCAGCCCAAAGGTCCTGACTTTGCCTATGGACCGCCACAGCCTGGCTTCTCCCCGATGACCCAGGGTGCATATCAAGAGCAGCCCCATTCAGGAGTACACCAAGTAGGTAGCCTCAGCTCCAGGAGACCTGACCCTGCACCCACCCAAGCATACCAGCCTCCAGGCCCCAAGAAGACCTACATCACAGATGTACCACCAAGCTTGGCTCCCTATGCTGGACCAGCTGTTCCACCAAAGGTAAGGTCTTTTACACAATACTTCTAAACGCACTCAATAAGCTAATTCTTACTTATTGTAATTATAGTTTAAATGAAGGCATATTTCTAACTGATAAAAATGTAAATAATTAAAAACATTTTCCCTGTTTACACACATACATTAGTTGTGGCTGAGGTAACAATCAGTCAGTTCATTTATCCATCCACCCTTTCATCCCTTCATTCTTTTCACCAGTCTCTGTCATGTTTCACTGTCGAGTTGGTGGCAGTAGGTAAAGAAGAGTAGCCCAGGCATCCAATTCCACATTTCCTAGCTCCTTCTTGAATGTCCTGAGGCATTCCCAGGCCAGTTGGAATATTTAATCCCGCTCAGTGTGTACTAGGTTTTTCCTGGGACGTCCTCTTACTCAGATATGTCTGGAATACCTCCATAGAGGCAAGTCTGGGAGGCATTCTGATTGAATGCTTGAACCACCTCGACTGGGTTTTGTCAAAAATGTAGCAGTTTTACTTTAAAACATTATAGGATTTTTGAACTCCTCTGCCAAAGGGTGAGTCCAGACACCATGGGAAGTAAGCTAGTTTTGTCCATTTGTATTCAAAATTCTAGACTTTTATACACAACTCAAAGTCTTTGACTATAGTTGAGGGTTGAAGCATAGATTGAGTGGTAAATATTTGAATGGTACAAGCTTTGATTTTAGCCTTAGTTCCTTTTGAATATGTTTTTTTTTTTTTTTTGGTATATACAGTATTTTCATGATTGACATAACTTTAATAAGCCAGTCAAACTCACGTTCCACTTTATTGTCAGGAATATGGCCCTTTTTAAACACGTGGGTCAGCTTATTGCTCTTAACATTTTACCATCACCTTGAATGGGCCCAAGAGGTCACAGTATGAGGAGGCCTGGAAAGCACAGCCTGGTTATTGTCAAGCTCTGGTGTTTGGATAAGTCATTCCTTGACAGTTACTCTTCATTTTTGGTGTCTTTCAGTCATGTTGTACGCTATTTAATGTGCCATGCTGCCATAGCAAAACTAAGGGGGCTCAATGAACGGCAGCTAGACCAGGTTGTCTTCCCATTCATTAATGCTTACTTATCATGTTAACATTTTGAGCAGTTTTTGAACTTAAAAGTTCTTCAACAGTGTCATGGCTGTACCATTTAATACCACAAAAAATACTATTTAATACAATGGTAATTTTTGCAATACTGTAAAAAAGTTGCATCATTGCATTTAATGTAGCCATAAGGCTGCCTGGCCCCAAGCCTTCAGAAGTGTGGCAGGACAATGGATCCAGAACTAGACCTTTTTTTATAGAACTGTATTTTACATAAATAAGAAGACTTACAAAATGCTGTCATCCTATAGAACAGAGTAGTCCATGCCACAGAGACCTCTATTTTAATCTCAGTGTACCGAGCCGTCGACAATCTCTGGAAAGTGCAAGGCCCTTGAGTTTATTTAAATTCAAGGATTTTATGCTAGTTCATGATACAAACTGGGGCTCCAAGCATCTGGGGAACAGCTCATCAAGGACTGCACTTTACTAAATACAAATTAGCTTCAACATTGCAGCAAGTAAATTAAAAAAGTCTATATTTGTTCAAAACAAAAGTCAACATTTTGCTGGGAAAGCTTGCTTTGGTCCCTGTATGATGCATTGTAAAAAAACAAAAGGTAGCGTTTAATAGATTTGTGAGCATCTCTTTGATTTCAGATAAAAGCAAATTGCTAATTTTACAGATACTGCATGTAGACTAAATATATATTTGTTTTTCTTTCCCAAGGATATACCACAGCAGGATAATGGTCTCTGCCCCCCCATTTGAATGCTTTGAAACATATTGGGAAACTTAATGTTCCATGCACACATTTATCAAAAGAACATGCTGAGAATTTTGTGTTCACATCATGTTTGACCCAACCATCCCCTGAAACATATGTATCCAAACCTTAGCCCTAATCTGCTTTTTGTTTACATTCAGTCAGGCAGAACTTTAATTCCAAAACAGACCAGAGACGCTATAACAGCCAGATTAGATTGAAAGCAGAATCTGTCAAATTCATCTTTATGATCATCACTCTCCTTCACCCAAATGCTGTGTGACATGTTCATAACCTTTCACAAATGGTGTTCAATCTACTTAAAAGAAGAGGGCTGTGGCTCTTTTAATCTGTTGTAAATAAACCAAAACAGAGTGAATTAAAGGAACCATTTACATATTTTTCATAATTATCAAAATATATCTCCAGTCAGAGTTATTGGTGATTTTATGTAATACCCGGGACTTTCTTATTAGGGGCTCTGTGACTTTGATTGAGGACTTTATTAAAGAGATCATTTCACATAATTGAGTGTATTCATAGAAGGCCAGTGTCATTAGAAGTCCAAGATTGAACCCCTTGGATGACATTCTGTGATCTGGATTTGTTCTGATTAGTCCTCCCGCTCTGCTCCTAACTCTATAGCAGCCTCCACCACCCAGCACTCAGTCCCCCAAAGTGTTCTTACTCACATGTAAAGGTGTAAAAAGGTGTAAGAACATTTCACATCAACCGGCTCTAAGGACATTTAATTACCCAAATCCACCAGTGTTTGAGCTCTACAGTAGTGGAAAATATTAACAAATTTAATGGCTACAGGTTAACATACCAATTTCCAGGAGTCTGTCCATCTTTCCTGAAATTGGAGGAAAACTAAGATGCATGATGATTTGTGCTACAGTTCAGCTTGAGTGATGTTTGACAGG
The DNA here is from genome assembly GCF_001952655.1 of Monopterus albus. Taxonomy (NCBI): domain Eukaryota; kingdom Metazoa; phylum Chordata; class Actinopteri; order Synbranchiformes; family Synbranchidae; genus Monopterus; species Monopterus albus. The sequence continues at coordinate 2,112,292 of NW_018127983.1, forward strand.
GGAGGATTATTTTGAACTACACAATCCCTGCAGCCAGCCAAAGGCCCCTTGAAGGTCAATGTTGGTTGCAGCTGTCAAGTATGTTTAAATATCTGGCATTTCTCTGCCTTCAAGTCCTGGACTATTTGCCTTTTGACCTGTACAAGAACATTTCCATATGGTGCCATCAGGATCATCCAAAGTACTTTTTTATATTTGTGATCTGGCATGAACCCTTTTTCATCTCCTAAAATTGTCTTTGCAGAACTAAAATCCCATTTAAAAAGGGCAATTCACTGCCCATGTCATCATTACTTGAACACTTCTTTTTGATAATGCATTAACTCATGATAGCTATTTACAATATATAGCATTTTCAGAAGTGCTTTACAATAACAAAACAACTGCCTGTACAGTTAACAGGGAATGATGACAGACCTAGGATAGACCCATGGGGTCTTCACAGAACAACAGATTTGACAGTGTTTCAGATGGTTTGTCTGCACTACATTTACATGTTATTTTACAGAGCTGTTCCTCTGTGTACAGGAGTACTACTTATCTTCATACCTGGAAAGAAGATCAGGTGTGAATACTTGCTCTATTGACATCATACTTGATATCTTCTCCTCAGGTTATTAACCCCAGTTGCCCCAAACTCAAGAGCTATGTGCAGTTCTTAAAGTGTGATGACTGAGTGCAGGCTTACCAGCTCTGCTATAGGTTACCAACAAAGCCTTTTCTCCATGTGCAGCTACAAAGTGTGAGCAAATGCTTCAGCAAGATTAAGGCATGTTGTCTGCAGCCCTGTTATCATTTCTCTGTATCCGCTGTAAATGCCCCTTGAAACAAATGGCACTTTGTTCTACGCAGCAAGCAAATGGTTATTCTGAAGCTTGTGTTGTCAAACAAAATACCCATTTTTTATTATTACCGTATTTTGAAATGTGTTACTGTATATGATTATTTTGAAGTAGCCTTTTTGAAAACAACAACCACACAGGAGTTCAGGTCAGATTGGTGATTTATATAGTAGTCAGCGTTTTTGGCCCCATCATTTACAGTATTTTAATTTATTTTAAAGCACCATTAAAACATTACACTGAGCTCATCCACACATTTTTGTCTTTGCAAATTGTACAAGTAAACAGTTGACAGAATTTCCCTCTGGCTATACAAAAACTAAATAAACAATTTTTTAGAATTCCTTAGAGCTACTTTCTGTTTTTGCTAAACCACACTAGAAAAAGCTGTCTTGCGTCTCACCACTTACCTCAAGACATTTGTTTATTGCTTATTCAAATGTCACCATGTTTAATAGGACAAAATCATGATTTCTATTTTGGTGTTCTATTTTTGTGTGGCAATTAATGTACAATGGGCTTTCAGAAAAATCACGCCACTAAAATAAGACTGTGTGTGTTTGGTTAAAGGTGCAAGTAATAATCCTGAAAATATAATTAGAACATATTATGTGTAGCTTTTTAGGCAGTGATATTGTCTTCACAGAACAATTAAAAACAAAATGAGTCATGATTTTGAAACGCACACCCACTCACATCTACATGTGAATACTTCAATTACACCTGCGAGCAACTCTGCCCTTTTAACTATTCCTTTGTTTATTCTCATACTGTTCAAGAAAGCTATATTATACACATAAGCACAAATAGCAGCTGCTTTGCACTTAATTCATCATTCTCACAATTTTTCAACTAAAGTGAACTGTTGGCTTGAATATAGCCAATATCTCTGCATTAGCACTAGTCATTAGTCATGAGTAGTGTACCGTTCATGTGTTTATTTATGACACAAACAGGGCACATAACTTCTGCTCCATTCAAATGGAAAATGCAAGGTAGAATTTCTGACATGGGAGTGATTGAAAGGTGCCATGTGGAGTTTTCTTTAAAACAGTTTCTGTAACTGGACTGTGTATATCCATGAGACCTGACAAATGTGTTGAGTTCTTTTCTTTTTGTATTAGTGAGCTCTTTGGTGAGAACAAACAAAACAGGGACCCATTAATACAGACATGCATGCTCTATATTACTACTAGTGGTCAAAAACTCCACAGGGTACCTTTAAGTTAAATGCTGGGGAAATTATGATAAAATGAACTAATGTTCAGAGTAATCTCTGTTTCGTTTTCAAAAGTTGATAATTATGATGTTTCTGTGCTTCAGTGTCAGGCTAGTTCTTCAAAAAAAACATTTAAAAAAGGAAAGGTAACCTCCAACATTTTTAATGACAGAGTATTATCAACAAGGAAGTCTTACATTTTAAAAATATCCACTTTCCAAGTCGTGAATACCACAGCAGTGAGTCATTCAGGCTGTCTAGTCTTGTAGTTGATATGACCACACATGAAGGTACCATTTTCTCTACGCATCATCATCACAGGTTTTGTAACATCATAACATCAGGTAGGGATATGCATCATAATTTGCTGTTGATGTTTTGAAACCAGGCTGTGAACTTTGAGATTTCAAAATATCAATAGTGAGCTGGGAGGAGATGTGGTGGGGGTTGGAGCACCACTGGGGGCTGTAACGAGCTGTAAGGTGCAAGACAATGGAGATGAGCTTAAAATGATGTTTAAAAGGCTGTTTTTAATACCATTTCACATAGCAGATACAGTTAATGGGTAACGTAAAGCCTACCCTTTCCACTTAATAAAATTTGAAATAAAGATCATGCGGATCATGTACAGTACTATAAATATACAGTATACTGAATAAGAGTCTATACAACAGCAAAAGCCACATGAAGTCATTACACTTGCAATGCAGGTCAAACTGGGTGACAGGGATTCCGCTAACATTACATGCATTCAAAATAGTCTATATACTTACTGCTGTGCCTCCAGACATGTTACTGGATGACATGTTGTTTGATGGTGGTCCTTACAGGATCTGCTTACTGAATGCTTCAGAGATTAAAGGTCACTCCACTAGACCTGATCCTTGAGATCAGTTATTTAAAGTTGATCTCCATGCCAACACATCAGATAGCTTCTTTCCAGTAGCTGCTTCCAGGCATGAGCTATAACAAACCTCAAATGTAAATATAGCCACAGGCAACAACAAAAAGGAATTGGGCCCAATAAGGATAATAGGGACATTAGTAGGGTTGATAAATCAAAGGGATTGATGATCAGAGCTCTGGATCTTTGTGATACACCTTTACCAATATGAAAACGACTGTTTCAAGTCATGATAGTCATTTTTCTGATTCATGTATTGTTACCGTGTATATGGTCAGATACAGTACAGTGTGTAACAAGACCAGTATCTGATTATTCATAGGTGTCACTGTAGGGTATGCAAGTTAGAACTTTATTTAACTGGGCATTTCATTGTAAAAGCATTAATTTCCTGGATTTAAATTGGTCATGAAATGTGATCTGATCTTCACCAAAGTCACACACAAAGACATGATCTTTCATGTTTTTAGTGAACACGCCTATTAAACATACAAATTGAAAATGGAAAAAGTTAATGGCAACACAAGGCTTCTAATGTCACTAAGCATCAGCCGGAGGCAGGTGTTAGCAAACCTGGAGTCCAATCAATGAAATGAGAATGGAGGTGTGATTTAGATTTACCTTGACTTATAAAAACACCCAAACACTGCGTTTTTACATATGTGCCGGTGCCCGGTATACTGCTCTGAATGCGGGCCAGCACCACTCTCTCAAAACACTTCATAATGATTGGGGTGAGTGCCACTGGCCTGTAGACGTTCAGTGGTCCAGAATTCCTCCTGAATATTGTGCAGGTCTAATCCACAGCTACAGGAAGCACTTGCTAGAGGTTATTCCTTCCAAAGGTGGTTCAACCAGTTATTAAAACACTGTTGCCATGACTTTGTCCACCATCACTGTGTATGTCTAATCAGTGTGGTCAATAAAGACATGAAAGATCATGACTGTTTTATTAGCATAGAAATATTGTGTTTGTTGATATTTGGGACTGTGGTGAAGATCAAATCATATTTCATTACCAATTTATGGAGAAAACCAGGAAATTGTAAACAGTGCCCAGGGACATTAGTTATAGGCCATTATCTGTACATATTAATTGAGATTTTTAATTTCTCATTAACATCAGTGATAAACTCTATGTCACAGTGGACTACAGAACTTAGTGTATTTACTGAGAGACGTGAAACCAGTGGCTGGAAAAATAAAGGTGCCCTGTGGAGGTTCTGACCAGTAGCAGTGCTATGGAGCTATGTTTGCACTTTATGATACATGTTCCTGCCAATGGTTTCAGGCTGTTTTATGACTGAGAGTTGGTAGCTGTAACGAGCCAAAAAGTGTAGTATGCTATATTTACAGGAATAAATAATTTAAACATTTATTTGTTTGAAACTTAACAGGGTACCTTTAAAAATTGTACTGTATGATGTCACGTGTTGATCACACAGACTTGATTAAATTTCATCCATTTTGCAGTTGGGAATGCTGCAGGGACAGGCACCACATTTACGCAGGTGCAGCTGCTAATTTGGTATCGGAGTCATTGCATTGTGCCTGCTAGCTTACTGGTATGGTTTACTGACTCAACTAATTGGAACAGAGCCATTTTTTATGTTATTAGAAATGCTTGTGCTTTTACTGTCGAGTAGAAATGCTGGCACCCTTCAAATGGATTTATTAGAAAATAAATTCTCTCTGCTTGTAGCATTGAAAAGAATCATAAATGGTGCAGACATTTATTAATTGGGTTACATTCAGTCTCAAATTATTTGACTTACTTTATTAATAATAATAGTAATAATAAATACTTTAATAATGATCAGATATAGTTGATTTAAGTAGCATGTAATGTTTTCTAAATATAAAATTACTACTTTCTAGGAATATTTCACTTTTTACCTTAGATTCCTGAAATGTTTTCATTTTTTTTTTTTATTGAATTGTAAAAATTTGATCATGAAATGCTGTTTCTTCTCATCTCCTGATCCTGTTTTATTTTCCTGATGCTTCTTTATGTTATAGTAGAAGAATAGTTCCTTATAAATGTACACAATCTTTGTGGTGGAAACACCAGGCACTAGTGTAAGGTTATACTTCTCTGCAGTGGCAGAGAGAAATTAAAAATAAAATGAAGGAATTGCTTCATGAGCTCCAACTAAAACAGCCCATTTGCTGCTCTTTCGTTTACAGAGTTGCACTTCAATTCACAATAATTCTGCACAGCATTCAACTATACAGCTGGAGTGTAAGCACCCGCGTGCCACAGTAAAGCTCTCTCATGGGTATTTTTCCTGGGAGATAGCAGATTTTGGCCAGAATTCCACAGAAATACCAGGACACCCCCCCC
>NW_018127983.1:2117825-2132933 GCF_001952655.1 Monopterus albus
CCCCCCCCCCCCCCCCCCCCCCCCCCCAAAACATTCAGCTCTCGTGCATAGTTACATCACATACTGTAAAGTAACATATGGTCACACACAGATACTGTAGCAATTCTTGCATTTTCTGGTATAAAACTGAGGAAAACTGGTCAAGAAATACCACAACTAAAGGGTTTCAGGCTAAACCCCTAATTATCTACAAAACCTTGTGCAGTAATTTGATTTAACATGAAATAAAGTAACTTAAATAATGTTCCTTGTTGGTCTCACTTAGAAGTAAAGGGCTTTTCTGTAATCCACATTCTCTTTTGCTAGTTGTTGACTGGCTAGTTCATTCGGTCAGTGGTAACCCTTAGTAGATCGAAGTGTTTGTCACATAACCACTTATAAATAATAGGCACTGCCACCCTGCTCTCTTATGGCCCCCTCTGAGACGGACAGCGTGGCTGGTAAATAACTGGCTGGATCGATGCCTGTCATTGCAGTTCAGTGAGCGCTGGCAGTCAAAAATGTCTGAGCAGTTTGTTTATTTCCTTGCTTTCAGCCTCTCGTCTCTGGCCCGTAGTAAAGAGAAACAGATTTATCAGGCAGTGCTGAAATTATTCAGCAGCATTAAGTCTGGTTAGTTAATGATGCTGTGGCATGCTGCAGGTGGCAGCTTGACCTGTCATATGACAACAAGAAATTTATTTATGTAGTAGCTGTTCTCATTAGCTTTTTAGGTAACTTATTTAAATGCAATGATTTTAACCTGGAAGTATCTGTACAGTAAGTGTTTAAAGCTGTCTTTGTGATAGTGTACAAAGTACAACATTTATGTAAATAATTCCATCTATTAGTTGTACTTTCTTTAATGAAAAATCACTGGTCAGCATAGTGATACAATCTGACTGTGCTCATGTATTTGTTCAAGCGTTTTACCCACTAAGTACAATCTACGTGAAGGTCTTGGCTCAGGAGTGAAACCGGGCAGCCTAAACCACCTGCATAAACAGTGGCCCCTGCTGGATCCTCCTGGACATGGTTTCCTGTCAACCCCTCTGTATATAAACACATTTTCTCAGTCTTTGGAGCATTGTTGAAACTGGATTCCCCTCTGCCCTCTTAACATCCTCTTCTGACCACAAAAGGACTGGCTCCGAGTCCATGAAATCTGTGCACTTTCTAAACATGTTTTCTCACCAAGGTAGCATCTGTGAGTGGATCATGCTTGGATCCTGTCGGGTCCAGCAGTTCAGTGGTAATGTCTGGTCATTCGTGTCATTCTTACAAACCATGCAGTTGTTGAGGTGGAGAGGAGAAGATTATATCATTGTTTACTTAGGAGCCAAAATTACACAGGAGATGGACAACACTGAGTATTACAAAAGGGAAGTGCATGTTGCCAATACAACGATTTGAAGACGTGTTTAAATATAGATCCGTGCTACCAAGTGAAGGGAGCTCTAACCCAAACCAGGGAAACCTGCATCCTGTATAAAATGGTGTTTGCTACATTCACAGAGTTGTACAAAGATACGCCAAATAAGTTTTATCTCCGTCCCAGCAATTTGTGCAGTCATTTGTTGTTTTTTCAGATCGCTTGTAGCACCCCTCTCTACACCCTCAGATTTTCAAATGTCTGCTTGCAGGGGGATGTGTCAGTTCCGAACAGATGACAAAAAAATATATATATATATATAACTTTCCAAACGTTGAAAGGTCTTCTACACTCATTACATGTCTGTGAACACTCAACACAGAAATTCATCCCTTTATATGAATTCAGTTTACACCAATAGATTGAATGGCTGCAGAAAATGTCAATTATGAAATTGGTACATTTTTTAATTATCGTTGGCTGCTCTGTTCACAGCTGCTCCTGAGTTGACTGTAAAAAAAATTTTTTCTTAAATTTCAATTGGAGCTGAAACAGCATGACCTATTTTGTCTGGAAAGAACGTATACTTTATCTGCACCTCCTAAGAAGGTGGCCTTGAGCTTAATTTGCAGTGCTGCGATGGTTCCTCTCAGAGTGTAATGGATTTCAGTTTACTCATAACCTGTTCAACATTGTGAGCAGCAAATTCATCAGCTGGATTACATAAAGCCACTAACATGTGATTCCTCTCACAGACTTAACACATTCTTAAATTAAACATGCAACTGCCAGAAAAATGACAAAGCAGCTTTTCCGCAAATATTATTTCTGTCCAGAAAAACCACTTTGGTTTTGAGTACGCTACCCATTTCGCCCTTACTTCTCATCTTCATAATCAGAGCTATTCTCTGTATTATTGTGAATGTAACTCTAAGGTATGCTCAGTCTTATGAATGAAATCGATCTTTGACTTTCAAAAAGCGAGACCAAATGAGCCTCCACACTGGAATCAAATGAACCCTTCCACTTTATATAGATGGCTCGAAATACAGTCTGTGTGTTAAAGCAACTTTAAGTGTTTAACCCCTGTTTCTGATTATAGACATAACATACTGAAGCCCCTTCTCCTCAAAACATCCACTAATACATATGCAAACACACTAAGTCACTGAAGGATAGTATGACTGATCCAGCAATCCTTTCATTGTTCTGGTGGAACAGAGTCGCCTAAGCTGCTGTAATCACTCATTTAATGTCGTAGCAACAAATGCTTTTTTTAGATATTGCAGTCCTATAAAAAATTCAATTCCTCATGAACCCTAACTAATGCAGTGGTCCATTTGCTGTTGTTGTGGTTATTATTACTATTATTTTTATTAAGCCGGTTGCCTTTCAAAGTCTCTCTGTCCATTTTAAATAACGCTATTGTGATTTAGGGAAACAAAAAGACAGGGCGTCAGATTATGAGCTGACTAGTTAAAGCTGCGGCTCCATTGACGCTAAAGAGCATTTTGTATTGTAAAGTCCATCACCATTTAATCTGTGGATAAATATGTCTGTGAGTCATTATGTCTTTCTTCAGTTTGTGCTGATTGTGCAGAAAGCGATAAGCTATTGTAAAAAAGAGCGAGAGCTGCCATTGATTTAGGCAATATTCTTTTGCGTTCACAGGAAGTACAACCTGAGAGATGACGGCAGGTTTGGTGACAGATTAGCTTTGTTTAGCAGTTGCCTTTCACGTGGCTGTCTCTACAGCGCTTTACTTTCCCCCTTCTGCTTATCGCTTTCGGCTTAGTGGTTTGTGTTCTTCATGCAGTGGTTCTCAGTGTCATTGTCTTTGCAGGCTACTTTTGAACTGTGGGGAAAAAAAACCAAGAGTACTGGCCAAATCTTTTTTCTATTATATTATATTCTATTATATTAAAAACAACTTGGATTTTTCAATATGGCAATTAGTTTTGTCCAAACAGAACCACAGGTCAAAACAAAAATCTGAAAAAAGTGTTTCCATAAGTTTTTGTTGAGATAAAAGGTCTTGTTTACATCTGTCAGCTGTCTGTATTTTGATGCAGACACCAAGAGAGTAATTATATTAAGTTAATGTATAACTTTAAAGAAACATTGCATCGCTATTGTGTCAAGCAAAGTCCTGTGGTGTTCTGCCATGGTTTCTCCTGCAGATCTGCACTAAGCGATGATTTGTAAATGGTTCCAGCTTCCTGTTCCACTTCAAACAAATGTGTAGATCACATGCCCTGAGAACAGTTGTCTCTCCTGGTCACGCTCTATCACTGCAGTAGAAGCTGGAGAGACAGAGCCTGAGGTTTGGGTCTTAGCGGGACACAGAGCTGTCAGGGCATCAGGTGAGAACACGTACCAAGCCCCCTCCACCCACTACCACCCCTCCACTCCTCTCTTAATCAGTTCTGACACAATGCCAATTCCACAGCGGGTGGCAGGCGCAGTTTCATTCATAGCTGTGGCAGTAAGACAGTGATCACCTCCCAGGATCTGCCTTGTCTGCTTGCCTTTCACCGTCATGCTGCATCAGGTAGCACGAAGCAGTGGACACTTAGATGTTAATGTTGTTTTTGTGAAGTGGTTTGACACTTAACAGTGCTCCACAATTGTTTGTCAGTCAAGTGGTATTGGGCCATCAGGTTCTCTTTTGGGAGTATTACAAATGATAGGCTTTCTACCACTACAAAACTCACAGCAGATGACCTGAAACTACTGTACAAGCCTCAACACACTGGGAAAATAGGTGCAGCTGTTAACTCAGTTATCGCTGAATTTAAGCACTGACTTCACTGAAACTGCGGCTGAGTGTCCTGAGGGCATAGACAAACAGTTTACTGAATTGAGCCAGACGTAACTGAAAAACCATGTCTGGAGCACATATGGCTGCTTTATGGTTTCTATTGTTACCTCTGAAAAGCTGAACAAGAACTGCGAAGCAATCATAAAGCATGCAGGGAAGCAATTTCTTTCTCTTATTCAAGTGAAAAATTATTCCGTGCTGTCACAAAAGATGCCCTAACAAGGTGCTTTAAACTCTCTGGCAGTGCGTTGCTGCAGGGTGTCAAAGAGTGGATAACGTACTGTACTCTATAAATGAAGCTTAAACTCAAAAGTCTGTTTCTGGTAATAGCAGCATTTTGTTCCCTCTCCAATATGCGTTTGATGTGGAGCTAGGATTAACAGTATTAAAACGTCCTCTTCACCGTTTCAAGCCAACAAAGTGCACACTGTATAATGAGCAGATTGTTGACAACAGGTCTTTCTTTGAGATAAACTACCAGTCAAAGGTTTGACAACACTCTCCCATTCAGTGTGTCCAGACTTTTAACTGGTAGTGCATGTGAACAATGAATGACTTGTTACCTTTTTTGGTGCATATTGTTGTGCTAGAATTCAACCCTCTGCACATTTACCTCCATCGACCCATATGTACTGTATAAAACGTTGTGTAGTTTGTGATGACAGAGGAATATTCAGTCACTGAAGAATATTCCTTTCATCTCTTTCTAGTCCTCCATGATGTGATCCTAGCTGTTTAAGGTTGAGTGGCTGTGGAGTCTCAAGGATTCCAAGGGCTCAGGCCCAGCTGCTCTCTAGAGAGTGCTCCTGCATGGCAGGAAGATTTGCACGTCGAACATGTCGATCCCTCAGAGTTAATGAGGCCCACTGTTTGGGCTTCCATTATCAGCTTGCTGCATCCTGAGCCGAGCTGAGCAGAAGTCATGCATCATAAACTTTAGATGTTCCTTGATACATTGTGGACAGTAAGCAGAGCTCAGCATTTCTCACTAGCTGTGGAAATAAACTGTGTAGATGATGGCATGTTCTCTCCAGACTGTATTGTTGAATTTGCACCAGCTTTATTTAAACTTATATTCTTGAAATCTTTACTGACACAAAGTCGAATTAATGAAAATTATGTGCATGCAGATGTAGTCATCAATAACATCAGAAGAGTTGTGTGACAAAACCTGTAATTACTCTTTCATTCTGAGTACAAAAACATTTTTTTCACTCAATCTGCTATTGACAGGTAACATTCATGCAGCTCCCAGATGTCACAATTAGGAACACCTCTAAGGTCAGTTCAGATCTCAGCCTGTGTCACAGTATTGAAAATCAAATCTACTGTAAAGATTCAGTCTGCCCCAGATCTAGGGAAGGTCATCCAAGTGTCACCGATTTGTGAAAAAGCCTGACCACGCAGCACGAAAACAGTCAACTTCAGGCGCCCAGAGCATCCACAAAGGACACACACATACCTGCGACAGGATTGCGCCATGAGCTGGGGCACAGGGAGGGGGGAGACGGAGCTATATTGTTTGGCTCTGCGGATGATTGGCAGAAAATGTCAGGCACAACACGTCAGCTCCACACAGACACGCAGCAGGCAGATGTCAGAGAATGCGTGATAAGAGGGAGGGCAGGCTCACAAGGAAAGGAAGGAACTAGCATCTTCACAGAGTTATGTCATCCTTCTAAAATCTCTCAAAGATTAGGCCCCGACAAAGCTCACACACTCTTTTGTGCTCAAAGTGTGACTACATAACTATCTCCTGACCTAGCCACACAAATATACAAAAATTTTAAAAGTAGCTTTCTTCTAGTGTTTGCCTCCTCTTTCTGTTATCATCATTTTCCAAACACAAGGATTAGTCAGGGTCACAGTTTTTTCCACATACTTGTATTGCACAAAAGGATATGCACAACCTTCTGGGCTGTACACCTCTGGGGCCTGAGCCAGGGTCAGGTATCTCAGAGGAGAAGGGCAGACTGAAGACCGTCTACTGCATGATAATTGCAGTGAATACAGTATGTTTTGTTTGACCTTGACAGTGCTTCAGCCTGATTTATTGAAGTCAGGTTTTGTGAATCTTGTTGTTGAACTGGGATGTACAGTACATTGTTAAGCAATAGGGTCTTTTACTTTTTCTTTTTATATGAATCAGCATTTGTATCACAGGTGACTTTCATCATTGAGCTGGAAATGAATTCAAGGAGGTGCTAAATGTTCATTACCTTGGTCAACTTTGTGAATCACAACCATTTTACTTCTCTGGTTCTCAGGGTGGGGCTCCCATGGCACACCCTGAAGATGAGCTGGAGCGCCTGACCAAGAAGATGCTGTTTGACATGGACCACCCTCCATCTCAGGAATATTTTGGTAAAAAAATTTTCTCACTCACTCTTGGCTAGCAATCTTTTTTATTCACAGAAGGCATTTTGACATTTCACAATGAGAAAACCACAGTAAATAATCCTGCTTTCTTACCCGGACATTTGAACAAAGCCATGGCTAGCGGTCTTTGTAACACCTTTTCTTTTCCAAACCCTGTGACATTGTAGACTTGCTGCTCTGGAAAAGGCCCTGTTTTTAAGATTATCCGATTAAGATTTACTGTATGTGGGAAGTTATTGGGACACACAGCTAATTTTTCACATTTGGCGTATTGCTAGTATTAATCTACTAACCAGGCACAGATGGATTCTCTTTGCTTCTTGATATATGCTGGCTGTGAAAGGTGGGTAGTCTCTAACAATATTTATTTTATTGTACATTGATTCTCTTTTTTACTCAAGGAACAGTTGGAATTAAAAAGAAATTACTGTTACATTTGGCTCCTGTTCACCAACCACATACTGCCATTAAGAGCTTTGGCATTTAGTTAGTAATAAGTACAATCAAATACACTGAAGCAAAATGGGATTTTTAATTTGCCTCATCCTGCAAATCTACAGGAGATACTGAATCTTTTCAGCATTGCAGCATTTTTCCTATCACGTCCGTATTACAACAGAAATCTGGCCAGCATGGCAGAAGAAAGTTCGTTTCAGTTCACACATAGTCACATACGACATTACAGTGTGGACAGTTTGTGTTTCAGTTCACACATAGTCACATAAAAACCCCACATGCATACGACATTACAGTGTGGACAGTTTGGAAAGCCAAACACTTTGTGTGTACTGGACTGTGTAGCAGGTCAAGAGGACCAAATGATAATCATCCTACAGGATATAATGTTCATCTATACAGGGGAGGATCTAGAAAACTTTGGACTGGGTGGCCCGGCTGGGTCACAGACTCGGAGAAGGGTGGCACATTTGAAATACATGGAAAAAGTAAATTAAAGCCCTAGGTCTATGAATGAATGAGCCATACATTATTAAGAATTTAATTGTTTTGTGTACAACCCCAAATCAGAAAAAGTCGGGACGGTAAGTAAAATCTAAATTAAAACTGATAATAGTGATGTGTAAACCATCTGTGTCCTGTATTAATTACATTGAAAACAACACAGCAGCACATTATTTGATGCGACACCTCATCAGTTTTATTCTTTGCTCACACTAAACACTCACTTCAATTCTGATGCTGCAACACATTCCAAAAAAAGTTGGGACAGTAAAGCATTTACCAAGGTGTGATGTTCCTGTTCCTTTTCACAACACTTAAAAGACATTTAGGGACTGAGGACAACAAGTGATGAAATGTGTCAGGTGTCATTTTGTCCCATTCTTCCTGCAAACAAGTCTTAAGGTGCACAACAGTCCTGGGTCTTCAATGATGCAGTTTAAGTTTCAAAATGTGCCACACATTCTCTATTGGGGACGGTTTGGGACAGCAGGCAGGGCGGTCCTCGGCCCATCTTTGCTCCTAAAGGGCTCAGCCTTTCTTCAATGCCACATTTGTACCAAATCATGATGCAGTCACTTGCTGACATCACCGGTTTCACATGGACTCATCATTTCATTGGTTTACTGGCCCTGAAATGCAGCCATCCCAACTTTGTTTGGAATGTGTTGCAGACATCAGGATTGAAGTGTTTATTTAGAGCAAAGACTAAAATTGACGAGTTATCACATCGGATAATGTGCTGCTGTATTGTTTTCTATGTAACACAGGACACAGATGATTTACATGTCACTATTTTCAGTTTAAATTTTGATTTTACATACTTTTTCTGATTTGGGGTTATGCATGAGACACACATTGTGCTTTCTTTAGCTAACCTTTGCTGTGCTCCTTGTGTTTACTCTGGCCAGGGACAGCGCTGCTGCACAGTGGTTCCCCCTACCTTCAACTTAATCATGCCAATTACTCTACAACAGCACAGTTGGAGAAGTGAATGCAAATATCATGCTCTGTGCAGGATATAAAATAAAACTAATTTGACCAGCGGAGGAAAATGGATGGATGGATGGATAATTTGACCAGTATCAACTGTAAAGCATCAGAATCTCTGTTGTATTTAAGACAACAGTTTGTCACTGTGAGCTCTTGTGAAACTAAAAACAGAAACAGAAATCTGTTGTGATCCACTGGTTGTACCACAAAACCAGACAAAATCCACATTTATGGTGATACAGGCTGAATACCATGATGTGGGATAGTGGGTTAATAGAATAAAATTGGCATAAGGCTTCCTAGATTATCCCACCCAGTGACCCACAAAATTAGTTGCGTATCACTAGAACGGTGTTTTTAGAAACTGGCTTGAGGCGCTTGAGTACAGTGCAGGTGTGTATGATACATACACCAGGTATTTTTGGTCCTTCTTGTGTGTTGATCTCCACGGTGTAGACACAGCGGCATATCTACTAGTCTGGGAAGCAGCCGATTCTCAGAACTATATCAGTGTGATCAAAGAACAAGGTATGACTCGGGGTATAATGAGAGATGTAGTGAAACGCTTTGGACAGATGAAATGTGCTGATCACACTTGTGTTATTTTTATTTTTTACATTATTTCCTTTCTCTGAGACACTTGATGTTTAATTTTATTCTCATTTAAAAAAATAAAATACAACTGCCAGGATTAAACAGAATACCAATTTTAATAATGTTTAGCAAAATGGTATTCAAAAGACAAGGATTCTGTGCATTATACATTTCATTTCTGTTTTTCCACCCTCTGTACCCTGTGCTGCCAGCAAGTGCCATCCCTGCCGCTGCTCTCTCTTCTCTAGCCTTTAATCCCGTTCGCCCTAGAATTAGTTCCCATGCCCATTAGATACCTCGCTCGGTACATTCAGTGGGACTCTGGAGCAGGCTTTATATCAGCACATAATCACACGGTACGCCATGATAGTATGTGTAGGTGTATTATAGCTACAGGGACATGTATTTAACTGGTATTAAGACAGATATTCAGCTTCACATTGGTGTGCACTGATGTAAAGACCTTAATTGGTTCACATTAGACATAGGTCAAATAGATCTCTTGGCCTAAGCAAAGTGCAGTCATTTCACAGTGGAATGGCCCTCAAAGCCTGGTTGGCCTAATTTTTGGGTGAATGTGTAGGCAGTGCAGACGTGGCATGAACTCTGTGCACTGCTATACCATTCATGCAGTTGCCAGCCATAAGGATGACTGGCTGGAGGCCTATAAAATGGAGACATGGGAGTTTAGAAATGGGTCATATGATTTCAGGTAGGGAGAACAAGTTAGGGATAGCATGTGCATCCCCAGCTGCTAGTGGCTGGCTGTTACTGGAGTAGAGGGGAGGGTCATCCGGTGGTTAAACAAGGCGACAGCTGAATTAACTGAGAGATAGAAAGAGGATGAGGGCGCGACTGAGGTGACTGCAGGGACTCATTAGTAGAGAGTTCAAGCGTAGGCACACGCTGCTACCCAAATCCACAGAGCCCCCTTCCTCCTCCGCTGAATAATGTACACATAGTCACGACAGTAATGTTAAAATTGACTTTAGTCTGACATGTTTCTTATTGTATATCCAGGGCTGTGGGAGAGTCAGTCCCAGAGCATGAGACTTTTGTAATTACAAAGAATCTGATGGCAAACAAGCCTCTTCTTTTTTGGAAGAGTACAGGGGGGAAAGAGGGCTAGCAGCTGCTGAAACCCTAAGGCTAGTAATTAACAAGATTAATCAAAGTGGGGCTGCGATCTCTAGCACACTACTGGACTGGATCATTGTCTTCCTATAGCAAAGTTTTATTGGTGTCATTAATATTTTTGAGAAGCTACTAATGTGAAACAACTACTGTATAGTGTATTTTCATGTACTATGGTAGTTTCAGGGGCTCCAGTGGGGGTTAATTGAATTGAATTAATGTTACACTCTGGCTCTGTGATGTCACATGGAAATGTTTCATTAGTCTCAATTGAGCTCCGTCTGTAACTTATAATTTGCAAAAAATTATTATGCTCTTTATAATAACTACAGTCCAGCAATTATACTGGAAAAGTCTTTGAAGACTTTCTATGGCAGAACAGGGACATAAAAAGCAGCCATACTCAAATACAAACACTCCTCAAGCTGGAAAAAAAACTAAAAATGACATGCTATAATAGAACGGCTTTTCTTCTGAGAAACCCAGTTTGCAAGCCAGAAAATGATTGAAGCTTCTTTGAAAAGCAACTGATTAGTCCTGATTTAGAGTTCCAGATTAGATTTGAGTAATCTGAAAGAGCCTTTTCTCCAAATGTCATCATCCGTCATATTTAATCCACTTAGGTTGTGCGTAGGTGTGCTGTGTTTGTGGAAATCTAATAAGACACAGCTACTCAGCTTGCAGTACAGATGCCGTGGCGTTTGTGCATCAGAGGAACTTACAATATTTTGTCACCACTACATTTCCATCAGCCAAAACCAGGACATAAAGCTGAATAATTGAAAGGATGAGATGCTTTTCATTATTTACAATTAGTGTTGATGATACTTATGCAGTGTAGTCAATTCTGCCACAGAGAATCTGTTTTTATTTCTCCTTTTAATACCAAAACGCCAAGCTGACAATGCCTTCGTGTGAATCCAGACTGTGCAGAATTAAGAAAGAAGTGAAATTTTAATATCCAATCAATATTTATACAGAGTAATCTTCTGGAGAGATTTTTGAATAGTGGCATAAATGTTTTTGTAATGTTGTTATCAGACTCTAGAGAGAGAGTCACTGGAAATGAGAGCACTCACAGAGCGCATGCACCTCCGCCAAGGCACAACGCTCGCTCACACAAATGGGTCTCTTGTGAAAAATGAGATCCAGAACAATACAAAATGCATGCTAAAATCCTTGCCCCAGATCCGATCTGGATCATCTTTTAGGGTATGATAGGCAGTTATACTGTGCATCTTACCTGAACATTTCAAGGTTTTATCTTCATTATCGGCCAAGTTATGACAGAAAAATGCGTTAAATGGAGTTTTTAATGTTGACTTTAAATGGCAGATCCAGAATCCGGATCAGATCCCAATGAAATTTGCTCTGGTGATAGACATTGCTACCCTATATACCTGTGGCAGATTTAAAATATATGATTTTGATCACTTTTGGGGAGAGATTATTTTTTTATTTTACCCCATATTAAAGATGGGATTTTTTGGTGTGTTTGTGTGTGATTTTTTTTTGTTGTTGTTATTTTGTGACCTTGACCTTTTTCAGCCAAAATATAATCACTTCTAGGGTTGGTTCCCACCACTATTTGTACCAAGTATGCTGATGATCCACCCAGCTGATTGTCTGTAATCCTGCTAACCAACAACCACAGAACCAAACACATCACCTCCTTGGCCGAGGTAATTAGCAGAGACATTCATATGGGCACACTGTACTTCTCACAGGACTGTGACCTGTCACGAAGGCCTTTCCTGTTGATTTGACTTATAGTAGCCTTTGTTTTATGATACGAGCCAGAGAAGAAAAGGCAGACTTTGCCGTTTTTCCTCATAATGTTAGCTGGAGGACCCCTCATAATTTATAAGACACCTCACATGAAATGTTCATGAGGAATCTTGGAAGAGATACAAATGGCAGTGGAGCTCCAGCAAAAGTACAGGCCAGAGGAGTCAGAACAGATCAGCCAAAGTAATTGGGTCAGAAAAGTTTGGGTTCACACTGTGCACTCTTGTGGAGCTGCCGCTGTTTCTTCATAACACGGCTGAGCATCATAACTTAATGTATTAATAGGCTTCCAGTTTAGACAGCTTTGTGCATTGTCTAAGATGCTCTAGTGGAATTCATTTGCATATTACTGAGGTTGCCCTCAGCAACCTCTTAGGAGTTTGCTTTTAGATGTGCCTCTACATGTCATAATAAATGGGATGTGTGTCAGAGTAAAACCTTTCTGCTGTCTTAAAAAGACACCCCCTCCCCGAACCCCACTCCTCCATCACGCTCCACCTCCACACTCTCCAAACGCCTTTGGCCAACCATCTTCCCCAATATACGTAGGTAACTGTTTCCTGTTAGTGCGTGAAAGCGTACCTTTCAAGTCATGTTCATTTTTAATGTTCATTGTGTGTGCACAGAGAAGAAAGTGGGGCTCTTGGAAACATGCAGATACAGTATATATTAGCTTGGATTTAAATGTGTAGATGTTTTCATACATAAAATGCAGCACAAGGTGCTTCATAAAAAATGTGAAAAAGTTGATCATAGTTATGGTTGATTCAATGTCTTTGCATTCAGCACTTTTCCCTCTCTAGAGTAGTTGTGTGATTGGTAATTGTGGAGTTCACCCTTCTAGTCCTGAATTCACATTACCTTTGACATGTATTTCAGTGTTACTGTTTTCATTTTGTCCCACTGATGTGAGCATCACTGTTTACTCTTCACTTTCCTAAAGTCAGGTGCTATATCGGCCAGAGTAAGTGTAAGCAAATTCTAACCCGACATTTGCTATGGATGCTATGCTAGGCTTGAAGGTGCTGTTGTAGCACGGTTGGTGCTTCTCATGAATTACCCTCACAGGCGAAACATGGAGTGGCTTTTGTTATGAAGCAGTCACAGGAAACTTGCATTTGTCCCCGAGGTTAGCGCTGACTACTGGTCAAATACGTCTCTAACAAAACAAAGAAACAGCACTTTATCAGGTCATGGTTCTACTTCTCATTACGGTGACAGTCTCC
The DNA here is from genome assembly GCF_001952655.1 of Monopterus albus. NCBI lineage: Eukaryota > Metazoa > Chordata > Actinopteri > Synbranchiformes > Synbranchidae > Monopterus > Monopterus albus. The sequence continues at coordinate 2,131,069 of NW_018127983.1, forward strand.
TTTATTGAAACCTTTGTTTGTTTTTGTTGTAAGTCATACACGAGCTTATCTTCTGTCATATTTTTGACAAAGTAACTGCTCACAGAGGTGTTTACTATATTATTAAACTGTTCTCGTTGTTACCTTGGCAACCACAGGTTTGCTCAAATCAACCAAGAGTGAAATTTTATGGCTTAAACTTTAAAACAAATTAAGGTGTAAAGAAAAAGAGATGTCATTAAAGAGCTGAATAAAAATAAAGCAACATTAAATTGAAAGTCTTACAATAAATCACAACAAGCACCGTAATTAATTCTGACTTCTTTTTGACATAAAAACAGAGTAGCTGGATCCTACTTTAACGAATCTCCTAATAGGTCTTTTTCTTTGAAAAACCTGCTTCCTCTTTCACTATCAGAGGATTTTCTCCAGTCACAGTGGCTAAGCGCTGGCACTCTATTTGTTGTGCTGTGCTGTGTATTCATTATTTATGTTACAGAAATCACTGTGAGACAGAAGAAACATAATGCCACTGGAAGGAGGTCGGTGGCCACCCAGGGGCAGGGGGCCAGCACATAGGGCAGTCTGGTGACATGGCAACTCGTCTAAAGCCCAAACATTGCTATACCACCTACAGTGGATTATATTGTATGACTGCAAAAGACAAGATTATATAACACAATAGGCACAGATGATCTATTATAGCTGCCTTTTATAAGAAAAAAGCAAGTATGCTTGTCAGTGTGAGGCTGCGGCTTTAGACTTCCAAGACCATTGTGACTCATGTAAATCAAAATGCTTTGATAAAAGGCTGGGCGCTTTGGCCAAACATATCATCATCTTATATTGGTATATTTTGTTCAATATCAACATTTAATACCACTATTAGGAAAGAAACATTTTTAGCATGGTTGTTAGACCTCAGTAAGACACACAATGTTTTGCAATGCATGTCACTGAATGTAAACATTGTGTTCAAACTTAGTGGAGGGTGGCGTATCTGTTCAAATGGTGGAAAAGGTTTGTCATGTCTCCGGCCTTTGTCAGCACAGGTCGCTTGCATAGATCGCAGATTCTGGTGTTCATTCAGAGTTAGAAATCCAAACCATTTCCACATCACCAGTGATGTGTGACCTCTGTCACAGTTTCATCGTCCTCTGTCACCATCTCACTCTTCTCATGTTTGCTCATTTTTACATTTCCATCAAGAGGTGTGTGTGAGAGAGAATTTTTTTCTTTGGCCCTTCATGTGTCAGCTACATAACCCAGCTACTAGTTTAATACAGCGCTGTAGGGATGATGTATTTTTGTAGACCAGCCCGGAACTTCTCATCACCCTGGTTCCCTTGACAAAAGCCAGTGGGATTTTTCTACAGGCTTTTGGATTATTGCAGAAAACAAGCTCTGTGACAAATGACGGTTTATGACACTTGCATGTTTTGTTCAGCAAGATCATCTTCACAAGTGAAAACCACTTGCGGTGAATTGAAGAAACTTTATAAAAACCTCTAGCTCTGATGTTTCTTCACCTTCATGGGAAACTGTCCATAATTCAACAGTTTTTCGTGAATGAGACCTTAGCACTTTTTCTGATGAGTCATCATTTTGCTTGTAATTGGTTCCATGGTGTTTTCAGTACTGAGCTATATTTATAGACTTAAGAGTGGCTCTATTTTTAGCAGTGAGGGCAGTTTCACAAAACATGGAGCAGCTTTTCAGTGTACTCTGTGGGTCTTTTTTTTGCCATTTTCTCCCTCTCATTATCTGGTCCCAGCACTGCCACTGACCTCACAATGCTGCTTTCTAGTTTCTCAGCTGATGCAGTGTGCCAGCATGGGGCTTGTCTTCCCAGTGACAGAAGCCCGCTTTTTGGCAGCAGTTCATGT
>NW_018127983.1:2133014-2148325 GCF_001952655.1 Monopterus albus
CGTTGAGACAGCTCCACTGAGGCTTGCAAGATCAGCTGCCGTGCGAGCCCAGCTGAGGCTTCCGGGCACTCACGATTTCATTTGTGAGTGAGCGTTTGACCTCAGGAATGAGTAGACATCCGCATGTTCATGCACACGAACACAGACATACTTACAAGCACACGGGTGCGCATGGATAACCACACACAGCCATGTTTGAACACAGCTTGTCCACATACTCGGCTACACAGACACTCACCTGTTCCCTGCCTTTCCTCTCCCTCTTGCACCCCGTTCGCCAGCCCCGCTTGCTTCCTGGCACCCCTCCATGTCTCTCCTGCCAACCTGCTTCTGCAACATGTAACCTACACTCGGTCTCCCTCCCTCTGCCGCCACAGGCCCTGACAGGCTGAGTTGTAATGCTTAGTGGCACAGGCTTGCCTATCCTCCATCCTCCGCCATCGCCGCGGCAGTTCTGCAGATTGCTATTTGCTGACATTGGGAATGAGATTAAGGGCAGGGGTTATGAAAGAACCATTCAGAGATTGAAATGCAACAATGACAGTTATTTCTCTTGTCATCCCAAGGCAACTGAAGGCCACAGCATTGTTTGGCTGCACTGAGGGCAATCTGAAGCAACAAAGTAGATGAACCTAGAGGGGGAAGAGATGAAACGCTGCACAAATTGTGGCCTTTGGCACTTGAGTAGCTGCCAGTTAATGTGTTTAACAGAATTCCGCTGTTAACTCACTGACCTATTGATTATGTCTTTTAAAAGTGTGACACAACTTTGTTATCACAACTTTGTGCCTTAAATTGTGATGGGTATCATAATAATCAATGCTGTATAGGGTAGAGACACATATTCAAAAACTGAGCCTACTAAAAAGACATCATTTGTCACATCTTAGCCACATTTCTGTTAGGTGTATTAAAATTTTTTATCTGTTGTCTTGTTAATAAAGCAACACAACATATGCAGTACTTGATAGCATTTAGTATTTTTATTATCAAATCTTTTGGATATTTTAACACAAGCACAAAACTTTAGTGGAAGTCCCAGACTGGATTTTCTGCTTCTTTTATTAGTTTTGGATACAAGCTACAGTTGCTGGCTTTGCCTTTGGGGTTTGCAAGGGTTGCACCAGCAGAATTGTATTCTTTAGTAACATAGTGTGAAAAGTTTTGGTCTCCCACAAAAAAGTTCATTGCGATCCTTCTTTACATGCATGATCTTTGATTTCTGACGATGTAAGATCAAATTGAGCTGCAAGTGTGCTCCCGCTCTGCCTTTCATGCTGCTTCAATATCGCACCGTGAAAAAACAAAGAAGGCAAAGACTGAGGGAAATCTGAAGCGTTCTGCCACTCAACATCCCCCTTTCCCAAACAACAGCGTCTCACTGCCACTACAAATACATTAGAAATCAATTATTTATGGAACAGAGTCAGGGCCTCTTTAATCTTTTCCTTTTATCCAATTAAATTGTCTAACCATTCTAAGCCTCTGTAGCTCACAGGGAATGTGCTTCTTTAAAAAAAGAAAAGATTTTCTCTTCAGTCCTCCTTTTGACTTTCGATGTAACAGAGAAGAGACACTTCTGAGGGTTGAAGAATGAAAGGAAAGAAAGTGAGTAAAGTGTAAATGAACTCCCCCCCGTCACCATTGCATTGGTTCTACAGGAACTATTTGAAGTTTTGATATTAAGACTCTGGTTCCATTCCCTGCGCAAAGGGACACTGGGGAGCGATGAGGCCTTTCATGATTCCTTTTGCCCAGCTGAAATAGTTGGAAAGTATTTGGAATCATCTCCACTGAGATAAATACGATGTTGCTTTAGTTGCTGTCCTGTATTATTCAAGAAGTCAACGGATGTAGTGTCTAAAAATTGAAAATGTTTTTATTTCCAATGTAGATGTGTGAAATTATTGATGTGAAGCAGTGTAAAATACTCTGCGCTTTGATTATCATACAGTGGGACGGTTAAGAAAAAACTGTTAGACTCACTGACAAGCACTTTTTACACTTGGCTGAAAACAAGTATGCTTTAGTGCTAAAACAAAAGATACACAACAAATCTTTGTGTTGATTGATTGACTAGCAGTTTGACATCTTAGGTGTCATGGAAATTGTGGAGGGAATCTTTCACTGTTTTCTGACATTTTAAATCCAAAACAGTAATTCGGATAGTCAAAAAATAGACTGACTCACTAATAATGAAATTAGAGCTGAAACAACTAAAATCATTATGACTGTAAACAACAAACATGCAAAAATACTTCAGAGTTTAAAGCACTCTGAAGAAGGTACACTAGTGCCAAATTGTCAGCTCATGGAAGTCTGCACTGCGTAGCCATCAAAGGTCTCCTGCTTCCCTGCAGGCATTTTTGCTCGTTTGCCGTTTACAATATTATGTCTTTTGCAGTTGAGCAAACTTCCCTGCAGGTTTGAGAGGGTTAAAAAACAACCTTCATAAGGATCAACATTGTGGCAGGGCAGTTGTATCAGATTGAATTAGATTGCAAGGGTGTACCTAATAATGTGGACACTGAGTTTTTAATCTGTCACATCTAATCAGGAATCCTAAAACATTCTACACCCAATACATTCAACTTTGCCCACCCAGATGCTACCGTAATTACTACAGTGTACTACATATCGTTTCACTTTGTGCTGTGGGATGTAGCAGGGAAATGTTTTACTCTTTTCTCTCATTTTAAAGACCACGCACAAGTTCAACAGATTGAATTTTGGCCACACAGCCATTATAGTCAGAATAACTCTGAATCCCCATTTGGAGTTCATCATCCAGAATAACGAAGTAATTATTTCTTTAGTTACTTTTTGTCTTTTTTTTTTTTTTATTTAATGACTGAAATAAATAAACCAATCAACCGGTCCTTCAACAACACTTGACATTAGCTCTGCTGAGAGCTGAAACAAAGGCAGGGGAATATTTTTTGCCGCTCATTTTTGGCACTAAACAAATGTGTGTTTTCTTATTTGCGGCAGAGGGAGCTGCGGCTGATAGGTCAGGAGAAAGCAGGTTTAACGTTTGCAGCACTGCTGTCAGTGTGGCAGCGGTTATTCATTTGTCATCGGTGTTGAGAAAACATTTGAAAACATCTCCCTTCTTGGGATGCTAGAGGAGAATGTGAGGGGCTTTTACAGACTTTCAGGTCACACCGTTCTTCAACTACTGAACAAGATGAAAGAGGGTTTGGCTGACAGGATGCTACATGATTGCAGCTCTGAAATATGTTTGTTGGTCTCAACCAAAAAGCCAAAAATAAAGTTCAGTGGCAATAAACTTTATTCTACTCTTCATCTCGGTCCACATGTGCTCAGTGCAGGCAGCAGGTCCTTATAAGTGGAAGTACATTCAAATGAACACTGCTGTGGCTGTGCTCATTTACATCATTATTGTTGGCAAATATGCCCCTAACTTGAAAATTTGCAGTGACTTAATATTTGCGTGCTTGACGGTAATTTGCGACAGATTCAGTAAACATCCCCCGTAGTGTCATCTCTAATGTGACTGACATACAATGGTGTGTTTTAATGATGTAGCCTTAGTGCGTTTAGACCCTTATTATTCATTAGACCTTTGCTTTTTGTTCCTAAATATTATTCAGAATGTAAAGTCTGCAGCAGTTTCAGTTGAACAAGTGCACAGCCTCAGGTCTGCTGCTCTGTCACATGCTCATGTGTATACATATATGAATGCATATGATGCACATGTCTGTCTCTGTATATACTCTCATCTACATGCGTGGCATGTCAGTTTTTTTTTTCATTGTGTGTGTGTCTTGGGGAAAGAGGGTGTACACTATGTGTGTGTAGTTGCGTACCTATGGGCCCTCGCGATCACAGACTGCCAAAAGGAAAAGGATTTCCGAGAGGTTTCCTTCTCGCTATTTAAAGTGGGAGTCCTGTGGGACATGTTTGGCATTCTCATCCAATCGCTGAAGATGGCCTGTGATCTGAAGCCACTCTCTGAAGTGATTACCCTGCTTGTGATTCCGCTGACACCCACATGTCCCCCTGAGACGTGCCTTCACTAGTTTGTTTAATCTGCCTCCCTGTACAGTAGGTAACGCAGCCATAATTGAGGTGTGGAAAGAGCTGTGGGAGCAGATGAAACCGATAACAGGTTTGGCGAAAACTTGCGCTATAAGTCCTCGTTGATCACCGCGGTTGCTAAATCGACATCCAAAAGGTCTGTGGTGATAAAAGTCTTAAAAGTTAATTGTCTTCAACAGCAATCTAGAAATTGTTTCTTTCTTAATAAACTATCATTTAAAAAGGCACAAATATCAGTGTTTCATAAGCATTTCAAAATGTTGCTGGAAAAGTTGAGAATCCAGTCATTCTTTAAGCAACTTTTGTCAATTTCCAAGTGCTGCTGCTGATCAGATAATGAGTTATCGAAGATTAGAATACCATTAACAAGCCTCACAGTTAAGGAGATATTTGATCTCAACAACATATGACTTCCAAAAGTTGTGCTGATACCTGAGACAGATTCCGCTTTACACTCTGTTTGAATTTTTGATATGAAAACAGCAAGTGTGAAAATGCAAGCATCAGATACTCTATCTCCCCCGGTTAGTGCCTCGCCTCTGTCTGTAACACGCTTGAACTGCTCTGTTCAGAACAGACTGAGTGTCAATCACTGCCCGAAATCAGCCTTTAGATGAAGCAAAAAATGAAAAAGGAACAAAAATGATCCATAGAACTGAACTTGAATTAATTAAATGTACTGTATCATACTTCCTTAGAGAGATTGCATCTGTCCTCAGATGTGTAAAAAATAAAACATTCTCAGATATCTTTCTAAACCCTATTATTGTAAGATACCAGTAATTAAATTGACAGTGTTATTAATTGGGTTGAAGATAACTTGCATTGAGTCGAGGACATCTTAAACTCAATTAAAGATATCTCCAACTCATTTAAAGATATCCAAATGCCATGTCCCACAGTACGCAATCAGGCTCGTTTTTGGCGCAATAATATCAGTTCACTTGTGCTCCTTTTACAAAGACTTAGTTGTACTTCTGAAGTTTTCTTTTTATCATTTAAAGCTTGACTTTTTGAAATAGATGTCACACTTTGGTGATGTATATAGTTTTTTTAATGTGGCATAATTATAGTATTTAATCCTTGCTTATCCAGTGTTTGAAATAGAAATGAAGATTAGGCACTTATGACATCGGGAAAGGAAGCACTTAAAGGGACAGCTGAACATTTTTGGAACCAGGTAGTCGGAGTTGATGCATGGGCAACAACTTCATGAATGGACCCAAAGGCTGAACCCAGTGATGCGGCAGCCTGTCACACAGAAATAAACGGCTGTAAAAGGAGCCAGGTAACAAAACATGTTAAACACTCAAGATAGCACTGAAAAATAAATGATCACCATCCGAAACAGAATGTAACCTTTTTATCCGACTGTGTTTCTGATGCATTTATTGCCTAAATAATGAATGAATCAACAGAAAGTTAATCAGTTACACATGGGTCATTTATGAAACATGAAAGGTTAAGCTTTTCTTTATTTACTTGTAAATTGAAAAACTTTGGGTTTTGCGCTGTTTGTTGTACAAAGCACGCATTTTGAAGATGTCACCTTGGGCTCGGAAAACATTTTCTGCAAGTTTTTGACATGTTCGGCTGAGCAAAACACTGAGCGTTGAAGTAGAGCTGCAAAACAGAAAGAGACTGGAAGTATTTATCCATCCTCTGAACCCCCGTTACAAATGTTTGTTTTCAGTGATGGCCTCAATGCAGAAATAATACAGAAACTGTATACATAAACATATGTCCTTCTCATCAGGTTAAGCTGTTTAAAATCACAGAGCGTCTGTCAGTGCATGGAAATAGTCACACTATACAGGTCTTCTTCACAATAATATACATGATGGGCTCATTTGTTTTGACCTGTGCAGTATTTCCAGTGAGTGGAATATGACTGTTGGCGTATTGATAAATACAATGCGATTTTAAATAGCTCTGGATTTACAGTGTAGTGAATCTGGGTTCAGCGTCCCCTCCTCTTCTTCTCCTCAGGACGCTGTGCCAACTGTGGAGAGAACGTAGTGGGTGAAGGCACCGGCTGCACTGCCATGGACCAGGTCTTCCATGTTGACTGCTTTATCTGCATGACCTGCGGCACCAAGCTGCGTGGCAAGCCCTTCTATGCTGTAGAAAAGAAGGCCTACTGCGAGCCTTGCTACATTGTAAGTAACTTCTGCCTCCTCAAACCACCTGCCATTACACCTGTTTTTAGCCTTGTGCCTGGAATGTTCTGTATTTCCACATTTAATTTCATCAAAGCTGCAGCCTGACACCACACACATCCACATCTCCTTTTGTCTTTGGCTTTGGTTTCTTTTTGGTCATTCGGTGTTTGTGATTTCAAAGTACAGCAGTTTCTTCCAGTTACATAACTTTAAATGACAGGTAGGAGTACACAAGACATGGGAACACCAGGTGGAAATTATGTAAGCCTCAAGCTTGGTCTTGTTGCGTATTCAGTGTTATGTGTCTGATATTAAAATGTTATGTTTTTGAACTTGAACTTTTGAACTTTGATCTTAGCAGAATAGAAATACTCTTAGCTCTTTAATGATAAGTGCAAGCCAGTCATCTAACAGCTAGCCGCTGCTGTCGTTACTGATTTTAAAGTTGCACTTTTTGGTTTTTTTATATTGACAATGGACCAAATTTTTATGGTTAGCTCATTGTTTTAGTTTTACAACCTGAAACTTTAATGTCACTATCAACATAACTTCCAGCAGCAGCAAGATGTTTTACCTGAAAATGGTGAAACTAGCTGTACGTAACTGCCTTTGGGCACTGACTGGTTAGTGGAGCATTTAGCAGCTAGAGAGTCAGGTGTTTTTGGAGACAAAAAAAAAAAAAATCAATGAATGCAGGTTTAAGGTAACTTGAAACATTTTTTTTTTTTTTTTAAAGAACAAGATTATAGTTATTCACATGTTGATACTAAACCAGCTAATTAATTAACATATCTTCAGATTATCTTCAGCAAATATGCAAACATGGGCTACCTATTTCTAACTTTTTGTAGCCCTCAACTAATATATTTGTCATTTGTTCTCCATGAAGAATGATATCACAGGTGCATTTGTTTTTTATAATAGTTCAGACATTTCTTCCATGCTGAATTAAATGATTAGAAGAACATTGTTCTACTAGCTATCTGGAGGTACAGCTGATCAGCAGTCAGATACGGTTTAAATGCACTGAAGTTATTAAATGAGTGTTAAATCGCATTTGATATAACATGGCTTTAATTTATTTTGTGGATAAGGAGATTACAGAAATGCAGGAGGTTTTCTTGTCTGTTTTCTCCTTTTTACTTTCAGTATACATAACTATTGTGGTTAAAGGTTGACCAAACAGAAGAAATGATCATCAGTGAGCCAACACAGAAGGTTTATTTATTTTTTTTTTTGAGTGGTTTTATCTCTTTGTAAACCTGTGACCGGTATCTGTCACAGTGTTGCACAATGCACATGAAAATATTTTTTTGCACAATATTGTCAGGAAAGACTTTTTGCGGAACCACAAGGAAATCATTTTGCAGAAGTGTTTCCCCCTATTCAGTTTCATTGGAATATGGTTTTGTCATCAGTCCCACTGCTGGAAATGACAGGGTCACAGTTTCTTATTGTCAGCAATACCTTTGGTAAATTCATAGTTCATTCCTGGAGGCTGAGACAGGAAGTAGCTGTGCTGTTTAATCAGCCATCACATTGGAAGTGTTGGGTAATAGCTTTTAATTTTCAATATTGTTTTGACTGTGAAATAAGTTCTTTGGATTGTTGGATTGAAATTGTACAGACTTGGACAAGGTGAGAAAATGTTTTAACTAAGACCCAGGATGCAAAAATCAAGATTTTATTTTTTTGCAATCTTTGATCTACACCTGCAGTTTGTATAAATAAGACACTGGGTTTTTTTATAGTCTTCCTCGGACTGACAGGAGTCGTACTAAAACAAATGTCAGGCAATTATTTGATACGAAACACCAACAGTTTGTTTCCTGGTTGTAGATAAGAAGCTTAAAACCTGATAATTGGGGCTTTGAAGCGTGTACCTGTGCAGGTCACTAGCTAATGATGGTCTTTGTTGTTAGCGGATGAGGAATGAAGCACCTGACCATCTTAAAAATGATCCCTGAGGTATAAATGCTTTTTAGAAAAAAAAATCTAGGAATGAGATTATTTGTCCCAAAAGGATGAATTATAAGGCACACTGCACATATTAAAGTATTTGAAGTTCCTATACATCAATTGCAGGAAATGGCTTGATATACACCATTAAAGTCTTAAAACTGAGCTACATGATGTTCAGAGCAGTGGCAGCCCATCTCCTAAATCAGCCCTTTTCAGAAGCACTCACTATGATTGTACTGTAGTTGTCTCATCTGGAAGTTCTCCAACACTGATACATTCACTAAAAAGGAACGGGATAATTTAAGAACTTTATTTATGCATTTCATCAGCATAAATGTTCTTCTGGCACAAGATCAAAAGGATGGGGGAAATCTGAATTTATTAATGAAAGTAATTTCTTCTTCTTTTATTCCCATCCTCAGGGTCATATGCCTCTGTACGATTAGAGAATGAACGTGAGAGTTGAGTCTCTGAAGAGAAGTGTCATATCCCACAGAGGAAGAGAAAAACGTCAGCTTAGCCTCTGAGTCAGTTAGTCTAGGAATCTCTAAGAGCAAATGAACATTAATAATACACTGTGAATGTGACTGTAGATTCCCACAGTGCTCTCTCTCTCCAGCCTGCCATGTTTTATGATCAGCATCTGGTATGTTCAACCCATATGAAGCCCCTGTTATGCCCCGTTTTCCATCTTGAAGGGGCACTAAAGTTATTTAGCATTGCACTTCCATAAGGCTGGGAGACCTATAGATTTAAAAAACTGAACGCAAAGCCCCAGTTTGTAAGGTCGGATTTATCATAAAAATGGGTGATCCTCAAGCCTGAGTTGAAATCATCCTGATGACATCACAACGACATCATCAAGATGATTTTTAGACATTGGCGAGTTCCCCCCAGGGCCAAAGAAGATATTATTGTACTGTCACAGTGTAGGCTGAAGTGTATCCAGATGTCAGGACTAGAATGATGACACAATAAACGCATGCTAGATGTCTTAAAAGATGGAAAATGATTTTATGTTTATATTTTCATCCCATATGCTATTATGTTGTGTTAAATAGAATGTCCTAACACCCTTTGGCTGTGTATTACATTTGATGTAGAATATCTCACAGGTGCTCGAGGAAACTTAAACAATCTGTTTAATACTGTACAAAATCTGTAATCCCTTTGCTAGGAATGGCAGGAATACAACTGCACATCACACTGGTTAAAGTTCTCTGCCATTTATCAAAGAAGGCGATCAGCAGCCCCCTTATCTAGGCTGCGCCTTTACATATTCTGTAAAACAGTATGGGCATTTGTATGGCCAAGGTCCATCCCTTCCGCTGGGTAATTTGCCTCATTCAGACTATTTGTCTAGATATTATTAATTCCTTTTTAGTAATGTGCAGGAACTCACCCACGTCTGTTGTTGTCACCTGTCGATGTCCTGATTTTACACCCTACTATCGCTCATTCTGACCAACCACTGGCCCACAAATTGCAGGGCAGCAGTCAGCCTTTGTCCTCAGCACTTCCCTCCACAGAGAACTTATCACTGCATATTTGAATACACTATGATACTGATAAACTCTAAAGTTGCTTAGTTAATGTCTCATTTTGCATGGGTTGCCATCGTTTCTTTTCTTTTTTTTTTTCCTTGTCTGATGTGTCCAGAGGTGTCCCACAGCTCCATGTATGCACACATGATAAGACTGAATGTATGAATGTGCATGCAAACACAACTCACTGTGGATCTTTGGTTCTTGTTACCATTGCTAACTCTGAGAGACGAGACAGTCCAAGTAACTACAAAACTGTGCTGGTTTATTCAAAGGATCACAGGTAAAATTAACATTACACGCTCAGGTATCTTGCACCTCCAAACTGCATGCAGGCAGATGTAAGATGAAAGACCCTGAACCCACCAGGCCTATACATTATATCCCCTCGGTTGGGCTAGCCCCATACTACGCTGATAAGGCACTGGGCAGTTACGTGCCTAGTGTCCTCTTTTGTGACAAATAAGACATCTGTCATCTCTCACAAAATTTCTCCTGTAACCCCTGGATCCTCGACCACGTGCTCGTGATCTGCCACGGCTCTGAAAGCCACTACTCATGGGTTGTGAGCATGACTACCTTCATAGGTTTCACCAAATTAGTCATTAATCATTAATAAGACTAACAAGTTTGAGACTGATAAGATTTTCTGAGCCTGACCTGAATACGTCCCATGCCACTGTTATACCCCAGTTCTTTTACTGGACAGATCTGAGTAAAAAAGGAGTCCGTCTTTCTTGATTTTAGTGCTGGTTTATTTACAAATATGTATATCTATATATATATATATATATATATATATATATATATATACATATATATATATATAGATATATATGTATGTATAGAAAGGATTGCAGAACACAACCTAGGGCTCCCTCTTTCAGACAAGCTGTTGGAGAAGAGAACAGGAAAAAAGCACCCGGAAACACAGAGCCTAATTTTAACTTCAACCGGTTCTTTTATCTGAAGGCCCCAAGAAGTAACACTCAGCAAACAGGAATCAGCTTTACGTAGATTTATTTTCTTCTGGTTAAATGCAGAGTTATTACAGCGCTGGGCTCTAAGAGATGACAAGTCTCCAAGAGCCTCGATAATCAAGAATCATTCACATTTATCTTCTCGGGCTGGGACTGCCCTGTACATGGGTGGTACGTTACACGTAAATATTCTAGAATGTTCATATAGGCAGTATGTGTGTGTGTGTGTGTTGTTATCTTCTATTTTCAGGCATTTCTCTCTAACTGAAAGTGGACATGCAGTTAGCTGTGTCACTTACTTCCCTGATTCTGTTGTAAAAAACCCCCTACTCATGCTTCAGACATGAGTGAATAGTTCAAGCCCGTCAGACTTCACGTCTGTAAAATAGCATAAATTAACAGTATCTTATCTATGCAATCTATTCTTGCACAATTTTCCAAGAAGATGAAAAATACTACAAGTTGACTCGAAGCTGAATATTATGACTATGATGCATGCATAAGAGCCAGGTTAATACTGATACATGGAGCTGTTAATGAAACACAGACAGTCATACAAAATTTTATCATTATAAAAGCAAAATAATACTAACAGGAAATAAAACAACTGTAACTCCTGAAATCCAATACTAACAGACTAAGACACAACTTGTCATCCATCTACAATCCTGTTTTGAGATCTTTGCCCCAACATGACCACCAGGACAATAGGTGTTGGTCCACAGGTGAGGGTTCAAAGACAGGTAACGACTCTCACCAATACTGGGCTACAACGACTCAGTCATTAACCCGTGAACCTGTCAAAGATGGCGCCAGTGTATGCAACTGCTCGTACATCTGGCCAGGGTGGAGGAACAGCGGTTGTTTTGAGAAACGATTTTAAATGTAGGCAGTGTGCTCTACCTTTACCTACATTTTCCAGTTTTGAAATGACTGTGTGTGAGGTGGGCTGCTCGGACCCTGTTCTGTGTGTGGTTGTTTATAGACCACCTAAGTATAATAAGGATTTTGTGAATGACTTTTCTGATTTTTTGGCTGGTATTATGCCTCATTATGATCGGGTTCTTATTCTAGGTGATTATAATATACACGTGTGTTGTCCTGACAAACCGATTTTTTTAGCTATTATTGATGCTTTTAACTTGGTACAATGTGTGTCTGGTCCAACACACGAACAGGGGCATACGTTGGATCTTGTTATTTCCTATGGTGTCTCTGTGTCAGAAGTTGATATTGGTGTAAGTGTTTTTTCTGACCATATGCCTGTTGTATTTGAGGCCAGCCTGTTTTGTGTAGAGGGTAAGTTGCACGCCCCCTACTCGACGTGGCCGGATATTTAATTCTTCGACTGTGGGCCAGTTTTCTGCTGTCTTTGATCGTCTTGCTGTTCCAAATGTTGGCGATACTGAGGAGCTTAGTTCCTGGTTTCACTCCTCTTGTTGCTCTATTCTGGATTCTGTGGCCCCATTGAAGGTTTGGCAGCCTAAAGCTAAGCCTGACCATGGCTTGGCACCAAATCTCGTGCGGCTAGGCAAGCATGCCGTAAAGCTGAACGGAGGTGTGATGTGGCCATACAAAATGGCTTCAAGGATGTGTCACGGCCTTGTTGGCCCCTTGCGGTTCTGGCGGCACCTTGAGGGGGAGCACATGAGGGCATAGACAGCCTTTAGCTGTCAGGCCCATTGTGTGTGAAACTATCTTACCATTTGTTTGTGCTCAATACAACCGGTCTAGGCAGATGGCCGCCCACCAAGAGCATGGTTCTGCCGAAGGTTTCTTCCATTAAAGGGAGTTGTACCTTCCCAATATTGCCGAGAGCTTGCTAATGGTGAATTTTTTTGTGTTTCCTGTTTTTTGTGTTTCAAATGCACCTTGTGAGCTGCTTGTGGCTTAGGCGGAGCCCCGTGAAGGCACAGAAAGTCTTTAGCTGTCATTAAAATGTTAAAATATACTTTCCATCACCTCCATTTCATGCACAGTGATGTGTTCTGATCTATTGTAAGGAATTGGTCACTAAATACTGCTGTTGAATGTGTTGTTGTAGGCTGGAACTAGCGTACAGCAGCATCTAGACAACATCACTGAAAGCAGTCAGCCCTACCTTCTTGCTCAGGGACCCCCAAGAAGCAGCATTCACGCCTTCTTCATTGTGATTGACAAGCATGCACTTCCATGTAAGGCGACTGGTTCAGTGGGAGCCCTTGATGAACTCTTTAAGGCCCATTATGTCTTTGGTACATCATATTGTGGACAATGTAATTGGATGCGGAACCTTTGACGGACTGCTGTTTCCTGCGGTCTTGATGACGTCAAGGACTGGATGACCCTAAGTTTGTTAAAACTTAATGAGACAAAGACTGAAGTTACAGTGTTTGGCCCAAATAAGTCTGGTGACCCACCTTCAGTTGACTTAGGTCACCTGGCGCGGTATGAGAAACAGACGATCTTGAATCTGGGCATAAAAATTGATTCTGGTCTGAAATTCGATCGCCAAATTAATGCGGTTGTGAAGTCTAGTTTTTTCCACCTTAGGCAGATAGCGAAGGTAAAGCCTTTTCTTGCACACCAGCGTTTTGCGACAGTAATCCATGCATTTATTATGACTGCATTGGACCAAACTCAAAGTGAAACAATGAGAACTCAGCTAAAGGGCAAGTAGTGTAAAATGATAAATGTTTGAGCCTGACACTTCTGGACTGAAAAGGACAATTTTATAAAAATGGGAAAATTGTTTTTTTCTTTTGTCAACTTGACCTATTTTATAGTGATGTGACGTTCCGTATCGAGGCTTCGAAGCGTGTGCCGAGTAGGGGAGGGGGCGTTTCCGCAATGCGCGTATCGAGGCTTGCGTCATTTAGGTGAGGAGCTGAAAATTATGACGTCCGAAGCCTCGCTGCCCGGCTGTACCACGTGACTGATTCAGGTTCGGATTTTCAAAAAAAAAAATCGCCTAAGACCTGCCACAGTGGAGAAACTGTTGTTTTTAAATAAAAACCAATGATGTGTCCCCCAAACCATAATCACTGGCCATACCTGAACGTTAGAAAAGCACAATCATTGTCCATATATATATATATATATATATATATATATATATACACATATATACATATATATATGTTAATCACTTTGTCTGGCTTTGGCTGTGTTAAAGTGCTCTATAAATAAAATTGAGTTGAGTTGAGTTAAGGGACATTGTTGGCCTTCAAAGGACTGAAACACCACCGAGGGAGATAAATATCTCCGGCTCAACACCAGTCAGTTGCAGCTGATGAAGCCTCTTGGATGAGAGGTGAAACGTCTTCGACCTAGAAATTGTGGTGCTAGTCCAGTTGATTTTTTTCTAAGTTTTTTTTTTTTTCAGCTTACTATATGACCTGGATGACTGAGAATTTGCACAGACACAACTCACCAAGCCGTCCATCATTGTTACTGTGAGAGCAGGTTGGCATTTTAGTGGTTCTAAGTGTTTTCCAAGAATGTTTCATGTGAAACGCTTCCCTGCAGATTCAAAGTATTATTAACTGGAACAAATTAATCACAGGGCATCTGGGAACACAAAGGTGGACGGGAAAAACACAGAGAGGCCGGACAAAGTTACAGGTTATCAGAATATTTCAATGTCTCAATATCAATAATATGATGATACTGTGGAATGTCTATTAATGCTGGTGTATAATGTGCCAGTTAACTTTATGTAATAATTATATATTAGTTATTTACTGTATATTATTGTATATTACAGTTTTCTCTTTTCATAACTACTTTTGTATTTTTCTTTGGCTGGGCATGTGTCTGTGGCCTGGATAAATATAGCTGTCATAGTGTAAGGAGCAGTGAGTGTTTTTGACATGCTTGTTTGCTTTCCTTCAGAGAGCCTGATATCACTCCCATGTCTGTAGAATAAGACAAAGCTACAGCCGGAGACAGTTAGCTTAGCTTAGCATACATAGTAGAAATGGGGAAACGGTTATCCCAGAACTGTCCAAGATGAAAAGAAGAAAAAAATCTGTCACAGTTTCCTCCTAGAGCACCAGCTCAGGTCCACATGTGTCAAAAGGTTTTCAACTGGAGCAAAAAGTTTGCACTCACCTGAATCTACTTTATGACCGTAGAGACACAAGGAAAAAAGAAAAAAGAGAGAGACTGGAAGGAAATGATGTAAATAAGCAGAGCTGATGCTGAGTTCAGAGACACTCCTGTGCATGGTTGATGTAAGGTGAAACTTTGCCTACCATCTAAACCTTGAAGTTCACTGAATAAGGTCTTTGAGTGTTTTATTCCTATCTCAAGATTTCAGGAAGTCACAGCTCTCTGTCTAGAAATGGTTTTAACATGGAACTCCCATAAAACTATAACTTTTCTCTTGAATGTGCCGGTTTTTGTGTGGATTAAACCAGCGGTCCCCAACCTTTTTCGTACCACGGACCGGTTTCATGCATGAAAATTTTTCCGTGGACCGGGTAGAGGCACGGGGATTCCAATAACAAAAACCTTTGTCAGTTCACAGTATGTAATCTGAACAACAATTACACTTTATATTAGGCAATTACAATAATTCTACACTATATCAACTCACCATAATGCAGAGTCAGTGGGAG
>NW_018127983.1:2149727-2183814 GCF_001952655.1 Monopterus albus
ATATAATTCAGTGTTCAGCGGCTGACAGCAAAAGCAAAGATCAACACAATTCAAATTATAATCCATAACATCAGATCATCTTAACTGGGTCACTTAGTAATTGGAGAACTCTTTATGCAGCCTGATTTATAATAACATTTACAATATGTTTTCATGTGATGACCCAAAACCTGTGAGGACCTGGGATTGTTGGTGTAAACTAACCTGTTCTATACATGTAAACGTATCAAAATTAGCTTTATTGGCCAGGTGTGCTGGACACTAGGAACTTGACTCTGGTACAGCGGCTCTCAATGCCTATGTACATGGCCTTATGTAAGGCAGCAGTGGGCAAGTAAACAATATAAGGCTGAGAACAGAAGTAAAGAAGTAATGTACAATCAAGCAAAGGAATGTGCCTTAGGAGTAAGAATAAAATATTATATACACACAGTCTGGATTCAACGGATCGATATGTACAAGGTATATACAGTATTTACAGGTATTGCACTGAGGGTTATTGTCCAGTCACTGTCGTGGGTCAAGTGTTCATCAGAGTGATGGCCCGGGGGAAGAAACTGTCCTTGTGGCTGGTTGTCTTGGCATAACAGATTGCTTCTTTAATGTTACTCTTGTTAAGATATTCAGTTATCTTGCAGTTAAAATGTACATTATGGTGCAGAATGTGGAATTTTTTTTACATTCCTGAAGGACACCATCTCAGACAAAGCTGGCTGAGAGCAGTGATATGAGCTGTAATACATTTAGGAAGAGTGCTCCACTTTAGAGGAAAAGTGCTGTCATTTGATAGGGCAAGCATGCGCACAGTCTGTCAGCTTTTGTGTGAACACACCAGCTACAGGCAGTGTCATACTGTGTGTTGTGATTACTGTGTATCTATGTGTGTGTAATGAATCATTTTTCCCTGGGGTCAGTTTCTCTGGGGCATTTACTACTGTGGTTGTGGACAGCAATGCTTTCATGAATTCAGAGGCAGATTTTGATTTTGTTTAGAGTTGGCATGTTTTCATGAGGGATTCACAAAATCAATTTAATCACATTTATAAATTTATTGTAACCCACCTGATGTTGTGGTTATTGGAAAAAACCAAAACAAAAAGAAAACTGATACATAGAGGTAACTTTATTGTGAAGGGTTGTGCATTTTCCACTGTCATATGGGAAAAGAAATAAGTAGAAGATTGATAAGTAACAAAACCAATCAGGAACTGTCAGGGTCAGGTGAGATACGCCTCACAAGTTCCGCCCTTGGGTAGAGTCAGGGGTGTGGCAGAACAGAAAAACGGAGTATGGACGGAGATTAAAAGAGCTACATGTTCTGGAGTTGTTTACCTGGGTAGTGTGAGTAGAAAAGGCCAAAGACACTTTAATATAGAAATTGGATATATGGCATAGCGACTACGGATACAGTCGCGAGGGAAAGGAAGAAAAAGAATTGGCACCAATTGAAAATTGGTGCCAACATTACTGTATGCTCGTATTAATACAAGGAGATTGGTGAGCCATACATTTTGTTTATGTATGTATATATATATATATATGAATATATGAATATTAACTTGTGATTAATATACGCTGGAAATGTGAATATGTTTAAGTATGTGTAGGTAAATTCATAATGTTGTTAGACTTGGGACTTTGGATTCTTGTGTGATTGAGTGACTTGAAAGGGATTTGGATTTGAAAATTATCCAATTGGATTCCACTCCACATTGGATACCAGATTTAGATTGGGTGCACCCCATGATATTGCAGACATAAAAAGGGAACGTATCCTAAGTAAACCATTATTCAAGATTTACTTGTTCCTCACAAGGAGGAGGGATTACTTAGTTTTTTGATATTGGTCTGTGAAGAGAAAAAAGACTTAACACGGTTAAGCTTTTGTTATTTTGGTTTATTCATTTTCCATATTTTTCATTATTTTAATAATTTAAGTTGTTTTGTATATGTGCACACGTTCAAATACAGTAAGAAAGTGTTCAAACATATGGTTTGTGAGATTAATTTGAACACCACACATTGCTCCAGTAGCCGAACCTATTCCAGCTTGTTGGCCCTTAATTAGAGATTAATAATTCCTTGTCTAAACACTTGGCAAGTGTTACATTATCATATTGAATCATCCTCTGGTTTGCTCTCTTGACACCATATTAGAGCTGTATCAAGCTGCTGCCAAAGCTAACCCAACACTTTCTTCTGCTAATTGTCAAATTAAAATCAGTGTGCTAATGGAAACAGGAAGGCATTTGGTGTGAAGCAGTCACAGGAAGTGCAGTACATTTAGTTTAGTCCTTTCTGCACTTTTTTGTTGGTGTATCATTTTTTAAAATTTTTGTAAGGGATTGAAGAACAAAAGGGAGCAATTGCAATTATTATTGACACATTTCCTCATTAAAACTGTGTGAGTTTGTTTGGCCACATCAGCTGCTATTTGGTTGCTTGAGGAGTGCCTGCTGTAGTATCACACCGCACTTAATGTTCTGACCTGATGACACCACAAGTGTCACCTAATCAACCATGACTGAAGACTGAGGGATTCTAACTATAATAATCATGATGCTGTATGTCCATTCATAGAGGCTCACGTCTCACTATATTAACTAAAGGCCATATTTATAGACCTTGATTTAAAAAAAAATGATTTGAGACATTTGTACGCCTTCACAACAACAAACCCTTTAAGAAGTTCAAGTTCAAGCCCAAATGTTCTCAGCTAGTGGGGATTATTAAAGTCACCAACCCTGCTTGAATTTGCAGTCTTAGAAATGAAGAGTCATTTTCTTTTTCCTTTCACTTCAGGAAGTCAGCCTCTAACCACGGGAGCATATTAGTGAACAGAGCTGAGAGCAGCAGGGGCTCTTCATCTCTCTGATAGCTCACCTGGTCTTTGAAGGACTTCAGCAGTGGGATTCGGTGTCACTGAGGTTAATTGCTTACGCAGGGTACTATGCCTCCTGTTAAGTCCATTCTATGTCATCCATATCAGCCTTGTTACCACAGTAGTTTCTTGCAAGCTTCTGCAGCGGTTCTCACCCAGGTAATTTATTTTAAAAAGGCTCCTTAGCTGCCCTTAGCTTCAGGTTCTGTGCTGGTAAACAGATCCATTCAGTCTGCTTAACTGACACCAGTGAATGGTTAAAGGGTTGCCGATAATGCTCAGTTCCCTGTCTGAGGCAGAGTCACGTCTTTCCTGTTTATACTACCACCTCGCATGAATACGAGTAATCCAAAGAACAGTTTAAGTGTACTGTGAGTAACACAAGGTCATGCCAGGAGCAGAACTTCATATTGAAAGAACAGTAATAAAAAGATTGGGATTTGCCCACACAAAAACCTTAATCTATTTCTGCGTCTTTTGACAGAATTTCCGAGACCAACCAAGGTCACTGATGCCAACTTGGTTGAATGTAATTACGTTCATTATCTGGTGTTGTACTATGGCACTGTTATTTAAAATAAATGGGCTTTGGTCTCATTCGTTATGCTCTTCAAAAGATTTTCCCTTCTACTATTGTAAAGGAAGAAGTGCACACAGTGGCCCTGACCTGCCAGTCACCAGGAAACGGTTGTGATTGACTGATGTACATGTCTGTTTGTCTGTCTTGGAAAGTAGTGATGTCAGCCTCTCTGGTCACCCAGTCATGTAGCCTTTTAAGAGCTTGGCTATCAGCCTTTTTTGCATGTGGCTCATTTTATATGCAGACCCACTATTTCAACACAAACTCTTATGGTTTTCTGTCATCAGTCAGTGCTGCACTTTTCTGTGGTGCTCAACTTACCAATCAGCTAGTTGCACACTAGAAAAAACAAATCATCTCCTTAACAAATGCTTATCCAATAACTGTTTTTTAAATTAGTGTTATAAAGTGCAGTTTACCAAATTCCAGCTTTAGATGTAAAAATATGTTGTATTTTCAGGCATTGCGCAGAATGCATACTGTACATCTTTGATTTTCTTCTCCTGATCACAAACATTTGAAATAACTGTCAATTACTGTAATTAATTTATCATCAGAAAATTAATCAACTTATTGTTTCATAGTAAAAGTTATCCCACGTGAACTAAAAAATGTCATCTTCTAGTGGAAAGGTTGTAGAGAAGCTCAACTATTTCTAAAAAAATGTAAATTATGTCATTTATTTTTTTAAATTCTTATTTGTTTTTAGGAAGAAAGTCGTACAAAAAGAAAGCCTGGTCTAATGTTGTGCAGTACTGATCTTTAGTAATGTTGTCACGAACTAAAAGTAACAGATAAACAGGTAAATAGTTCAAAGTAACGAATAAATAGTTGAAATATCCTGTACTAGTGGCAACAGTAGGAATGCACACGTGAAAATTGATAATTCAAAATAATATTGTAGTATAGCATTACAAAACATCCACCGCCATCGACTGAAATACACGTGAGGGGTGGTGTCGATGAAGGGGTGCTGGAGTTCACCTGTTAGCAGTGTAGGAGTCATCAGACAACAAAGGTAGGGAACTACCGCTCTAGTTGTTTGCTGTTGTACAAGTGACTTCAAACGCACCCTAATCGCAAAGCGAACTTTCTGATGATGGCACAGCACCTAGAGGTGACAGGCTTAGTTCCAGCTGTGTTGAGGCTCCCGGTGATGGATGTCCTCCACTGCACATCAAACCATGCTCTCCCACCTAACAATGGGAAATCCCCAAGAGCTCCCCTAAAGCTACTGCTGTCATTGAGTGAGGGAATATACAATACATTACATCCAATCAGAGAGGTTGATCTCTTCTCTCACATCCAGGCACAGTGACAGAAACAGCTGAACGCAGAAACAGAAAGTTTATAATGTAGCTTCCCTGACAGTAATATGGCTGTAATTAGAAACGACTGCTCACTACCCACACACCTGTCACTCCTTTGTGATGGATATCCAGGTAGTCAGATCCAGAGGCTTGTAACCAGTGTGGTGAGTTTAGGGCCCCCATATGTTTGTTGTGGCGCTGCAGCTTGCAAGTCTGCGAGTGGCTGCACAGCTGCTGCTCACACTGAGACAACTCCCACACACACCGGCAGCGGCAAGTATGGTTTTCCTTGTCGTCTGAGGCACGCTCATGAACACACAGAGGCTCGCTTTCTGCTGACATCGTCATCAAATATTCATGGCTGTCTGCGTTAGCTTGCGGAGTTCTAATTGAGTTCTGTATATTCAGACGTGATTAACTCGGTCCAATTCCTCAAAGGAGTGAGCCAATTAGATAGCGCTTGCATGAATAGGATTTCACATCTTAGCACATCTCCAGACTTGCCAAGACAATTATGTGTATGTATAATTACGCTGTACAGTGGGTGTGAGCCCACTAAACTCAAGCAGGTCATTAGTTCTTATTTCTGATCCACACTACAGAAAATGTAGCTGTCTTATCCATTACAAGCAAGTAAATGAAAAGCACAAGCACTGTTGTTAGAATACAGTGTTTGGACAAAAAAACAAGAGTGTGAACCCAAAACACTGGGCCCTCTAAGCCTTCATGTTTTTTGTCTAAGCACCGTACCCCCCACCACCCCCGGGCAGGAGAAAAATATCTGACCCAGTGGTAACCCACCACAATGTCACTGTAACTCATGGCATGAGAGAACTACTGCCGGGGTCTTTGTCAGTTTCCCTCTGTAGCCAGAGCAAGTCCGGAGGGGTCACCTTCTGTTCCAGAGCTGAATTTAAGGCAGACAGGCAGGCCCAGCCACTTTCCATGAGAGAGAGAGAGATATCAGGGCTCTCACTGCCACCTTTTATTCTTTTAAGAAAGGCCTGAGCAAAGCATGATCTCGATGCGGGCCCTGTCCCTGTTGGCTTTAGAGTGACGTTATCACGCAGCTAAAACAAAGGAATCTGCATCAGCAAATAAAGCGACACGGCTGAGTGTAATAAATGTATAAATATTCGAGTCACATTTGACATTTGTTAGTTTGTCCAGACTCTTCTTCTGAGGTGAGATGTGCAAAGGCAGAGCAGCTGCAGGTGAGACAGATCTCAGGTCTGAAGCTGCACCTAAACTGTCCAGTCTGAGATATAAAATAAATGTAAAAAAGTCAAACTAATCGGGATAGGAGGCTTCGGCAGGATGCCGTCCCATTCCTGCATGCACTGGTCATCCATAAGCCAGTGGGAATTTATTACACAGACAGACTGAGCTGAGCAGAGTAGATGTACTGTACACCCAGAGGAATCAGGACTGTTCTAGGTCAGAGATACCGAACCCTCTCCCTGACTGACTGGCATGCACACAGATGAGTGTCACAAATGCTCCGTCTGTGAATTAACCAGCTGATAGTTTCAAGGTCAGTGATCCCTGGAGTTAGCAAGCCATTAGAAGAATCACTTTCCACCGTGTGACATGCTCGCTCCCACCCACACGTAAACAAACACACATCTCAGTCGTCTGCATCTGGACAGCAGAACAGATACGAGTGGGTGATTTACATAACATGCTTGTAAATGACAGGGCTTGGTAAATGAGTCGGGTCGTGTTAATAGATCTTCATATGCTCACATTGTGGAACTGCACCGATCGCCAGAGTCAGGATGCCAGGGAGCGCCGGTCACTGGAAAATCGAATGTCAAGGGCTGGGGATGGGATCGTGTTGAGGGTCCCATGTGAGAGCAGGACCGCAGGGAAGGGAATTGGTGGGGGTTCTTCACTTGGTAACCTTCACATGATGAGGTGGAGAGACAGTCATGATCACTGAACTCAACCAGCTCAGAGGAAACTCAGTTCTCCACACACAGACCTCTCCACCTCTGAGCAGACCACAGATCGGGGAAGAGCAGTGCTACCACAGTCCCTCGTCAAATGTTTGAAGATTTAAATGAGCTCCCGACCTCCCTCATCCAAAGCAGATTTCTGGTGTTTTCCACTGGCCATCTCCACTGTGATTTTGGCATTGTCAGAAGGTTTTACAGTTTACTCATAGTAGCTCCCAAAACCTCTCAATTACTCAATTAATTAATTAATCCAGAATTAGGATTCGAACAGGAGCAACAGTTTTGCCAGATCTGTTTAATACGCATGAACAGAAGCTGGTGGTAGGTCGGCTGCAAGTGAGGCAACTCTGCTTCTTCCCCATGACAGTAACAGAAGGGATACAAAAATACAAACAGAAAACTGTTGAAAGATTTTCTGGTTTGGACCTTTGCATTTGTTTTTTGGTGTGGAGGAATTCATCCCTAGTATGTGGAGTTGGTACATTAAATGGGATGATTTTGTAAAGACATAAGTGGAGGCTATCTCTAATGTATTTAAGCCATCATAATGATGGTTAAGAGCAAATTAACATGCTACATCACGTTCTGTAAGGAGAGCAACTAATTGCGGTTTTACTTGTGTGTCTTGTCATCACTGTGAATTTGTTAGTTAACATGCTCAGACTCCAGCTTCACAAGCTCCCTCAAATGACCCTTTGTATAACTGGGGTCTGATTTATGCTGATAAATCTATTGCAGAGTTTTAACTAGAATTACTGCTGTACATTTGTATGCCTCTGCCAAATTCACCTGCAATGGGACAGATGTGAGGATACTTTGACCTTTGAACAGCAGAATGTTCATCCTCAAGTTCCAAATTTGAAGAAATTTCCTCAAAGCCTTCCCGAGTTGTCGCGTTCACGAGAGTGGGGTGTATGTATGCTTTTATTCGTACTCAATAAACCGAGATCTGTTTTTATCAGCACGCAGTGTCTACTGACCTGCTGCATATTGTGGTTCTGCGGCAAATCATTGCTTATTTTTGTTGCTAACGTACATGCCCATGTTTTGCAGATCTGTTTATGTTATTTACAGAAAATTGCAAGTTTTGATGCAAACAAAAGGGAAAAACTTGTGGGGGCCAAATATTATGTTGGAGGCTGCTATTTGCAGTGGTAGGAAAATAGCAGCCCAAAAATACAGAAGCTCAAGGAAGGCGAGGCTTTTTTTGGTGTATCTGAATGGGGTGAGAAATCACATAAACATATTTCCCAAAATTTGAGCCAAATTTTTTAAAATCCATAGTTTAGACTCTTTGCAGTTTGTAACTTTTTGACTCTCTATAGCACGATCTCACGATGAGACAGGCAGCAGTTCATTTTTCTTTCTTATTTCCCATGTTCTCAGTTTCTCTAATTTTTTTTAGCACTTTCATGTTGAAAAATAAGACACCTGACCACATCATTACGCATTTCTTAGCAAAAATGATTTCTCTATGTGCTGCATGATTGACCTACATTAAGCAATAAAAGGGAGAGGAGCTGCTTGTCAAGGTTCATTAAGTCAACAGGCACCTTCCCTCAGGAAGTAGGAGGGTCAGTGATTTGACTCATAGTTCACGACCAAGTCAGTGTCTCTTATTCGCTGCAGAGAAAACCAACCAAACACAGCAACAGCAGCACTCAGCTCTGTCTTTCGAACAAGCTCTCACTAGATATCGCTGAGCTACATTCACTAGGGTGCAAATTCACACAGCACAGCCAGATGCCGAGCAGCAGGTTGTGTGTGTCTGGACACACACACATGCAGAATCAGATGATCTGTAAATCTGACCCATTCCAAGTTCAGCGCGCCAGGTCATAAATTGCATTCAGTCACAACGAGCTCAAACCGCTCAGCTACAGGAGAAAAAAAAGTAGATAGGTATAAAATTTATGGTAAGTTACTTAAATTTAGTGATGCACTGCTGCAGATTTTCAACTCTTTGCTCTTTTTGCAAACATGGAATACACATTTTTTTATTCCAGCATTGTTTTACCCATTGAAGATTACACACTATAGACTCAGTTATGTGTAATGTTTGATACAGAAGGAAAAAGCACTGGCATTTGAATCTGTGACCCCGTAGTTTGTGTCCATTTTACCCATTTAATTTTAAGTCAGTTTTCAAGCAAAGGTGTCAAACATTGATGGTTCCAGGTTCCTCACTGAGGATCTGGTGCCTTACATGGCAGTAAACTGAATATTCTTGGGTTTGGGGGTGTTAGTTAATTGAAGATGACTTCTGGGTTTCTGGGAAATTATAGGCATTTTTTCACAATTTACTGGTGTTTTCTAGAATGATTCATCGATTAATTGAGGAAGCCATCTGCAGATGATCATTAGTTATAGTAGTCCCAGGTCTTAAACTTCAGTATCAGATTAGAAAACTGTTCTTAAGTCTAAAGGCACTGTCACCTGCCATGCTGATGTACAGTGAAAAGGAGTCCAATTATTTCACTCTATTAACAGGTTTTAAACAAAAATGTTCTAAGATTCACTGTTATAGTTGGTAGTGGGTTTTTGACATTAGTGGCTATCTGTTTCTGTCTCAGTCTGTCAGACCCGTCTAATGTTCAGAGCAGAGCACATGGGGCCTCTTAACTCCCTGTTACATGCTTCGTTTGCCATCACACTGCTCATTCTAACAGACAGCTGTGTCAAACGTTGTTCAGGAGGACTGCTAAATAGTGGTGAAGCTGTGTGGGCATCAGTGCGTTTGGTATGAAGCCATGAGAGCACTTTGTAACAAGAGCAAGCAGATTACAATAAGACAAAAAAGAGGCCACAATTGACTTTAACGCACTCTACTCACCCCTCAGTTCAGCAAGAGGCTGTCTGACCTAAATTCACTTTAGCTCATCTGCCTAGACATTTGTTTAGCCTTCTGGGCAAACACTTAGAGAAATGTATGAGGGAGAAGGAGAGAAAAAAAGAATACATATGCTTGAATACATCACATTTAGTGAGAAGAAAGCAAAACTCGGACATCTGCAGACATATACAGCCCTCTAGTGGCAAACTGTGCAGGGCCTGGATGTCTGACAGAGAGGGCATGAGTGATTCCCACAGAATCTCCTAAACCATCTGGAAGTTGTGCCCAACCACAGACCAAACTTCATGTACATTTTCTGTTTTGACATCAGGCCCTGGTTTGTGTAACAGGGCTAATTAATTATACCTAATACCAAATAAAAGGAGTCACAAGTGAATAAAAAACAGATTGAGCAGAATGAATGAATTGAGGTCATAGAATCTTATCAGAGAGAAATTTTGTCTTTTGAGTACTGTACTCATTACAATGGCCCGGAGGAACTGTGTGCTGTGAAATCATATGCTCTAGTTAAGCTAAACAAGGGCAAGGTATTCCCACATGAAGTGAGATGAGAATAAGTAAGTGGGAATGCAGACAGATGCGTTGATGGTTTAGTGTTGTTTGGCCGCACCATGTTAATTTCTCAGGTTGCAAATATAGTCTGTCTCTCGCTCTCTCCATCTCTACCTCAACCTCTCTCTGTGTCTGTGTGCATGTGTGAGAAAACCTCAAGGGCTCAGTGTAGGGAGCTCATTAAAGGCTTCCACTTCTAGGATCGAGCAGGATTGCAATATGGACATTGTTTATACACAAATGTTGCCCAGGGAATAATGTTTATTTCTGTTACCGTCTTGAAGTCGGGGGTGGGGGGATAAGGATGCAGCGCTTGTCTGCACACATTGCTTTTCATGAAATAACGCCTCTCCAGGAGTGCTTTGAAGAATTGGCCCTTTTTCAAACACTTCATTCCAGCCCAGCCTCGAGTCATACATCAGCTGCTCTCATCTCGTGCTCTCCTACCTTCCAGTGGCACAGGATCATGTAGTGTCGAGGCCTGAGAAGCAAAAGTCAGACATCACACAGAATCAGTTTTACACTGTGGTTTCAATGCACCTCCTCCATCCAGCTGCAGCATTCATTAGCATATAGACTACAAATGTCACTGCACATGCTCCGCATCCGGACAGGGGATGCTTGGGAGTTTACCTCGGAAAAGTGGTCACAGAGATGTCATTTTAAACGGCAGGGTCCGGCGGTGTGTCTGGGAGGCAGCTGATGACGCAGCGCAGTGTTGCTACATACCCAGAGCTGTGTTTGGAAACACCGAGGCAGCCTGCTACTACAGCGGGAGCCGTTGGGAACAGCTGAACCGTGCACTCTTTAGCCCAGCCAAGCACAGAAAGAGGGGATGAACAGAGACGCACAGAGATCCAGGAAATGCCTGAGTGAGAAGCAATGACAGCGAGGCCCATCAGCTCTCACACAGCCACATCAGGCTGCACATTGATCACCCCACATGATATATCCATCCCTCCGTAATTGCATTGCTGTTTAGAGAGGCGCTCGTTATTTATGACATATTGAAATAACAAATGGTGTCTCCCGGCAGATATTAGGAAGAGAGATGCCACAAATAAGTCTGAGGCAGGCGGCTGTCACGTTCCCCCCGCGGGCCGCAGGCCCAGTCGCCTGGCTGCAGAAAACCTGCAGTCATCACAAAATGGAAATATTTACTGCTCACACTGTTGCATATGGGAGGATGGAGTGTGGGTGAGGGCAGCTGAAAAATGGCTCTGTTTGTGTTTCGATGGGAGTGCTAATCAGATTCCTTCAGCTTCAGAGGCAATTGAGAACAGCCCAGCTAAAGAACCTGAGTGAGGATTATTTGTTACACAAGTGGGAGCAGAGCCACATAAAGTGTGACGCTGGCAGCAGAAAGTTTAAAATTACAAAGCCCAGACTGGGGGAAATACAGAGAAATGTTTTGAAATTATTCCTACTGGTTCAAATTAGTTAGAAATGAGTGCTGATTGTAAACAAGCATTTAAAGGTCCACTGAATATGAATCATCAGAATCACTGCATTCATCACCAGGTTTGTTGTGTAACCATGTGGGTGTCTGGGGGCTTGTGTGTTTGTGTCTGCAGAACACCCTGGAGACCTGCACCATCTGCAGTAAGCCCATCATGGAGCGCATCCTGCGAGCCACAGGGAAAGCCTACCACCCTCACTGCTTCACTTGCGTGGTGTGCCACCGCAGTCTGGACGGCATCCCTTTCACTGTGGATGCTTCCAACCACATCCACTGCATCGAGGACTTTCACAAGTATGTAATTATGTTTTCATCACATTCAAAGCGGCACTGTGTATAATGTGAAAGTGGTTGCTTGTACTGACAAACCCACAAAGAATTATTACCTGACCCTAGTTCCCCTCAGTTTTACAGAGCCTCTCAGTGGAGGCCAAACCAGAGCTAAAAGTATACTAAAACTGGATCTACGTTTGACTGGAGTTATAGATGTTCAGCTTTGTCACTCTTGTATTTGTCAATGATCACTTTATCCGATGCAAGACATGTCTGGTTTTAGTTTGTTCGGTTACAACAACCACCCCACAATAAGCACTAGACGTCTGAGCTTCTGCATACAACACATGGTTCCAGCTCTTCTAAAGCTACTGTAAGCTAATGCTACAACCACTTTTGTATTACCGGTAATGTGCTCATTAAGCAAGAAGTGCTTTTGAAAGACCTTGGATAGATAGAGGTGAACAGTTTTCACCTGGTTCCATTGTTTTTGCAAAGCTAAGCACGTCTTCCCTTCTGACATCCAGTACAGCAAGAAACTAGCATATTTCCAAAATTCCAGAATAGTCCTTTAAAGCTACACTAATCCGTTTTTTACATCAATACTTGTTGAAATGACTAATTGTAATGTGACCAGGCAGACAAAGTTAATGACTGGTGAACCTAGCAGAGTGTTTAGCAGCTAAAGAGCCAGATATTTCTCTCTAAACAAAGTTAAAATGCAAAAGAAACAAGAATGAAAAATGACTATGAAGCTGGCTAGAAACAAATGATAAATGAATGCTAATGCTGACTTTAGAAAGTCAGGAATATATTTAGATCTTGTCAATACAGAATCTTATTGCTTCCTTTTTGGGAAATACTGCCCTATGACATTGTGAGATGGAGCTGTAGACATGGATTTAATAGTAAATTCCTGTCATTGTTTCACACTGCGATTGTGTAACCACCACATTACCAGAAATGTTCCTTTACTCAGTGACCAGAAGGGAACCAGAAGTAAATGGCTGGCTTTTGGTGTGAGTGCTTTGTGGAGTAGCTGCACTGGGCCATTGTTTAATTCCACATGACAAGTGTGACCTCAACAGTGTAGCCCTTTGTGTCGAGGAATAGTCGCGCCCTGAGATTTTTTATTATTTTTTTTGTTCTGGCTTATACTGTATGCTCGTGGTTCCCCAGAGTCACACAACCCATCACTTCCTGATTCAAAGGCACTGAATTAGCATGTGGAATAGAAGAAGTGTCCACCCTGGCCTTCAGTCGCCTCACAGGACCTGAGGTCTCAGTGTGCTTTTCATATCCTCATTGATCCTATAGTTAGAAAAACCTGCTGAAGGCATTTCCAGAGTTACTGGTTTCAAGCCTTGTTCTGTTAAAGTTTCTGTGAGAGTCCCTTATGATCTATGTAAAAACCCGGCTATATTTAACTGTTCCTTAAGTAGTCTATATTAATATTTTGGACAAGGGAAAGTTTGGCTTTTACTGTCTCCTCAATAGTTGAGTTATTGAATAATTAAAGGAACAATGTACAAGCAGTGCCTTTTCCCTTGTCTAAGTGATTGTTTCATAATGTGTTACCATAATTGTTCTTTGTAATATATCCTTTTTTTTTTTTGCGTAATAAATTTATTACACCAGTGGTTACCAAACTAGGGGTTGGGGACCTCACATCAGTCGTAAGATAAATCCAAGGGGTCCTGAGGTGTTGAATATACAAGCTGAAAACAACCAAGTTTGTTCATTTTTTCAGACTTTAAAATTTTTTTGTTCTTGTTGTTTGTTTTTCTGTGATAATTTAATCTTTTTTAATTTTAAAAATTATTTTAAAAACAAGGGAAAATCCACTTTTCGGTTGAACTTATGACCAGTAGACATACAGGATGCAGTACAAAAACGATACAGCTCTTATTCCAGTTTCTCAGTTGTAATGATTTGCTGCTTTTTCTGTCGTAATTTAATATCTTTTGGCTTTGCCCGACTTGTCAAACAACTTGAATACATCACCTAAGGCTTTTACGGGAACGTTTCACCATTTTTAGACATTTTAGTCACCAAATGTTTAATTATTTAGCCTAGAAAGTAATGGACACAATAAAAAATATAATGATCATTAGTTACAGAACTGCTTGGGTGTATTATCTCAAAATGTCTCACTATCCAAAATAGTGACTAAGGGTAGATCAGTAAACCTCTCACAAAATGCATTTGATCCAAAATGTGTCACTTTAGGTCAAATTATGTCACAATACTTGCCATTGTTCCAGCTCATTTCTGTTGTTGTTGGTTCACTTTCACAGGAAGTTCGCTCCGCGCTGCTGTGTGTGCTCTGAGCCTATAATGCCAGCACCGGGCCAGGAGGAGACCGTCCGTATTGTGGCCCTGGACCGTGACTTCCATGTGCAGTGTTACCGCTGTGAGGTACAGTATATGCACTGTGTGTTTATCTCTTTAGGTATATGGGCTCTCTATAATTAGCAGTAGTGGTTCCAGTATGTACTATGCTGTAAAACTCCAGGTGACGGTCATTACAGCGTGAAGGCATAATGCATAACGTACCTACCTGTCCCACATGTCACCTTTTCAGTGAGACATGTGCTTGCCTCAGAATAACTGTCCATCTCCCTACTGCAAAGTTCACAGACTTACATAGTAACCAGCCTGTCAGCCAGTGCTCACCGGCTGATGAGCTGAGCTCAGACAATACTTGCCCAGCTAAAATAGAAGTAACGTGTCATATTGTCAAAGAGCTGTGCCAATGTGAGTACACGGAGTGTCTGGCAGACATAAAGGTCAAAGGAAAGCAAAGCAGATTAGTTCAGCTGAAGGTGCTCAACAAGACAAGACTTTGGTCACCAGGGAGCCATGAGCAGATGGAGTTGTTATTCTGACTGTGTGTGTGTGTGTGCGTGTGTGTATGTGTGGTTGCGAAAGTATCCACATGGTTTGTGTGGTTATTACCCTGTAAAATATAGACTTTGGAGTATGGAAATGCCTCCCTGCCAAAACATTTGAGGGTGCACAAGCCACATTTCCAGCACTACTCAGTTTGTGACTCAGCATTTGACTTACCATTGATATTTGGCAAATGTTTAATCTTGGGTACCTCTAGATTAGCTTGGCATCCATCATAACTCCAAATAGTCTGTAATTATCTCAGAATGATAAAACCAGAGAGCGTCTTCCTAAAAACGAGAGGATAGTTTGTGAATGTGCACAACTCCTGCTGCCGGTGTTGTGTCGAAAGTGGACAGCACAACGAACCTCAATGGCATTAATTAATTTGAGTTTATCCTCCATAGTTGGGTAAACAACAGTATATGTACCAATGAAAAGAGATGTGTAACACTAAACAAAGCAGGTAATTGAGAAACCCCATATTTTAACTGGCATAACGCAGACATAGTGACTTCTCCAGTCTTACAACAATTCTCTGTAACGTTACAGAAACAATGCATTAACAGACATGCAACCTGTTTTTTTTAAACTTACCGTTAAGTCCCACTGAGTAGTGGAAACATCAGTCCCTTTCAAGTAGCTCCAAGGTCGGTAAATCCAACCGGTGGTCGCTGCGTCTTCTCCCACACGACCACGTACAGTCTCATAGTAGTGAAATGAATTCCAACAGGTAGCGTAGCTCCAACAATAACATCATGGGTCGTTAATCCGCTCTTTAACCAGCAACACATCAAATTCATCTGTTATAATGGCACCAGTGGATGTCAGGCAAGCTCACATGAACACTGCCTGGAGATTATGACCATTTGAGGAAATCCTTAAACTGTCCTATAATACTTAATTTTGTTAGAAAAACATCTTGCGATCAAGAGTTTGCAAGACGTGTATAAACCGAGTTGCTTCTGTGTAGAAGTATTAGAACATACATACAGCTCATTTTTTGAGCTTTAGGTCATGTCTAAGATGATAATTCACTGTTGTAACATTGTAGATAAGTCAAACAAGAAAAAGCGCTGTGGGCTCTTTAAACATTAGTAAATGCCTCCTTTAGGAGGTGAGGACAGCAAATGTGTGATTGGTGAGTGTAGCTAATGATTCAGTTTGCGTTTGTGTACTAACAGAGTATCTGTGTCATGCAGGACTGTGGCTGTCTGCTCTCAGAGGGTGATAACCAGGGCTGCTACCCTCTGGACGGACACGTCCTCTGCAAGAACTGTAACAGCAACCGCATCCAGGCCCTCACTGCCAAGGCCACCACTGACCTCTGAACAGCTTGCTGCCTGGTCACCTCCACTGTGATAACCCAACACTCGCTCACTCTGTGTCTCTCCCTCTCTCTTCTTTCTCATGCAAACATAGTGTACCCATCCATACACAGAAGCTTGCATTCCTCAGCATATATACATGTATATCCCAATATATAACGTACTGTATATAATAAGAAATAGCATCACATGTTCACCTGCACACATGCATCTATTGACTCAGTACAATTACAGCAGAAGAGGCTGTGTGTTATTAGCTATGCAGTTGTTAAAGGAGTAGTTCGACAGTTTGGGAGATATACTTTAAGTCTGTCTTGCCATGAGTGAGATGCGAAGATTGCTGCCACATGTACGCTAAACACAGTGATACGGCCGACAGTTGGTTAGCTTATCTTAGCATAAACTTTGAAATGGTGAAACATGTAGCCTGGCTCTGTCCAAAGAAATTGGAGTGTAAAAATCCACAAGTCAGCTATATATATATGTGTATGGGTAATACGCTATTCTTGCCATAAAAATTGTGCATTTTCTACAGATTAGACTAATGAGATATAAGTGTCAGTTAGTAGCTGTGTCACTACCTGTGTCCCTCCTAGTTTCCAGTCTGTATACTAACCCAAGATAACTGGCTGCTGTCCAGATGTAAGTGGTACTATATCGGTCTTTCCATCAGTATTTCCCAAAATGTCAAACTGTTGCTTAAAATCAGTCCAAGTCCCTCAGTTAACAGTTACAACATGCAACATCACTCAGTGTTATTGTCTCATATCATACTTATCTTTACCTTGCTTGTTTCAGCCAGGATGTGCATCCATGCGTGTATGTTTCCATGCAAGCCCTCATTTTCCTCACTGACTGGTTCTTCTGATCTAAAATGGAGATAGACTGCACCACGCATGAGGAAAACCATGAGCAATGCAATATGTATGTTTAGAACATTCATTTTGTTCTTCAGTCTTTATTACTCTGCAAATCCACAGTCGGTACACAAATAGGGATAAAATTACACTGAGGCTCATTACTGCAGAACACCAAAGAACTGAATTTAAACTGCCATGTATCCTGTGTACTTATTTTGTATGCAGCTACATTAAACATTACCTACAAGTGTATTTGCTGGGACCACAGGAATCTCAAACAGTAAATCTCAGTGTCAGGAACAGAATTGCCGACAGGCAACTGCTGAATGCAATTTCTCTTTTAACACGATCTTTTCTTTGTACTTTCCAAAAGAGTTTCGCTTTGATATACACAATAGATTATTTTCTTTTAGCCTGAGACATACAATCATGACATTCCACTCATACAAATGAGTCTTTGAGCTGATAACTCAGTTACACTGCCGTGGATTAGATCAGTGATTGTACAGTAAACAAAAATATGACATAGCTATGCAATTCTTAATGTTAATTGCATCGACACTTTATAAGAAATTTTATGAAAAAGGAAATATTTTACCTGTACAGATTCAAACGTAAGTGTCCTTATAGTAATCCTTTAATCAAAACTCTGCTGTTGGCACTGTGTGACTGTGTGTGTCACTGTGCTGTATGTCAGTACTGATTGTACCAGCGACCCTCATCTTTTACTGTTTGTTGAAACCGCTGAACAAAAAGCGGACCATAACTGTTCCAACAATGACGACAGTTTTGTTATTTGTTCCAGCCCAGAGTCACTGACCAGTCATCTGACTGCTTTATTATAGTTCAGTGTAATTAGCAGTGCTAGTAGTAAGACGTGATGATGAGTTAAAGGTACCCTGTGGAGTGTTTGACCTCTAGTAGCGTTACAGCGTTTGTGAAAAGGTCCCCATTTTGTTTGGACCTGCATGGACTCGTACTCAAGAGTGTGGCACAGCCCATCTCTCCCCCACTCCCAGGAGTGTCGTTGCTCACCCCTGGTGTCTCCCCTGCCAGATTCAAGGCCGGTTCATGTTTTCTGTGTCGAAATGTGCATGCAAGTTGTCTGTGTACAGCACTTCCACACTGAAAGTAAACAGAGCCTTAATATAGTTACAATAAAACTCCACATGATACCTTTAAAGAATAAACAAATACTAATTTGCAAGTTTATTAGTTGGATTAGTTTACAGTCAACCACATGTTGAAAGACAGAGGACCTCCAAGGCCCCGATTACAAATGTTTTGTTTGTTGTTTTCAGAGAGTTCCCTTGTACCCGCTACCTGTCTTTACTGTTTCCATCACACATTAAGAGGTGGGGTTAAGTGCTGTTTGGATGTCAGAAAGTAATTATACAAACCTCTGGTTACAGCAGGGTCATCGGATCAAGTTGACCGTGGCAGTGATTGAACCAGGGTAACACATTGTAAATAACTGTGCTAATAAGCCCAATAATAAATTAACCATAAATAGGAATTTCACTTTAATCAGACCCTTTGCTAGGACACATTTACTAAATAAGAATAAAGAAAAAGGAGTATTTAATATTCCCTAAAACCCAGTAAAACTCAGCACATATGCCAGTGTTTGAGCTGAAGGTGAGAAAGTGACACACTGGTTGGATAGTTAGCAGATATATGTACAGACAGCACCAGTCTGATGCCTCAAGCAGGAAGCAAGTGAAGCCTGGTCTTCTAGAAGGTTAGGCAACCTAAACTCCATGTCCTCAGGATTTTTTCCATCAATATTTGGAGCATATATTTAGACCAACAGTTCATCGGTCACATATGAAAAGACATAGCAAGACAAGGAATCATATCAGACGAATGCGCTACTTGAGAAAGAGCGTCACAAAACTCAAGCTACTTTTAAACTCTGTTCATAGCATCTTTTATAATTTTATTAGCAGTCTAGGTCTGTGCTTCTCTTTTTTTACAGAAAGCATTTATTCTTCTACCCTGGAAGAAGAAACAGAGACCTTATTGCACCAGCTACATTAGGTCCATGCACCAATGAGTTTGACACCTGACTCAGTGAGTCATCTGATTACCTCAGGTTGTTAGGCAATTGAGGGCAAAAATATATCATGAGATATCATCATGTCACATGTTGCTAGGTTTCAGCTCACAGAGATGTTGTTTCGGAATTGGCTATGTTAAAGTTAAAGGTCAACACTGGGCCTTCTCACTTGCTTGAATAATAAGACCGTGGAGCACAAAGTTTAACTAGAATTTTACACTGGGTGATGACAATACCAAGAGTTCAAAGTGACAAAAGAACCAGAGATTTAAAATAATTAGGCTTTGACTGAATTTAAAAACCATATCAGAACTACTGTAGTAAAGTGATGCTTATTTGCAATTTGAATTAATGTATTTTTCATAGGTGATTGACTAGCTTACTAGCTCTTATGTTAGCAAGTAAACTGAAGCCATTCTTTACATCTCCTTCCAGAAAAACATATTTCAATACTGTAGCAATAATTAATACCAACATTTGCTATGCTTTAAGGCATCATTCTAGGGTTGTGTATTAGTGACGGTGTGAGGAAACATTCAGACTTCATAAAAAATGTACAGTAAAATTTGTTTTCTGAGATGAACAGTGGCCTCTGACTGTTGACTGCTGTCAATCAGGTCTGAGCTAGTTGTTGACATTCATTTATACAGTATGTGCATAATATGTAATACAGCCATAGATTAGAAATGCTGTTTTCAGCACATATTGGTGAGACATAGACCAGAAGGAGCTGTGATGTGTCAGTTCAGTAAAGGGAATTTAATGCATTTCACGAAAAACAGCAGCACTGTGCTACAACTTTTAACATTTTTAAATCATTATATAGAATGTGAGGTTATGTAAAGCTGCACTAATCAACATTTTTTATAATAGCAGTGTATTAAAGTGTAATGTGAATGGGATCCTGACTAGTGATGGTCCCACAAAGAATTATCCTTAGACTTTGCAGTACCACTCAGCTCAATGCCTTTGCTTTAGCCTCCTCCAGCTTATTGTTTTGATCCATTGTCACCAATGTAATTATTGTCTTTTCACTTAGAAAAACTAGCTATTTTGGTGAATTCTGATAAATCCACTGAATACTATGCACTTAGCGCCAAATAGCAGGCAAACAAGGCTACTAGCTAACTAGCTTGTTAGCGTAGCAAAACACTTAGCAGGGAAACAACCGGAAGTTTTCTAGGTGGAGTTTTAAAAGATGAAAACAGGAAAAAGAAGAAGAATGAAAGTTTGACTTAAGCTCACAAGGTGGCCAGAAACATGACATATGTAAATGAGCAAATGTTTGCTAATACACACCCACACATGTCATTGTACTGCCACTAATTGGCCTAAAAGATAAAACATTTAATGCAGTTAGATCAGAAGGTAGCAGGTCTTGTAAAATGGTCAGGAAACAGTAAAAGCATTCTGCTAATACTGATGAATGTTTTTTGCTGCTTTTAAAGATGTTAAAATAAGTCTTTCAGTATTTTGTGATTGGCTTATTAGCACACTTTCTACAAGATGTACCCCGGTCTGGTCCATGAGCACAGAGGTTAATCTCTGATGAAGGTTGTCGATGATAAAAGCTGTATTTAAGTCTCATGTTTCCCGTTTTGGTGGAGAGTCTGTGACACACATCTCTATGGGAGCATGTCTGACATGAACCTTCTCAAAAAGCTTGATGGTACAATTTTAAACAAAAGACCATTTAATTTCTTGTTTGTGTTGTCTACTGTGTTCTACCCATGTTTGTAAAAGTGCCTTTGGCTGAGCAGTATTGAATCACTCTGCTGTTGCTGTGTGTTTCATATTTTGCTGTGCCGTGCTCAAAGATTCTGCCCTGTTTACTTGTCTTTACAAAAGTAAATAAAGAGGATCCCTATTTTGGGGCCAAGTCTGAATCCACACAGTAAATGTTTCCATCATGTAGAGTGCTTAATTAAGGCTGCAGCAGCAGAGTGTGTAATGGTGTTGTGTGTGAAACTCACCTTAAAGATCGTGACCGCACGT
Source organism: Monopterus albus (assembly GCF_001952655.1). Classification (NCBI taxonomy): domain Eukaryota; kingdom Metazoa; phylum Chordata; class Actinopteri; order Synbranchiformes; family Synbranchidae; genus Monopterus; species Monopterus albus. Next base: position 2,170,729 of record NW_018127983.1, read on the forward strand.
CTTCAAGCATCTCATATGTTTTTGATCTTTGGAAGGGGACATGTAGTCAACTGTTGTTTTTTCTTCTTCAATAAAGGCTTTTGCAACAGCGTCACATCTGTTTGTCCTAGTTCTCTTTCAGTTTTGTTGTCTTTTGTTGGATTTCATGTTGAAATATTCAAATTGCCCATCTTTCTGATTCAGGTTAAGCTCCATTCCCCTGCCGCTGGTTAACACTTGCCCTTTGGCTCCTGGTCCTGTGGATTGCTCAGGTAATGAGCTCCTTCTTTCTGTCTGCTCTTCATGTTCCCCAGATACCTTCTGGTGACCTCCTGAGCAGCGTACCTGCAGATGAAAGAGAACAAGTATAACCCAGGGCTACACGCTCTCCAAGAGTCATTTACAAGCCCTTCAGTGGCTGCAAATGCCTCGATTCATTTTCTCCTGTCTCGTGCTGCAACTCCCCAGCCACTCCTTAGATAAACTGAAATCACCTGCTTAATAGAAATCCTACACTCTTTTAGAGTGTACATCTGGGACAACAGTTTAATTACACAGAGATACAGTGTGCTGTCTCCTCGTTCTTTTTTGTGTGTGTGCGTGTGTGTGCCCATGATCAGCAAATGCACTCAGGTATGAAGTATGCTTGCTGCTGGGATCAGCTTGATGGAGAATAATTTAAAGACCTCCCGAAAGACTTGGTACTGTAGCCTTTCCAAGGCTTGCTTGATTTAATCCTTTCCATTTGTCATCTTCACTTGTGTGCTGCAAATCAGCAGTAAGTCACAGAGCAGCTCGTTTCCTTCCTGCAGAATGCAGGAGGACATGATCCCTGTGGTCGAGACCCGTCCTTTTTTTTTTTTCCACACTTCCGAGACAAACAAGCAAACGAAGAAGCCATTCTGACAGTGAATACAGTTGTGCTGTTATCTGCTTGTTGCGCTCCAGCCTCTGACATGAACGGTGAACTGTAAAGCACATATTCAGCCCCTTATTCCTCTGCTAGGAACCTGAGCATTTTGGCATGCCAGCAACGTGGACGTTTCCTAGTCATTTTTTCCTAAACATGCTGCAGGCGATACTGCGTGCGTGCATGGTGGTGATGGTGGTGGGGTGGGGGGGTCTTCTTATACGCAGAATTATGGCCTGAATTATTTATCGGGAAGTAGAGACAAGCACGAGGGAGCAAAATGGGCCACTATCATACATAATCTCATGCACTCCAACTTAAATGAAGCTGTCATATGGTCAGATTTTCATAGCATTACAATGTGGGCCGACATCGCTGTGCTCTGAGTTTAATGTTATTAGCTTTAAAGTGAATTCCCACTGTGCATTTGCATCAGGAGCATTGATTTTGTGCGTCCTTGAGATGGCTAAAGGCAGTGATGTAATCACTGAGTCACTGTTGCTCCTAGCAGAACTTAGATCGCTCTGACACAAATCCAAGTCATCCCAGTGTGCACATTGTATGCAACCATTATTAATGTCTTTTCTTATTCTGCAACTGGCTTTGAGCATCCAAGTACCGGCTCCAGTCATCCTTATGGCTGTTTTATATCTATAAATATATTACAAAGATGAGAACGTTTTCTAATTCTGTACTGTATAGAGGAAAGAGAAACTGCAGTGTGGAGAACTAATGCAGCATACCTGTAACAGACTCTAACAGAGCTACAGACGGCAGCACACGTCCTCTATTAATGTGCCTTTATTACTGACTGATGCAGAGGGTTTGAATGTTGCCTGACTCATTGATCAATGAACTGTAAACACTAAGTGCCATTATCCATACTGTAGAGTTCCTAAAACAACTGCAATTGTATAAAGTGAAAATCGTATCTCTGGTGGTCACTCTGTTGTATACAAACATCCTTCAGGCTGATTTACACTGATCAGCCATAACCTTATGACCACCTGTCTAATACTGTGTACACGGCAGGTGGCTGGTACCCATGTCACTCTGCAGTTCACTGTGCAGCTTCTGTTTCTCTTCATAGAGACCAATGGACAGTGTTTCTCATTTTCAACCATTTTAACAAAGATTCAAATACATTTTAATCTTTTGAAAAGCATGAATGAAATTTAAAAGTTTAATCTACAGTAGATCAACCTCATCATCAGTGAGCCGTGGGCGTCCATGACCCTGTCTCCAGTTCACCATTTGTCCTTCCTTAGACACTGTTGGTAGGTACTAACCACTGCAGACCAACAACACCCACCAAGACCTGCAGTGTAGGAGATGCTCTGACCCAGTCATCTCACCATCACAGTTTGATCCTTGTCAAAGTCACTCAGATCCTGACCCTTGTCCATTTTTCCTGCTTCCAACACATCAACTTTGAGGACTGACTGTTCACTTGCTGCCTAATATACCCCACACACTGACAGGTCACTGTAACAGATGGTCAGTGTTAATCACTTCACCTCTCAGTGGTCAGAATGTTATGGCTGATTGGTGTAACATGGTCCGCGTTTGTTTCCTCTGTTGCACTCCAGCCTTTTATTTTGTCTGATAGTTAATTTACTAACTAACATTAATTATTTTAGGCTAAACTGCTATAAATAAATTTAAAGTTCACAATATTACATGTGGTGACTGCAAATTATAACATCCATTCGCATTCACATCCTTTTTATTTTTATTTATTTATTTGGATTTCCAGGCTTTTTCTGCAGAAGAATAAACTATATCCTCCTGTGGTAGCTTTGTGCATCTTGAACATTTAAACCCAGTAAAAAATTAAAAAAGTTACGAGATGCAGTGATTTCTGGCAGAATTACTGTAGCTGTTGTTTTCTGGGGAAATTTCTTTTCAGATGAAGAACATGATATTGCTGAGAGACTGGATCAAACCATCACACTCAGCAAAGTAGTGAGAAGCCATAGCTTGCTTGAATCTCAAGATAATTACACGGTGCAGTGACTAATAGCAGACTGTCAGAGGCATAGTTTGAGCTTGTCAAGGTGAAATACAGCAGCACGTTTTTTTCTTTTATGAGATATTTTGAAATGAGTACATGGACTACAGACTGTAGCTGGAATGATGTACACCTGTTATTAGTTACCTGTTTCCTCAGTATCATTCATCAAATGAGAGCTGCCGTCCACAGTGTAAAGGTGGTGAGTAACTTATAATACCTAAAACCGGTTCGTCATTCACACAAGAGCCTTCTGCACCCATGGAGCCTCAGTGGGCACAGTGACACGCCGCACATTACCACAGAAAGACCCAAAACTCCACTACAGTCTGGTAGAGATTAATTAATTAATACAGGGCATGTGAGCAATGGTGTGAACAGTTGTTAAACTGCCAGTGATAAGGCCTAGGTTCAGCCTGACAAAACGCAGGGTGGCACTCTAGTGCTGATCATTACTGCAGTTCATTAGATGTGAAAGCAGACTTTCCAAAACTCTATCATAAAATGATGCAAAATCAAGCTCCCACGCTGGACATATACCCTGAGAACATTTCTTTGAATTGCTGTGCTTTGCCAAGAGGGCATCCTTTCAGAACCGAGATCCATTAGAGCTCTAGTGTCTGTTACTAAGTTACACTTACGATGCTCATAAAGAAATCTGTCTGTATATTATGTCATACACACACCCCCACACTTGCAGAAAGAGACAAAGGGTTGATACCAGCACCAAAAACAGTTCAGTTCAGTTTCCTCTTTCAGGAAACAGTCACTGTGGTGATGTTGTTGATGTCTGTATCCCCACAGGCTGCAGTTTGGATCTCCTCTCCTTGGGCGTCTGAGCACCAAGAGGCATTCACAGGGAACCTGTAAGAGCTGGAAGGACTTCTTAATTATATTATAAATATACAATATGTGACATATATTGTTTGTACACAGGTTTTATTGTCTTCATGATAGTGAGTTATTTTCATGGCAGTTGTCGCTGGAGCTCATGAAGCTCTGTGTTTTGGCTACTTGCCAGTTTGTAATTTTAAAGGCTGGAAAATGAAATCAGACCTTTCCTCTGTTTGTCTGCCAAGGAACATGACAGTAAATAGCACTGACTTCAAATAGTTTGAACTTATTGATTGTAACTGTGAGTATAAGAGGATTATTGTTAATACCTAAATCTCAAACATGATATCAGAGGTGTGCGCTCTTTGTTTTATTCACAGTGTATATTGTCCACTACCAGAAGGTTTTAGCAGTGCTGCTTGTTGCCCTTTGCCTCCCTCCCCATCCCAACCATCACTTACCCTCTTGCCACAATCTGGCAGGCTCACATGAACCCACCAAGTCCAACCAAATAATGGCTGATTGATATGCAATACAGGGAAAGTGTTCAGATCCCAGTAAATCCACAGACTTTACTGACTTAGTGTAGGTGCGTCTCTCCAGCTCCACTGAAAGGTAAAGCAGTTCTCATGATTTAAGGCACTCTTTGAGGTGTCACCTCCTGACCTAAGGGTAAGAGGCAGAGACTCGTCCATGGATTTAACACAAAACCTTGTGTTTCAGTGTGAACTTTCATTCTCACACTAGAGCAGGCTGACTGATTAAGCCAGCAGAGGATTATGGCTGAATGCTGGAACAGTGGGTGCAAAATGAATACTACTTTCTTGTTTCCTTGACAGTTGGTGGGACTGTCAAGTGCTACCAATTATACCTGAACTTTGACAAATAGGATCTTACTAAGTATAAAGCCCAGGGTCTACCTGTGAACCACGCTGCTTTTTTGCATACAAACGACAATGTGTTATATCAAATGCAATATGAGGAAAATAATCTGGTACTGTGGCTTGTTTTTATCCAGTGGACCCGGTGGTATCTGTCAATTCTGCATTTGTACTACTGAGTGGCAGAACCTGAACGTCTTCTCCTCTGCTCAGTCTCAGACTTCACATGCTGTTCTCTACTCGATGCCTTTTTTTCAGCTTTTTGATTCTTAATCACCTTCTGAAATACAGTGTGTTGCCCTTAGCCTGATGGTGAGTTCTATGTATTTTATAACATGTTTGCTTGGTTAGAAGCAAAACATAAGTTTCCAGTGTTTGTTATTTAGTTTGAGCCTTGCTAGCGGTGTAGCTCTGTGGATGGCAGTGTTGGTCAGTGGGTTCACCACTTTGGTCCAGACTGGAATATGTCAATAACTGTTGGACTAATTGGCATCCAAATTTAGTACAGACATTCATGGTCCCCTGAGGATGAAGCCTAATGATTTTGGCAGTCCCCTGAATTTTCCTGTAGCAACATCGTTAGTTTGTGGTTTTTCGTTTAATGTCTTTACAACTATTGGATACAGTCCCATGAAATTTGTATACTTTGTATTTAGCGCTAATTAGCATGCTAACATGCTAAACTGAGACAGTGGACATGTTAAACATTGTACCTACTAAACATGCCGGGCGACGTCACGGTCCTTGATTGTAATCTATTCATAAAGGGCTTTTGAACTGCTCTTAGTCTGACCCGTCACCCAGGACCTGTTTGCCTTGGGAGACCCTACCAGGGACATCTAGCCCCCGACAACATAGCTCCTAGGATCACTCGGGTACTCAAACCCCTCCACCACAATAAGGTGGCGGTTCAAGGAGGGGCTAAACATTTAAATGTTAGCTGTTATTGTGTAGGCTGCATGTTTAACATGCTTGATATTAAAGCACCACTGTTCCTGTGCAAAGCCTTGCTGAGCCACTGGCACAGTGGTACACTCTTAGCATTACCATGTGTTATTGAAAAAAGGAGTACTCAAAATTTGTCATCTGAAACGTCCACAGTGTTAATAGCTGTTGGGAATGACCACATTTGAAGTAGGGATGCAGAGTTGGCCATGCTAGTTGTTCAGAAAAGAGAATCAGGGAACACAGTTTTGGGCAGTCTGTCCTGGAAGGCATTTACAGTTACAGTGGGCTGGGTGCAGAAAAAGTGGCAGAAATATTTGTGTAAAAAAAAAAAGGAAAGCTGAAGAGAGAAGGTCAATCCCTGACTACATTTCTCATCTCACACATCTGGCCAATCATTACATGAAGGTTGTGTGAATGTTGCAGAAGTAAGTAGACACAGTCTTACCCATGTCCCCACATCAGAAAGCTGTGTGTGTGTTAAAGATATTATATAATTATGACGTTGTTTTTGTGTCTATACCTAACACACAAAGACAATATGATAATTTGATTATCCATCTATGTATCCATCTATCCATCTATCCATCATGTACTGTTACTGCACATTTATGCTTCAGCTTTGCAGACAGATTAAAGTCACCCCATTAACCTGCTCTGGCCATCTCCCTGCATCCTCTCTCAGGCTGAGTTCACCGGTTTTTCGATTGCTCCTGAGTGAGTCATTTAGACTAACAGTGTTTTGTTGAGGCTCAACCAGCTGTGATTAAGGGGATTTGGGGTGGATTTTGCGGATTACCACTCCAACATTTGTGCGTAAACAGCTGAATGTCACAGGTTGTGTGTGCTATCATAGCTGAGTCCATTGACTTCACAGAGTGGATTAGGTGAAAAGGCATCAACACAATGCTGCTACCACAGAAAACAGCTCTTCTCTGAAATTTATTATTCAGATTTTACATTATTGTGGAGGAGCTTCATTTGCTGGAGCTGTGGACAAATATTCAGCAGCTCCACGGAAGGGGAGTGCACTAAAACTGCAGTAACAACCCTGAACTGTAGCAAATCAGCAGTAACGTGGTTCTTCTTGTAATACTGTACAGTATAAGAGTAAGCATGCGGTGTCATGTTACTGACCAAAACATTAAACAAAGCAACATGATTCAAGGAAAGAATCAATTTTAACATAAATAGGATCTTTGTTTCTTTGAGGTTTTCAAGGTGTGGGGCTGTTTTCTGTCTTCTCTCGTTTCCCTGTGTTTTATGGTGTAATCAGCTTTATTGATTACGTCCCCAAGGCCGTGTAGAGTAGCTGTGCTGTGAACGAACCGCACTTCAGTAAATGGGCATTTGTGCATGCAGTACTTAATAAAACTACAATACATCATAATAAACAATGAATGAGTATGAGATAATCTTGTCTTACAAATGAATTTACTAAGGTTTTACACATTGTCAGATAAATCGAGTGAAACTGGGACAGGATGTGGTGTCTCTCAGCTACAGTGGTGTGAAAAAGTATTTGCCCCCTTACTGATTTCTTATCTTTTTGCATGTTTGTCACACTGTAATGTTTCAGATCGTCAAACAAATTTATATATTAGTCAAAGATAACACAAGTAAACACATCATGCAGTTTTTAAATGAAGGTTTTTATTATTAAGGGAAAACAAAATCCAAAACTATATAGCCCTGTGTGAACAAGTGTTGGCCCCCCTGTCATAATAACTGGTTGGGCCACCCTTAGCAGCAACAACTGCAATCAAGCGTTTTCGATAACTTGCCATGAGTCTTTTACAGCGCTGTGGAGGAATTTTGGCCCACTCATCTTGGCAGAATTGTTGTAAGTCAGCCACATTGGAAGGTTTTCGGGCATGAACTGCCTTTTTAAGGTCATGCCACAGCATCTCAATTGGATTCAGGTCAGGACTTTGACTAGGCCACTCCAAAGTCTTCATTTTGTTTTTCTTCAGCCATTCAGAAGTGGACTTGCTGGTGTGCTTTGGATCATTGTCCTGCTGCAGAACCCAAGTTCGCTTCAGCTTGAGATCACAAACGGATGGCCGGACATTCTCCTCCAGGATATTTTGGTACACAGCAGAATTCAGGGTTCCATTTATCACAGCATCTGGCAAAACTGAGACGAGCCTTTATGTTCTTTTTGCTCAGCAGTGGTTTTCGTCTTGGAACTCTGCCATGCAAACCATTTTTGCCCAGTCTCTTTCTTATGGTGGAGTCATGAACACTCAGCTTAACTGAGGCAAGTGAGGCCTGCAGTTCTTTGGATGTTGTTGTGGGGTCTTTTGTGACCTCTTGGATGAGTTGTCGCTGCGCTCTTGGGGTAATTTTGGTCGGCTGGCCACTCCTGGGAAGGTTCTCCACTGTTCCATGTTTTCGCCATTTGTGGATAATGGCTCTCACTGTGGTTCGCTGCAGTCCCCAAGCTTTAGAAATGGCTTTATAACCTTTTCCGGACTGATAGAGCTCCATTATTCTCTTTCTCATTTGTTTTTGAATTTCTTTGGATCTCGGCATGATGTCTAGCTTTTGAGGATCTTTTGGTCTACTTCACTTTGTCAGGCAGGTCCTATTTAAGTGATTTCTTGATTGCGAACAGGTGTGGCAAGAGAAATTGAACTCAGGTGCGATAAACCAGTGTTTTGACAGGGGGGCAAACACTTGTTCACACAGGGCTCTATAGTTTTGGATTTTGTTTTCCCTTAATAATAAAAACCTTCATTTAAAAACTGCATGATGTGTTTACTTGTGTTATCTTTGACTAATATATAAATTTGTTTGACGATCTGAAACATTACAGTGTGACAAACATGCAAAAAGATAAGAAATCAGTAAGGGGGCAAACACTTTTTCACACCACTGTATACTAGCCCCCGTCCATGACCGTCTGCTGCCTACAGCGCTCCTGTTGTTATTCCACCTTCTTTGCCCTGTGTAGTCAATGTACCTAGCGAAGGTTTTAAAAGCAGTCTTCGAACCTTGCCCTTTCAGATATCCCACCTCTCCCTGAAGTTCCAGGAGTCTCTCACATATTGATAGCAGCTCCCTGATGCTTGCAAATCATGAACCACATGATGGAAATTAATTTTATAAGAGTGAGCAAAAGACAGAGGGAGAGAGAACAAGAGGGCGGGAGAGCAGAGAGAGAATACACTTGCTTGAGAATATGACTTGGCATCCATTTGAAAACACGATCTGGTGTTTTGTTCCTTATTGACAGAGCTGCCACGTCTGTTTAAATTCATACCACAATAAAATAATGACTTATAATTTAATTAAACAAACAAACAAAGCAACTGTTTCTTAAAGCCTAGGTAACGACATAAATTTGCTTTAAAGATATTACAATGAAACATTCAGTTCTAGATAAAATACTATTGAAAATGAACATGGGTCATTTTTAACCCGTCTTGTGGTGTAGAGCACTGTATTTGCTCATCAGAGGGGTAATGTCTTAATTACATGTTGTAAAATATCTGTCAACCCACCGATGAAGAAAAACACCTTCACGACTAATTACTGTGTGTCAGAAGTGTTCTTTATTCCTGGCAAAGGCTCAGTTGACATTTCAGACACCATTTTTTTAAAATCCGAGAACAGCAGTAATTGAGTTAAAGCTAATTAAAGAAAAAAGTGATATTGGTATAAAGAAAGTTTGTTTGTTGTACATACTATAGAGCTGTGTCTTGGCTGAGTGCCATGACTCAAGGACGTCACTGAATTACTCTCCATAAAACCCCAACATGTTGCTTTTTACGTTTTGGTTTTTCATGCCATTTTATTTTGCGACCTTTACCCTGTACACATACATGTCCTCATTGCTGCATAAGGCTTGTTGGCTTGTAGAGAGAACAGGCATCCCTGTGGTTTCTGTCAGCCAAGAGATTCACTGGGTGGGTCATAGATGCTGCCACAGCCCTTCCTACATAGCCTCCTTGAATTTTTGACCTCTGACCTCAGCAAAGGGAGTTTTGTCCATATGTTAGTTGTTGGTGTGCGTACTCCAGCCAAGCAGCTATAACCAACAGTGCAGTGTTTAGCATTATGTCTCAGGATCTAAACAGATTCCTGAAAGCACTAAGCAGATTCAGTGTTGGAATTAATGCTACCAAGGGGACTGTAAACAATTTTGCCCAACATCAATCACCTGCATATATGCCAAGTAGAATATTTAGACCGCTTGTCAGCTAAGCAGCAACCTGACACCTGCGTAGTTGCAGCGCTGCTGTTTTCAAACTAAATCTGCCTTGTCTTGTCTTTATCAGTCCATCCAGAAATCCATGTGAGAGTGTGCAGGAAAGTTTACTCCCTTCTTCTCACATGAACACAGCCGTTCTAGCAGTCATCCCTGTGGCTCAGTACTTGAGTGATTTGTCTTCGCACAGTTCAGCTAAAGGGTGAACACAACAAATGTTGATGGAAACTCTCCTGCTATTTCAAATATATGGGCAGCAGCGGTCAGAGCATTTGCTGTGTATTTCAAAATTCATACCAGAGTTTAGGGAACATGAATCAAGCTTTCAGCATCAGTAACAGAAAGACAAAGCACTTGATGTCAGCGCTTGTATGCCAGACCCACAGTGTGAAGAGTTGTGTTTACACCATGAGTCACGGAAACAGTGACTCAAGCAGCTGATGTTAGTATCAAACACTGACCTGCAGTACTGGCTTTGGTTTGAAGCATTTGTGAAAGTGCCTAATTGATTCTGATTCATTGATTCATTTGTGAATGATAGGTGGTTTGTTTGATTGTTTTAATTGTGTAAAAGATAAATGACAGCTTTTTTTTTGGTTACTTTATAAAATCCCTGGTGCGTGGCATGAACAATGTGATACATAATTTTCATTTTCATAGCTCGTCCTCTGTTAAAGGTCAGCATTAATTCCTTCCTTGGGCTCCTTCTGCAACGGTCTCCTAGCAACCTGTCATTTATGGACTGTTCTTATGCTAGGTAATTACCCTGAAGACGGCGTTGTCGCCAGCTGGTCAGCTGATGGGTTATGAGCCACATGTCAACCATATAAAGGTGGCAGGAACAGCAAAACACATTGCTGTTAGCTCTCTTATCTCCTATTCTTTGAGTGGCAAAGACTTGCCGTGGGACTTCAAGTTCTGTTCCTGCTTTCAGAAACACTTAATGAGAAAGTCCCTAAATTCCATATGTTATCCTGGTGTTATTCCACATTTACACCTATTTTTTAGATAAACCTCTGATGTACATCCTGGACATGCAATGGCTGTATAGATGGAAGCTGCACTGTTCTGTATGAGCTAATGAATCTTCTTGGAGAATGAAGAAGCAAAAAAGATAAGCCGGATGAGCAGAGTGCACGCCAACTGACATCTCCTTTAAAGCTACATTTACTAACTTCTCCCTCTAAGTTTTCGACCACTAAGGGCAAAGTGAGAGTCAAAACAAACTCAAGCACTATCCCCTCCTCTTCTCCATCCACTCCTCTTTGTCCTCCCTGCCCTGTCTCTGAAACTAGGTCATATGTGGTCATGACAGCTGGAGACAGTTGTGTCAGTCAGGTAGTGCAGCAGTAATAACCAGCTCCAGAACTAGTGTATATGGAATATAGAGCCCATGGTCTACAGTGGCATTGCAGCGACACAGTGTCAGGTAAAGAGGTTTACATTTTAGCGATATGTGTACGTATGTCTAATGTCTGTTAGACATGTACCTGAGGTAACACAAGCAAATTATACAAAGGAATGTGTAGGTACACCCCATCCTAGGGTGTACCTACACAGGGAGCCTCCACAGTCTGTCTTTGAAACAAGCCATACTGGTTTGGAAAACGCATCTTATAGCCTGGGACCAGTGGGGCGTGGAAGAAGTGTGGTGTGGATTTTAACAACAGTGGGCAAGAAGGAAACACAGGGCCTGAAGATAGTGGAGTGGAGGGGTTTAGTACAGCAAGGGAGACAACACTTCTGGACAATTTTTTACTTGATTTATCCAAATTTGTGCTACTGTAAATCTTAGTTAATGCAACTTTAAATTATTTGAAGTATATGGCAGAATTTCCAAATCATCAGGTTAAAATGTTAGGGGCTCATAAATACACTTTATATTTAGACCTTTCCAAGGCAATGCTCACCTCACTCTCCCAGTCTGCTCATGTTTTATACATATCACCCTTCACACTGTGTCTTCATCTTGCATGTTCCCCAGGCATATTGTACACCGAGAAACTGGACAGATCTATGTTTTGTTTCTGTCAAATGTTTTTCTCCAGGGCAGAGTTTGGGCAGCCTGCTGATTTAAGATAGAAGGAAGAGAGATGCTGGGTTCTTGAGCACAGTTAGTGATGTCTCCACAGGCCTGAGGTGACATCACAAGAAGAGATGCAAGGTAGCCCCTTTAAACCTGCAAGGAACCCCAAATTTACTGCAGTTGCTGCAGTGCTGCTGTTTAGTACCATGTAGAGATGTGTTGTTTCCGTATAGGATTAGACATCTTAACCCCTTTATGGGTTTCGCATCCATTTGGAAGAGCACATTTTCAGTTGCAGTAGATTACAGCTCAGCCTGGTTGAATCTCTATCACTCGCTATAGAGCAACAACAAGGGCCATTTGCTTGTACACAGAGTCTTGGTGATGTAGTGACTGCTCTCAGGGCTCACTGATGAACTGCTGTAGCTAGCAAATTAACCGGTAACTTCCTAGCCAGCTCCCAGAGCTCACTACTGCTCTCCTCACTGTTCAGTTGTAATGTTCCACATCATATTTTTGACATTTTTATATGACAATATTAGAATTTTTTGTCACACTGGAGGTGCAGCTTGTTAATGCCCAAAGGAATAAACTGTATTTTCAGTTAATATTATGTTAAGTTTAATGTTTCTTTTTTGTGTGTGTAAATGTTCAGAATACAGTTGGGATATTTTAAGTCATGATTTGCATCTGCAACTTAGGTCACAGTCCTTTCACATCGTTCCATTTGTCCGTCATTTTTGGCCAAGTGTGCATGCACTTCCAGAACCATCAGCCCTGAGGCTGGGATCACAGAGGAGATACAAGATGAAGACTAGATGGCATTCTGAGCTCTCAAGTCTCATGCACATTTTTATTTTTACCTCCAGACTTCTTGGGGACCAACTGTTCAAACATTTAAAGAATACCTTGCACTCGCCAATAGAGCGGTAGAGCAGCTTGACCAGAATACATTACAAATGTGCTGTGGAGTAAATGCAGCTCCCAGGATAAAGACAGAAACCAAGAATAAACATCAACTGCTACTTCCGTGGTTGTCAAAGTGTGGGGCGCGCCCCACTAGTGGGGAATAAAGACATGACAGGTGGGGCGTAATGAATGGAGAAAATTAGAAATGGGTCATTAATACAAGTAAATTAAAATAACATCAGTTCAGGGCCTGGGAGAAAAAAGTGGAACCATAGTGCAGCAATAACGGTTTAACGTCGACATGTTAACTGCAGCGCAACAATATAAGGAAACGTTCACACAGAAGACCAATAGTGTACGTAGTGGGCATAATAACGT
>NW_018127983.1:2183938-2184372 GCF_001952655.1 Monopterus albus
ATTATGCTGGATGAAACAAGTGCTGCAAAATTGAAAACTAGCCCTCTGTCAAACGATACAGTTGCACTTATATATTATCCGTTTTCAGCTTAGTGTTATTTGATATTTCAATCAATTTGAAATTTTAAAATTGGCCAATTTCGTTATAATTTTTTGACAAGTGGGGCTTGAAAATTCGCCCACCCTCTTAAGTGGGGAATGACAAAAAATGTTTGAGAACCACTGTGCTACTTGGAGGAGGAGCACACAAAGCAACAGTGGATGGGATGATATAGCTCAAGAGCGTTTCCAGTGTGCAAACGATCTTTGTGTGAGCTCTGACCAGCTGGATTCACTTTGGGTCGATTGGGGAATTGATTGAGATCCTGCTGTTTTCCCTGCAAAACTCTTCGCTGCCCAGGGAACGGCTTGCTCTGTGGCACTGTGTCTCAGGA
>NW_018127983.1:2184384-2195115 GCF_001952655.1 Monopterus albus
GGAAGATCCATAAAAACTAGGATGCCGGACTGGAGTGATCACACGAAATAACTAAAGCTTTCAGTTCATATTGTCCCAGTATCAGACTCTGACTCTGAATGCATTCTGTACAATAGGTCAGAGATGCATTAAACAGTCAGTGGAATAAGAGTTCCACAGTAACATTATCTCTGTTATTCAGATATGATGGAACATCATTGAGGCCCATTTTTTGAAGGATATTATCAGGCTTAAACTTCTAGTCTTTTAAAGACACGTTTTTTGCCTTTCTTGTCTCTCTGTTCATAATTGGCTTTCTTAAACAGATGGCAGTTTTTTACAAAAAGCCAAATTGTGACACTGAATGCCTCCCTAAAGACTACTCTGCCATTTTCTGAGAAAGCCTCTGAATGGATCACGACACGCCATTACTGTTCATCACTTTCCCCTGTTTATTTCTATTTACAGCAGTTAATACAATTATTCCCCGTCATGACCTATTTAAGCACTGCATGCTACAAGCCATTAGCATTCAGCAAGTCTACAAAGTTACCACATTGATGGGTTTGTGAAAGGAGGTTGTGTTTTTCGTGCACGCGTAGGTGGAGGTTCAGAGACCTCCTGTTTGTCTTCATTTAACTGATTTTCTGTTGCCATAGGAGCAGGCCTCTTTTTTCTCCCATGAAAGTGCAGCACTTCAGAGCGCACTGTCTGGATTCAGATCTACAAGAAGGTGTCAGGGGAGTTGTCCAGGATTTTACACTTATCATCGCCTCCATTAGGTGACTTGCAGCTCACTTTGGAGAAATGTTTAGTTCAGAGAGTTTTCATTACTGCAGAACCATTCATGAGTACATAGTAATGTGGATTTAGCAGCTCTTATATGTACTGCATGTGCTGCAGCATGTAGAGAAGATGCACTTTATGTGATTTTAATAAAGAGCAAATGCAGAATTTGTTTGCCTTTGTTTTGTCATCATCATGCTTTGATTCATTGTAGAAGATTTTGTAAGCTCTCTTTTGTTGCATTTGATTTATCACTCGACTCAAGAAGAGGGCAAAGACTTCTCAGTAAATCAGCCAGAGAAGAGAAGCGTCAGCAGAATGTTTTGGATAAAAATCTATTCACTGCCCTCATTTCCTCAGCCACAACATGAGTTCACACACATTTCTGTGGGTCTCTGTGGGTCAGGGGCTCCTGACCTTTTTTGTCCAACATGAGTAAGTTCCCCTTCATCAACACCTCCTGTAACACACACACCACCCCCATCAAACACATGTAATTTGCTTTAAAATGCAACACAAAAACATTTTTAGTAATAACTAAAAATTAATATTCATTACATTTAGCTACTGTTTCATCAGTTTGTCCATTATGACTGTGGCTCAGGAGGCAGAGTGGGTCATCTGGAGGGTTGTTGGTTCAATCCCCAGCTTCTCCAGTCCATGTTTCCTTGAGCAAGACACTGAACCCAAGTTATTCCTGGTGGCTGTGTGTGAAGGGGCAAATAGTGTGAAAGTGCTCTGCATATGCTGCAATGCATAGAAAAGCACCAGGTATAAGTCCAGTTACCATTACTTTTAGCAGCTAACTATTTAAATATCAGAATCACATGATTGGAATGGTTATTTTCCTCTCTAATACAAATATGTGGATATGCTCTAAACAATGTCTTTTTATTTTTAATGAAGTGAGCTACTCCTCAGTTTTTCCACATACCCCCTGGAAACTGCAGAAGTACTCCTGGAGGGGAGTTACTGCTGTATTGTAGGACCCCAGGTTCACCGATGACTGGAGCTCACTAACAGGCCCTATAAACGGTAAAGATGTCTTGTTACGACAATCCACAGCTACAACCTTTTCAGTAAGACTTTTAGTGAGAGTCTGCTTTGAGTACTTTCACACAGCGCTGACAGTAGAGAAAACGGCAGCGATGCATGGCCTTCATTGCAAACAAAGTGAAACAAGAGTTGGCCCTTGCTGAGCATTTAACCTCAAACACAATGTGAATATGACTATTTAAAGCCTTCTTGAGATGTGATCTGGCCTCTTCAACAATGCTTGTGAGTCCTATTGAAGAAGTGGGTCAATGGAGCTATTTTTAGTAGCCATTACACTCCCCTTTTTACAAACAAGCAAAGGCACAAATTCAGGATGAAACATCACCCAGCTACACTGAACAAATATTCTGGAGAAATCAAGGTGTTCGACTTGCCGGTAAACAGAGTGAACTCTTTATCTGGTTTCAAACTTCATCTCCCTGCGGAGATGAGACGCTGCGTGAGGGCATGAAGTGACTAGGAAGAACCGGGAGGGGGTTTTGCCTCCCGGATTGGTTTTGATAAACTGGGGCTCTCTGTTCTAAAGTGGGCTTCTGTTTCATCATCTCCAAATCCCGGTGCCTTGTGTGGCTACCTTGTTGTAATTCCTCCTCGTTTTCTGGGTTTCTCTCTTATATTGCCTTTTATTCCCAAAGAAATCACTTGAAAAGGAAGCGTTTGGTGCCTTCTCCTCTGTTAGAGGTGACACTGTGGGCGATGATGTGATGGAGGCGTACCAGAGACAACAGCCTCACACGCAACTTACTGGTTTAATGTTCTGCAATTGCACACAAAGGTTTGTCAACTAAACAGAGCATAAAGTGGCATATGTTGAAACTAGAGTCTGGGCTGTGTTGAAAGCCCATTTATCCAGCAAGAAATGAAGGAAATGAACAATAAAAATAAGACAGGGCCATTTCAGGATTTTACACTGTTAATGATGGCAGAGAAGCAGTGAATTACTGCTTGTCTCGTAATCAAGCTCAATAAATCACAGGAGGCTGTGCACTGCTGCCCAGACTAACGGGCAGGAGCATGCCAGTGGAGCAGAAAGCGATTTTGCAGCAGAGCAGAAAATGCATTGTATTCCTACAGGCATTGAATGACAAATATGTGAACTCCTACTAAGTAGAGGTGGAGCATTGTTTGTAGGAATTCCTGAATGACTTTTTCACCTCAGGCACAGACACAGGAAATATAAGCATCATAAATTATGGCTCATTTTCACCTTCAATTGATGTTTTGCTTTGAAATCAAATTAAAGTGAAATGTTGCTGATGCTTAAAGGAAGAATTGGCATTTGGCATAGGAAGCATTTCCATTTGTGGTCGTGTATGTTTACATTTTCAAGAGGCCTTCACATACGCCCTGTTGAAGCATCAGCATCAGGGGGAAAACACGAAGCCATTAACAGTATTGTTGTAGCACCAGAGCTGCAGTGTGTTTATTACCAAACTCTTGGCAGCCTTATACCTTCATCCTTCCAGTCACAGGAACAGAGGTCGCATGCTTTCAGGATACATTGCTAAAATGATTCACTTCGAGTGAAACTCCCATGATGTAATAACCAGTAAACCTCAGGGTTCAAGAGTAGTTTCGTGTTTCTGTTATAAGATGAGTAAAGAGAGGGGGGAAATGCTGATGCTTATTTTGTAGCAATGAGTAAAAACTGGTTTCTTACAGAGTTGGAATGTTAAATGAGCATGGGCACCGACAAAGCTGAAAAATGCTGCCTTGCTCAAAGCCAGCAGTTAAGGATAAATGGGTTACGTACCACCTTAATTCATCATCTCCAGTCTGGCTTTCATCCTCCGCTTACTACAACATATCAAAGCAATCATTTTTTGTCTACTTTTCGGTGCCAGCCCCACTCGGAGCTCCCAGCTAAAGTGCTAATCTGATGAGTCAGAAACATCACAATTTATGATGAATTATGTGATACCGGTGCGTTCTGGTGCATGGATAGGCCAAGTGGGAGCAGTCAGGATGTCCGGGCTGACACAGTACGTCACAGAAACAATGTGAATTGATGATGACACATGCCAGGAGGGCTTGTCTGTTTAAACAGTCAGAGATGATGTGAGAAAGAGGAGACAGAATCAGGATGGCAAGAGAGGTAAGAAAGAAAGCAAAGGCATGCTGACATGTGTGGCAAGTGATAGATAGATAGATAGATAGACAGACAGACAGATAGGTGAATAGGATATAAAAGATTTACTATCAGATTCATTACATTTTGTACAGGACCTCTGTGCAAAAGTCTTAGGCCACCATTAGTTTTGCTATTGTAAAGATTATTTATATTTATTTCTCAGTCTCTTTATTAAGATATAACCAGTAGATATAGGAAACATGTAGACAATGTTAAAACATTTTCAGAACATAGTGTCTTCTCCAGTCAGTTTTTACTGTGACCCCCCTTTGCACTTAGCACAGTTTGAATTCTTCTGGGGAAACGTCTTGACACCACCACAGACCCTCCACCATGTTTCACTGAAGGCTGTTGTCTTGGTCTTCCACTGCTGTTTTTGTCTTTGACCTCCCGGATTCTTCATGTTTCTTTAGAACAGTTTGAACACCGCATCTGGAGCGTCCAGTTTGTTTGATGATTTTTTTCTGACATGCTACTGTGTACATATTTCCTATATTTTCTACCTGTATTCTGATAAATAAACATATATAATCCAAGAAATCTAATGGTGGCCTGAGACTTTTGCACAGTACTGCATAGTATTCACTGTCAGGTTGTGATCTAATGAGCAGAAGGTGGCTGGTGAGTTAATACATGTTAAACATGCTGTAGTCACACATGTAGAACGTGAATCTGCCCTAGGAGGTGTGACTCTCCATGTGCTCTGCTGCTGTTGTACCTTATCATCACTGGGACAACACTGCCACTTAGTGGCTGGATTATCTCTTCCTCTGGACAAACTCCTTGCATGGTTGGCTCGAGCTCTTTCTCACAGCTCTTAGCCCTGTGTGATATTTGCGCTATAACTGAACTCATAAGAATCATTTACTGTTAGCACTGTGGGGGAAAACACTTTGCATGCTTAAAAATAGGGCATGGGGAAAGAACTTGGGGTGAAGGTCGCTGTTATGATTTAATCCTATGCTCTAACCAACTGATATTTACACGGTCTTGCACTGCCAATGTCTGCAAAGCCTAATGTTACTTTTCAACTGTGCATGCTTAACTGTAGCAAAGGTTCAGCATCAGGAACCATTCAAACAGTTTAGAATACTCATGCATCTCTTTGTCTTTGCTGTGATTCAACCTCAGATTCAGTGTCTTCTTGAGCAGCACTGTGTCCTTCTGCACTGTGAGATGTTACTGTCTGTGTATAGTGTGGTAACATTCGCTGTTTGTAGCTGACCCAGTGGCTGGATTAACCTACAGAGAGAACCCTATATGGCAAAAATCATCTCTGACCCAACTACACTGTACTAGCATTATGATCCTATGCTGGAGTACTATTGCACATTATTATTATTAACTTCATTAAACACAAACCAGTTTCACTTTAAGGCTTTTAACATATACGGTGTTGTTGTAGTTTAGTTGTGAATATTCCCAAATTGGAGTTGTCTCAGTGAAGCTGGGACTTTGGAGGCCCACCAGTGGTCTGGGGTCCTGGGGCTGGTGCCAACATTGGTTGGTGTGTTGTCACCAAGCCCCATTGTGTAAAGGCTTGCAGGTGGTGGAGCCTCCATTATTTGACCATAGACACTCTATGTGTTTGACCAGCAGGTCGTGGAGTGGGTGTGAGTTGTTATTTAATTTGTTCTGTTTATTGTCCTTTCGGAAATTGAATTCTGGTGGCAATTGGCAGACAAATACATTAACACAACACAGGCAAACATCAAACAACAGTTTATCCTTTGTATCATGAGGATTTGCTATACTGGAGGGTATGAACTATCCCTGGGCATTGGCAGTCTTCAGTGGCAGTACCCTTCACCCTCATCTTGATGGTAACCACTCATATTCACTATCCTGGTCATTTCTTCACACTCAGGACTCACAAAGCTCTGTCAAACTACGATGCTGTGGACCTGCATGCTTACTAAATATACTAATCTTATTAAGTTTGTTCTTTTTAATTACAAACGGAGAGATATAGAACAAAGGTTAAGCTACTCTCCACAAAAGAATGAGACAAAAGAACCAATATCTGTCTACAGCAAACTGTTGAAGCTTATATAAATATAACTGCTGTAGCCCCTTCCTGTGAACGACACATGCATTTGATCCCATGACAGTTTTACATACATCAATAACTGCCCCAAGATATTTTTATTTTCATCTTCAATTCAGTACCTATGTGTTGTCTTATGTCATACATGTTTGTGTGCTACCTTGCTGCAAAACAAATCTACTTACAGGTTCAAATAAAGTAACCTAACATCTATTTGTTGATGTTCCCATGATGTTCAACAGTTTGTGTAGTTTCCTCCACAACCACCTCCAGAGGCTCTGTAGAAGTCCCCAGCACAGAGCCAGCCTTCTTGATCAGTTTGTTCAGTTGGTTGGTGTCACTGGTCCTGATGCTGCCGCCCCAGCAGATAGTGACAGAGAACACTGGACTAGTAGAAGCTCAGCAACATCCTGCTGCACATTAACAGACCAAAGCTTCCTCAGCAGGTAGGGTCTGCTCTGTCCTTTCCTGTAGACAGCCACTGTGTTACATTTCCTGTCCAGTCCTCCACTCCCTCGTCTTGGAAATCGTGCTTAAATTTAGTTGTGGACCTTCTTAAGTCCACAACTGTCTCCTTGGTCTTGGCCACATTTTACAGTAAGTGGTTGTTTCCACACCACAAAGCTATACTCTGCCCCCTCTGCACCTAGAGAGGTGTCCACCTAAGGTCTTAGACGGGCCGACCCCCAGCCTCTCCTTTCATTATGTGGGCTGTGGGGCTACAAGTCGTTACTCACTGGCATCTTCCACAGCACAGGAAAGTGGTTGTTTTACCATTTCTGTTTGTATACGGATTAAATTGGGGTGGCCAATTCCAGTCCTCGAGGGCTGCTGTCCTGCTTGTTTTCCAACTATCCCTGCCTGACCTGCTGCTGATTACCTGGCTCAGGGGTGTTCAGCCATTCAGAAGCTGGAAGATACCATCTTAGATGAAAGTGGAGTGAGGAAAGATAAATTGAATTGGTATCTTCCAGCTTCTGACTGGCTGAACACACCTGAGCCAGGTAATCAGCAGCAGGTCAGGCAGGGATAGTTGGAAAACAAGCAGGACAGTGGCCCTCGAGGACTGGAATTGGCCACCCCCGGATTAAATAAATGAGATATATTGTGTTAACTAGGGATATTTATAGTTGCTGGTAAGTGTGTTTTTGAACTTTCGACAAAGCAGAGCTAGCTGCTTCCCCCCGCTCTATAGTCTTTACAACAAGCTAAGCTTCAGAATTTACCGGGACTAACTTGCTGTTACTGTGTTGGCCACCAGTGGGACCTGACCTCGGTGTCATAAGCCAACTAAACTACAGGTGCTAGGCCTGCTGCATTTCTAAACACTGGACAAAGTCAAGCTAGCAGTTTCTACCTGTTATCCTAAGCTAAGCTAAGCTAAGCTAGGCTAAGCTAAGCTAAGCTACCTTCATACTCAGTGGACAGACCTGAGAGTATTATTAGTCTTTTCATCCAATTTTCACCAAGAAAAATATGAAGCATATTTCCCAATATATTTAACAATATACAAACAAAATAAATAAATAAAAGAGTATTTTTAGGTGCTGTTTTTAAAGCTTGTGCACTGCTTAGCAGTATTTTTACACATCATCCCTTAACCCCAAATGTGAGCTTATGAAATCCAGGCCACTCATGTGAGACTCTGAGATCTGGGCAGACACGGTCAGGGCCTTGAACCCTTTATCTCTGACAAAAGACAGCATCATATCAATCTGATTTATGTGTGTACTCTCACTTTTAGGCTCACCAAATAACACAAACTCTACTGCAACTTGCCATCAGTGACCTATTACTCTATGTTTCTGTGAACCATAGTCTATGGGTCAGAACAGCCAAGTGAAACAGTTGTCTGCAGTCATCTGGAAGCACAGCCTCTGGGTAGTAAACACTGTGGTCAGTATGTTGAGCTCTCCCACGTCACATCATTGTCAACTGGAGACAACATACTGTACAGTGGTCCTCAGATGCACTTCACTGTCAGGAAGAATTAAAGTGAAATGCAAAAGTTAACTCTAGATAAAAACTATGAGAATGACTATATGTGGTCCAGAGAATGTCCCCCTAACACACACACACTTTTTAAAATTTAATATTTAAACAAGGAAGTGTTTTCCCTTCTTTCTATTATACTGTATGTGCCATGTCCTCTTCCTGTCATACCTGATGGGTTTTTGCATATTATTCAAATCATGGAACTTGTCAGATGACTGACAATGCACCTTTATTTTCAGCTTGTTTTCTATTATGTCTTAATCAGTGGTTTAAAAAATGATGGAAGGCCTCAGCATTCTCCTGCCGTTTGCCGTGCTGAGCAAATTTACACTCCTCTGTGGAGCTTTTGCTGGGCTAAAACATTGAAGGTTAGGAGTTTTCCAGCTCATCAGGCTTCAGCTGAGTTAATGAACCCTCATGTCCCAGCCCCCATGCTCTGGTCTGAGCGTTAGTCACAGGCTAAGCAGGGGGAAATGAAGCTGCCAGAGTTGCCTCAGCAAGACACCTCCCGTACACAGATCATGACTGTGGAACTTACTGGGTCCATAAAGCATCTGCTGATCCCGTGTGATATCGCAGGAGAGTTAAATCAGGCTTTGCTGCAATGTGGATAAACAAACAGAAATGTGCTGGAGCATAATTCAATTACTTCTACTGATGTCGATTCTCAGAGGACTCTCTGGCCCTGATTCACCATTGGTTGCTGTATAATATGCCCATCATGAAGAAACGTTCATATTTCATTTTACTGATCACTTTTTTTTTTACTGATTGTCTTTACTGAATTTTAAAGCTTTTAAAAATGAGCAATAAAAAAATCACATTTTGTGGTTTTCTAGTGGGCCAAGAAGACGTTCCACAACTAACCTACCGTAAATCCCCACATTAGCATAATTTAAAGCTGCAATATTTTTCTAATAACATATCAAATGACTAAAGTAGCAAATGGGGTATCTGGGGGCTTATGTGAACAGTCTGAGATACACTCCAACAGATGCAAGATACTATTAGGTTAGTGGCAAACATTTACTGCACTTATCTACAAAGCAGAGCACATGCTGAACTACTCACCATAGGATTATAATGCTCTACATGCTGCACTGTTTCATCTAAAATATCCACCAGAAGTATGACATTTATTATTTAACCAGTTATTATTTCTTGAGAGATTCCGTTGGTGATAAACATAAATGCCTTCGCAGAGCTCAACCAACTGTGTGGGGAGACTGAAGCACAAAGTTAAAGAGATATACAGTAGCGCCCAGTGAAATGCTCCCAGCTTGGCGACAGTGAACATTTCCAGTTGTACAGTGTTGATTACTTGGCCTAGAAACAACAATACAGATTGTTCTCAGCCTCGCTTTTCCAAACAATGGGGCAAAGGATTTCGAAGTTCACTGGTTTACTTAAAGCGTGTAGCAGCAGAAATCCAATGCTACTGCACTATCATGCTGAGTCACTGCCATCAAACTACCACTAGGTCTGTGACTCAGTTATGACCTGATCTTTAGTTTGCAGTTATCACTGAATCAAATGAAGGGCAAAGCAGTTTATGGATTTCATGGGAATTCTGAAGAAATTCCAGTTTCTTGGACCAATGATCCCATTTGAGCAGAAGAACATTTCAGAAAACTCATTCTTAACCCATTACTGAAGCAGAGAAGCTCTGGATTGATTAGAAGTAATTACTTGACTGCAGACAACAACAAAAAAACTACCAAAAAACAAATGAGATCTGGACTGAAAGCTACTAGCCATTAACACAACACTGAAGAGCATGAAAAGCTCAGCCTGCAGCGCGTAGGAGCAGCTAAGCAACCATGCAGATAGAACACCTTTAGAAATCTGTTCTTTGACGTCTGCGGTTTACAACTCGGTTGGTTTTAAACTTCCTGGAGGAGATGCCTGACAGAGGTGTGACTTTGAACCACTGGCCTTACAGTATGCTATGTCAGAAAACATTAGTGCACACACAGACTGATGTTTAAATGGTGATCCTATTCAAGGACTTGGTTTGTCCCACAGTTGCTTGATTGTGTTATTGCCCAGTTGAATCATGAATGCCATTCACTGGTATTTTAGGAAAAGATGTCAAGACAGGAAGATAAGCTTGAGACAAGAAATTCAAACCAGCTAAATCTTCCATAAACAATATAAAGAGTATATTTCAGAAATCTGTAACATTAGCTAAGGCAGCAGATAAATGTTCTCCTTACACAATACATATCTTAAAATCCAGGCTAATTTAGAATTCCTCAGGTGTGAGCCTGCACAAATAGAACAGAGATTCAGATAGGTAATACCTGTTGACTGAGGCAGGCTTTACACAGTATTGCTAATCCTATTTAATAAATATTTAATTTGACATCTGTTTGTTTTTTTCATTATTTTAAACCTGAATGGGAGTGTGTACAATTAGTTTTAACCATTAAAAACAACAACAAATGCTCCTTGCCCCACAATCTGAAAGTATATTTTATTATAGCCCACAGAAATAACACAACAGCCACAAAAATATACAAGCAATGCGCAGTTTTTAAAAATGTATTTAAATGTTTGAAACGGTGATTTTGTAAGTGTATTGTGACAATCTCACTCATGTCCACACAGGTGAAACCAGTCATTCACCCTGAAACATGTGGGGGCATTATGAAGCAACACCGTGCACTGACAAGTGACCTGAGCGAACCTTCTTACCCAGTTAAACAGCAATACTATTTAATGTTATCCTAAGGAC
>NW_018127983.1:2195219-2203402 GCF_001952655.1 Monopterus albus
GGGGCAGCGCGGACAAGGGCCGGGGTGCAGCGACGACAGGGGCCGGGGTGCAGCGACGACAAGGACCGGGGTGCAGCGACGACAGGGGCCGGGGTGCATCAGCTCCGCAGTTAACGCCCTCCAGAACTAACAGACGCGGAACAAGGAAGTCGTGCACCTGTCCCTGCTCAAGCATAACTATCTTTTCAAGCCTACTGCGACCTCGATAACTACTGGTAAGTAACAGCTTTCTGTTGCCGTCACTTCCTAGTGATGTCCCAGGGTATATTTCTCTCTATATCGACATGTATACTGTATATGTCGATGCGGGTTAAGTCATGCTCCTGCCTCATGGAGGGACAGATTGACAAGTTAAAGGCTTCCGTCACGGTGCACTGGCAGAGGCGTCATCTGCTTAACTCAGCAGTGTTCACCTTTCTAAGCAGGTGTGAAGCTCCGCCATGGCAGAGTTTGAGGGGGGAGCAAACCAAAGTAAGGAGAAGCAGCATCAGCTCAGCTCTTCTGTCGGTGCGGGGGACGCTCAGCCCGCTGCAGGGCCACAAGTAACCGATGAGCGGGCAGCTTCGGGTGGAGGTGCCCGCCTCCAGCACGGCGTCTCTGTGGACTCCACTCCGGACCACTTCAAACGCACACGGTTCTTCGTGTTGAGGGTGAGTCTGTGGTGTTATGATTTGTTGGTGAAACAAAAGAGTTGAGATGTTTTAGAGCACATGGCCTACATCACATTACAGATGTAGTTTATTTAAAAGGAATAACAATGAATACATGTAATGCTCTTCATAATATGACAGAACAAGAGAAACAGTGGAATGTATCCTTTAACTAGGTAAATACTGTAGGTGCTATCCTACTGATACAGGTTTCAGCAAACCTTAAGCTTTAATAGGTCATTTTATGTTTTGGTATCTTTGTACTTGGACACATTTCAGATGTAGTGAGGTTTAGTTAGCAACTGTAGTTACTGGTATACTTTTTATTTGTATTGTATTTGTAATATTTGTATTTCTTATTTGTATTGGTAAGGGATTTTAAGACCTACAGCTTAGAATGTGCCAGAGTTAGCTTAAAGTAGTTTTTTCAGCATTTGCTTGTCATTGTAACAGCATAACTCAAAGAATAATGAAACCATTTCTGATACATTTCTGGGAGAGGTAGGATATGGCACAGGGAACAAGTGATTAGACTTTGGTGCTGATCCATACCAAAAGTTAGATGCAGAAATATTTGAAAAGATTAGTCACCCCTGTAAGCGCTGAAAAGGCTGTTGACTGTTTGTGAGCCCCATTAACCATCACCTGGATAACCTCACGGGTTGGTCACTCTTTTCCCTGTGTCGGTCTGTGTTTAGAGGAGGAAGGGACTGCGCTCCTCTCACAGCTGAGCAGAGGTTGAGAAGGGTCACTCCACAGTGCAACAGTCAGCCACTAACAGAAACTGTATGAGCAGAACACAAACTTGCTGAAATGTGACGTCTTCACCGCTTTGTCCGCTCAGAAGTCCTTGTTTGACCCCTAAACCAACAAGTTGATGTGTCATATCTGTCATTTTTCTTGAATAACTTTCACACTAATAATGATATCAGCATCATTCCAAATGCCAGGATTTAATGGTCAAACTATCATGGGAATATTGCTTTTAATGGCATTATGGGGAGCCAGAGTTGCCCTCTGGCAGAGCTTTGCACTCTCTGAGTGTTGTCCAGTTAGCATCGGCAGGCTGCAATTACAGCAAACAAAAAACAGCACTAAAAGGCAAGGCAACTTTATTTATACAGTACCTGTCATACACAGAGGTAATTCAAAGGGTTTTATATAGGCAAGGAAAAACAGCAATAGCATTAAAATGAGTTAAGATAAAACATTGTTAACAATGAGAAAATACATAAAATGAAAAAATAAAAACAAATGTACAAATTAAAGGTCTGAATCATGATTATCTGGTAGTTACAGTGCAGAGAGTGCAAAATAGAAACCAGCCAAACAAAGTCACAGGAAAACACCAGAGTTTTCAGTTCAGACTTGAAAGTAGCTCGAGTTGGGGCAGATTTAAGGTCCTCAGGAAGTTGGTTTCATCTGTGTGCAGCAGTACTGCTCTTCGCAGTAGCTAAAAGCAGCTTCAGCCTGTTTGGTTCCACCAACTGACTGCTTCTTGAGGATCTCTGAGTCCTGCTGGCTTTGTATTGTTCAATGAGATCAAAAATGGAATTTGGCCCCATACCAGTGGGCGATTAATAAACTGGTAGAAGCACAGATTGAATCTGTAGGTAAGTGGTAGCCAGTGCAAGGATTTAAGAACAGGAGCGATGTGTTCTGGTTAAAACTCTGGCATCAGCGTTCTGACCAGGCCAGACAAAAGACTGTTGAAGTCCAGCCTGCTGGAGATGAAGGTGCGAATGAGTTTCTCCAAATCATGCCTGGACATGAGACCACCGAGTCTGGCTGTTTGTTTTAGATGATAAAAAGCTGATTTAGTTATGGTCTCTATGAGCTTCTTTGTACATTGAAATGTTTCATTTAAAACATTTGGGTTGTTTATGAAACATTAGATATCATTATATTGGTAACAACCTCATAACTCAGGCTGAACTTTATGTGATAAGGTTTAGGGTTTCTTATTGTTATGTTGTATATCCATATACCTCACACCAAGTTTTGCAATCAACTAAATGCCACAAAACACAGCCTCAAAATTTTGCATAGCAATGAATAAACATACATGACACAGTGTGAGCAATGAAAGGAGTATTATCAGTGTCCCAGTGTTGACAGGCCACCAGGCTCAGATTACAGTAAGACAATCAGAAGCCCTCAGTCTGAACTAGCTCTGGAAAACGGGGGTGCTCGTAGCTGGCACTTTGAATGCGCAGTCTATTATGTACTGAAGCTTTCTCTGTTCTGTCTTTAAATACAGTACCTGAGTTGCTCAGGTTTATATGTGGAAGCTGCATGCAGTCTTTTTCACATGTCCAATTTTCATGTTGTTGTTTGACATACTGACACTTTGAGTGCCAGTCACAGCTGCACCTTGAGGTTTTTAACCCTTTCAACGTT
Organism: Monopterus albus; assembly: GCF_001952655.1. Taxonomy (NCBI): domain Eukaryota; kingdom Metazoa; phylum Chordata; class Actinopteri; order Synbranchiformes; family Synbranchidae; genus Monopterus; species Monopterus albus. Next base: position 2,198,270 of record NW_018127983.1, read on the forward strand.
CTGTGTACACATTGTGATTGTCTCAAAAGAAAATTAGAAAATGACACCTGTGCATTTCTATCTCCTCAGCCTGGCACTCTGAATCAGGCCATCAAAGATGTTGAAGCTCTGGTGGATCAAGAACTAGACGGCAGCATTCTCGGCCTTTGGCTGATGGCAGAGTGAGTTCATGAGTTCCCATTCTGTTGCACAGCTCTGTGTTCGCATGGATATCCACATTGTGTGGAAGCCTGAAATGATCTTTGATCAATTACAGTCATAGAACTTGCACCTCGTAGGGCACAGTGGTTAAAATAAAATGTTATTCCTGATTAGGTGGTGCTGTTTTTCCTGAACTTAAATTCCAGGGTTTTCACCAGCCAGTAATGATGTGACTGTAAATGCAGAGTGCTGCCCATTTATAACCATTATTAACATACAGTGTGTTCTGGATGGCTACTATGAACTGATTCCCCTGGGAAGACGCTGTTTGTCTGATTGCACATAAATGTACTGCAGTACAGGTTCATGATGCCTTAGCGTTATCACATAGAGACATGCTCAGTGGCTAACCATACATCCAGATATCAATGTTTTTATCGAACTTCAAGAGTAGCACACAACCCAGAGCAGAGGTCTATCTGACTTGAAAACAGAGCAGAATGAAGTGACTGCAGGACATTTACCAAGTGCGCTTACAGATGTCAGGTTGTATCACTGCTGTACAGGCTTTCAAGAAACAGTTATAAAAGGCTGGCCATGTGAGAATGAATAATACATCCCATTTATGCAGCTCTGTTCAGCGCACATTAATGTTCGTCCTACATTTGGCTCACAGTTATTGTCGCTACACAAGCCACTGTAGGATTTCTTGCAACATAAAGAGTGTAAGTGTAATTCTGTGTCGTGCTGCTGAATCTTCCCAAGGGAGGCCAGTGACTGTCAGAAAAGCATGAGAAATTCCTCAAAGCTGGTTTTACTGAGGATTGTTGCTAACTTTAGAAAGAGTAAGATGATCTCATTTCATCTGCTTTTTTACTTTGACTGTTAATGTTTTGTATTTATTTGTTCTTTTATATTTTATTTCCCATTTGTTTGTATGTTTTCTGAATTTCACTTACTAACAAAGCACTTTAAGAAACTAAATTTGAAACCACATCTATCAGCTGGTTAGCTTAGCATAAAGGCTGTAAACAGCTAGCCTGGTCCTGTCTGAAGGCAAAAAAAAAGTTAGATGGGAAGATTGTGTGTTACATATGAAAACAGCTGGGAGATGGTGAGCATAGTCCAAACACAACATGTTCACTTTTGTACAGACTAAACAAGTGAGATATAACGTGTTTAGGAATTATTGTACTTTTGGCCAGAGCCAGACATGTTCCTTCCCTTGCTTCCAGGGTTTATGCTAAGCTAATCAGCTGTAGCTTTATATTTAGCGTACACACATGTGAGTGGTGTCGGTCTTCTCATTTCTCAACTCAAAGTGAATAAGAGTCTTTGCTGAAATGTCAAACTGTTTTTAAGCACCAGTGTGACAAGAATCAGCATTGCGTCCTGTAAAGATGACTAGAACTGGATCTCTGTAACACTCCCTTACTGTCCATTACGCCCATGCCCAATTAAGGTTTACTCATCTCATTAGCACAGTCAAAGCTCCTCGCCAACACCACTTCCATGATGCCTTGGCTGTTTCATGAACTGTCTGGTTTTGGCCTATGGCTGCCAGTAGCCATCAGAAGACTTTCACTTGCAGTTGGCCACGTGAACCCAGCTCAGCGGGCTGTAAGAAAGACAGCTATTCCAAGAGAATCTGTGCTACCATCAGTTAGATTAGTTGTGTGATTGTGTGCGCACAGCAGAGAGGGAGAGTGTGTGTGTGTGTGTGTGTGTGTGTGTGTGTGTGTGTGTGTGTGTGTGTGTGTGTGTGAGTGAAATGATGCTTTGTGTGAGTTAAGTTAATAGGACAGACATTTTTGGACTTAGAAATGTTTCCATGCATATTGTATGATCTTTGCCAAGGGCCTTCTAGGAAATTGTGAAGCTTTTACAGTACATAATTGAGCAGCCTTGCTATACATGTTTTTATACCAACTTTAAATAACCTCCTGCAGAGTCCTGACATCCAAACTGCACTTCACACAGACTCTAATACACATAATGAAAGTCACTCTCTTCAGCAGTGGTTGCCCTGTAGTGGGTCCTGACACCCAGGTTGGAAAACACTGATGACTGTAAGATACAATTTTCTGTTCTACAAATAATGTTTGTCTGTCAGACTTTGAAACATTTTTTGTTATTCTTGTGAATAACTGGTTGATTTTTACCTTTTAAAATAAAATTTTGGTTGAACTGCAAACAGCAAACATGCAGAACCAGTGACAAGGGATTGCAAGTAGGCATTACTTTCTTTTAAGTGTCAGCTTTCAGTTTGCAGCTTTTAGGTACATCATGTCAATTACAACATCCTAGTAATAAATCCTACTTTCATGAGTTAAGTTTTTGGTTTAAACCATTTTAGAGAGGTATTAATTCAACACTGTGATTATTTTGGAGGCTGTAGTTTGTGAAGCTTTTAAACTGGGTCGCTGTGCCTCAGGAGGTAGAATGGTCATCCTCTAACCATAAGGTCAACGGTTCAATTCCCATTCTCCCTAGTCCACAAGTGGCCAGAGTAGCACCCTGCAGGGACGGCACTGCCGTGTTTGTGTGTGTGAGAGTGAGTTGGTGATAGCTGCCTCAATGACAAATTTATTGTGTATGTAACATACTGGGCCAATAAAAGTGATTATCATTGACTGTACTGCATTACACAGAGAGGTGATTCTGTTATGTACCCTGGCCAAAACACTGTTGTATTAGACTGCATTACCTTTAGCTGTGTGTACCTATTAAACTGGTAACTATGTGTAAACCAGTGCTTAGACCAGTTATACACCAACATAAAGGGGTCAGAAGGATTAGACATGTCACATGTGGAACAGGATGTAAAGACACATGTAGATATGTCCTCTTTGTGTGACAACTAATATTGTTAAAGTAAATTTGATTGATGCCAACAAAATAATTTTCACTATTGCTATGTATTTTATTTTTCAGGGTGGATCACTGGAACAATGAAAAGGAGCGTCTTGTTATCATCACAGACAACTCTCTCCTGGTCTTCAAGTATGACTTTGTCATGTTCAGCTGTGATCAAATGCAGAGGATCCCGCTTAACTTTGTGGACCGCATCTCCCATGGCACCTTCAGCTTCCCAAAGTACTCCCTTCTCCAGTAAGTGTCCTAATTTTAGCTCTTTCTTAGTCTGCAACAGCAAACCTCTGCCATCTGTCCATTAAGACTGCAGCTTTTTTTTTTACAGTTAATATTTTGTAATTCATGGTGTGAGATGATCATCAAGAAACTTATAGCACCTAATAGAGACATTCATAGATGTTTGGACAGTGTATAAAAAAAGCATTGCAAGAAAGTCTTGTATCTCTACTGTCCCGATTCATTTTTAGTAATTTTCAGTATGTTTCCTTAAAATGGCTCTCTGTAGAGTTTCGTTGCTAATTAAAACATAAAAACCCTGCTTAATGAATTACACATATTAGACCTAATTATCTGCCCTGTATTTTGCCTCACAAAGCTAAATGTCGTGAAAAAAAAACTTTATTTCATGGTTAACGATTAAGCTCGGCCACAAAACATGCCTAGCTTGTTTTTCCCCTTTTTGCTGGTTTGTGAGGGTTTCATAATAACCTATTCTTTATGTAACTAATTTATCCAGATGTTTCAGGTAATAAAAAATACAACATGCAGTTCTTTAATGAATTTCAAAGACTGCAAAAGTATGCATGATTTACTAAAAAGCATTCATGGGGATTTGTGTTGTCAGAGAAAACGATGATGCTAAGCTGAGAGCAGCTATCAGAAAGCTATGTGGTGAGCGATGTACTTGCAGGAGATTGGTACAGGGCAGATGAGCTCAACCAGGGAAACATAGTACACAGCCGAGCTTTCTGGGGGTATGGAATGCATAGCTCTCACTTGGAGCTGTCATGTAACTGATTAGTGGCAAAATTAATGTAGTCCTTTCATTTAAACCTTTAAAAGATGGCTCAGGGAATACCAAACCAACTAAAACTAATTTGATGAATAAAATGTAATGCACTATGAAGAGTTTAGAGAGAGCAGCTTTTATTGGAGGCTCTGTCTTTCCACATTACATTAAATTATACATAAAACGCTCATGAAAGCCACTCAGGAGTCCAACGGTCAAAAGAAGGTTTTAAATAAGAAAGACTTGAGCCTCAAACGTTTTCTCTTTCTGTGTTGATCTTCACCGCTCCCTCCCTGTCTCTCCCCCTATCGTCTTCTCCCCCAGGAAGCGTCTTCTTTTTTGTCTAGGTCATTGTCTTATTTTTGGCAGAAAATGATCAGTGAGTGTAACTGTATATGAAAATGAATTCTTCCTACTATTATAACAACACACAAAACACACAAAACCTTGTTTCCAGGAAGCCTAACAGTGTGTCAGGGCTAAAATGAAAAAATAGACTGACATTTAGAGAAATGCATTTCTTCACTTTTGGGCTGTGAGTTGCATGCAAGTCTTGACGCCACTCACGTCTGTGTGATAATTATGGAGCTCAAGCTAGGCTGAGCTTAGGTTAGCTAGGCATCAAGATGAGAAGTCACAGCTGCTGGTTGTCAAGAAGCATTTCTCAGCAGGTACTTCACTGTAAAATCACAACCTGTTGTTTTAACACTGAGATGAACCTGATAGGTGTTAATTAGTGAGCTTTAGAGGTACTAGTAAACTATTTCCTGCTGTTTCCAGTTTTAATGCTAATCTAAGGTAACGGTCTCCTGCTCCACACCACTGACACAGGATATATACAGCGCTCATGGCGTCATCACTTCCCTCCACTATGCAAAAGTGAAGCCAAAATATCATAACTCTATATAGAAAATGTTCAGACTGTGATGGACATGTTTTGTTTTTTTTGTTTGTTTTGTTTTTTTCCCCCCAAAATTTTCATCAATAAAAGCAGATGGGTATAATGATCAGTATGCCCATCGGGAATGAGGAAGTCTGTATTTCCACCTGGGTTTATAATTACAGTGGGTACAGAAAGTATTCAGACCCCCTTAAATTTTTCACTCTTT
>NW_018127983.1:2204011-2214719 GCF_001952655.1 Monopterus albus
GGCCACTCTGCCATAAAGCCCTGACTGGTGGAGGGCTGCAGTGATGGTTGACTTTTTACAACTTTCTCCCATCTCCCGACTGCATCTCTGGAGTTCAGCCACAGTCATCTTTGGGTTCTTCTGTACCTCTCTCACCAAGGCTCTTCTCCCCTGATAGCTCAGTTTGGCCGGACGGCCAGCTCTAGGAAGGGTTCTGGTCGTCCCAAACGTCTTCCCTTTAAGGATTATGGAGGCCACTGTGCTCTTAGGAACCTTAAGTGCAGCAAATTTTTTTTTGTAACCTTGGCCAGATCTGTGCCTTGCCACAATTCTGTCTGTGAGCTCTTCAGGCAGTTCCTTTGACCTCATGATTCTCATTTGCTCTGACGTGCACTGTGAGCTGTAGGGTCTTATATAGACAGGTGTGTGGCTTTTCCTAATCACGTCCAATCAGTATAATCAAACACAGCTGGACTCAAATGAAGGTGTAGAACCATCTCAGGGATGATCAGAAGAAATGGACAGCACCTAAGTTAAATATATGAGTGTCACAGCAAAGGGTCTGAATACTTATGACCATGTGATATTTCAGTTTTTCTTTTTTAATAAATCTGCAAAAATGTCAAATTCTGTGTTTTTCTGTCAATATGGGGTGCTGTGTGTACATTAATGAGGAAAAAAATGAACTTAAATGATTTTAGCATATGGCTGCAATATAACAGAGTGAAAAATTTAAGGGGGTCTGAATACTTTCCGTACCCACTGTATGTCAGCTACTTTCTAAGCGGTTACTGTAATGATACTTGACCATTGCTTTTGAAGTATTATTGTTCACAGTGAAGAGTGTGAGAAGATGATGGCACTAGTCGACAGTTGTTATCTGACCACTTGATGTCAGTGTGCGCCCTTGGTTGAGATGGTTCAAGGCAGGAGCACGCCACATCACATTTCTTCATTTGTTTGATGTTGTCATGGATGATTCTGCAACTGCCAGAGTGAATCATTGCTGCTAGGAAACCTTTTCACTGTATACACCGCCACAGATAAGACACCTTTGCAGTTATGACAGTTTGGATTTTCTCTGTTTTGGATATTACTGAGCTCATTACTTAGGATGTTGATTATTTGTAGTGCAAGTAATATGATTAAACTCACTGAATTGAAATGGAAAACAGTTACATGAACAACTGACTCCAGGGTTCCCAGATCACCACAACAAAGAACATCTCAATAGAGGGTTTTCTGTGCTCCGTCAGCCTACCAAAACCTTGATGATGCCAAAGGAAAGTGTTAAGGGACTATCAGTATTTTTAGTCTTGGCGATTGTGTGCCTATGAAGGGAAAAGCACCGTATACTCAGCATTTGTGGAGAAAGAAGTGTTTTAGGTGCCTTCTTTCCAAACTGTCTAGACAAGCTAATTACCTAGCACATCATCTGTTTGTTTGTTTTTTTATTCCTGTCTGAAAGAGTTGGGTGTGGAGCTTTAAAAAAAATCCACTAGAGTTTGCTTCAGTAACAGTTGTAAGATATATTTTATGAAAGTTGGAAATAATCCCATCACTACTCTACTTTTTATCATATAATCAGATGCTGTTTTTTCTGAATATGGCTTCAGAGGGAATCCTGCTTTACTCAGCTGCCACCTTCCACTACTTAAAAGTGTTTAACTGGAATGTTTTTCCCCTCACTCTGTCAATTGTTATACAGACACAAGTGGACTTATCAGTTGTATATAGAGATCACTCATAAGGCAGATTAAACTCATATAGGGTGTAAAATCTGTACTCGGTGTGCATTAGTTCTTCAGACCTGGTTCAATATGATCCTCCTCCTCTCATTGTCGACCACACCTCTACAAACTAAAGCAGCTTACACTTTTAAACAGCAGAGGGCAGTTAGTAGCTACTTAAGGTATCATCTGTATAATGTTCAGTAGGCCATGTTGGGGAAACTACTTTGAAAGCACAGCTTTGCAAGATACCAGTTACTTCCCGCTGGAAGAAGTTGAACTACAGCAAAGGTGCTATACTCTGGCAAGGAATCTAGTTTGGTTAACTAAAGCTAGTTCAGTTCATAAAAGCAGTTCATACCTTTGTAAAAGATAATCTAATGGACAATGTACATGCAATGCAAAAAGTCATATGCCAGCCAAAAATGCAGCTCAGTAGAGTTTTTTACCTGAGGCCTAACCTGCGCTAAATAAAACTGTCCCATGGGCTTTTTAAAAAACAAGGGCAGCATTGCAAGGAATGATTGATGTAAGTATATGTCTTAGCAACTGAACAGTCTTCAACTTGCACCTTGTTGGGCAGTGTGAACAGTTTGAACACTGATCTAAATAATGGGTCCTTCTCCTTTCTTTATACTTGTCAGAGACACAGAGTTCTGTTGGACACTGTTAGTGTCCTTAGCAATGACGAAAAGCTGCTCACATACAGACTGGAAAAATAAAAACTAAATTTTAACTTACGTTCTTTGTCCCAAAATTAATTGTACAAAGAACGGCAACAAAAAGTTAATTACTTGAATCGTTATACAAATCTGAATGTATTTGAAGTACAGTATCACCAAGGTACTACAAATGTAGTTAAACTACTAGTTTTAATTATTTCACATTTCACACCAACACCACCAGTAGGGTAGCTCATCAGATGATCATGGAGTCACAGTCATAAAGTAAAGTGGACCTGCACACACACACACACACACACACACACACCACCGGTCCTCATTAAATGAAGGCCGACACTTGATCAAACATGATCAAACTATGCAAACTTGACAGCCAAAAGACACTGAAGCACAGCGTTTTAATGAGGACAGGCAGAAATAGCAGGAGTAGTATCTAGTATTATAAGAAGTCATTGTAGTCTCTTATCTCAGTAACTGCTCAGCAATCTGGTCAAAAACTGCAAAGAAAGTGCTGGATAAGCCTCAGGTAGTGCAGAACAGAGTAGCTCACTCCTCGCATACGGAAAGTAGCTGACAGTGGAAGACGGGTTAAAGGGCACTCCAGCGATTCACTATTCCTAAAACTGAGAGACACACTTAAAAAGAATGACCAAAATCTGTTCAGCTGAAAAAACTCCATGCTGCAAGTTTGGAAATCAAGCATTCTGTAAAAAAATTTTTATCTCACTCCTACACTGAGAGTATTCTAATCCATCATGAGGGTAGTTTTGTTGTATAATATATAAAATTCCCCACTCGCCCCCCACTTTGGGCGGTCTCTTATTCCTTCCTTCAAGCTCGGGTCCTCTACCAGAGGCCTGGGAGCCTGAGGGTCCTACACAGTATCTTAGCTGTTCCTAGCACTGCACTCTTCTGGACAGAGATCTCAGATGTTGTTCCTGGGATCTGTTGGAGCCACTCTTCCAGTTGCACAATTATCTAAAAAGTAAAGAAATGGCATGTTGTGCTCTCAACCAAACAGAAAAACAATGGAAAAATACATAAATATGTATCAGACAGATCATTAAAACACCCCATTACAAGCAATAGCCTCACATTTTAAATAATTCTTAAGTAAACATGCAGTAGTATCAATAATCATATTTGCTGATTATACTGTATATTTCAATATGGGCTGCTGGAATACTGTTGTAGTTGTTGCCATGTAATTACTAATGGGGGTCCAAATCAACAACAGACCCCAAACAGGCCTTCAGGGCATTTTGACACTGGACTGGGATTGCACAGGAACTTCCTTGAATGATTTCCAGTAAATTTGAGCTTAACTGCACTTTAATAAACACAAGATCATTAACAACATAAAATGCAAAAGAGATGGATTAGAATTTTCTCTGTAAATAAAACTCCAGCAAATAAGGTGTTTATATAACCAGAACAATGTGTTGCCAGATATTGTAGTTCTACCTGTAGCATGAGCAATAGCTTAAGCCAAGCAGAATAACATTCCCCAAAACAAAGTACAGCTCAAGAGCAGAGTGTGTACACAGGCTGCTCCCTGGACATACAAGTATAACTTTAACACCAGCAGATTTATAATGTTTTAGCCCTGCCCCAGCATGCTGCTGTGAATCCATACACCTGGGGAGCAGCTTTCAGTGTGTGGACTTTGCTTTTTCAAGGTGGAAATATCTATGCCAACAGCCTGCAGCTATGATATCACAGTTTTTGTAACGTGACTGTTATTTTGTGCTTCAGAGCAGCTTTATTATGAACAGTGTAACAATTTTTGAGGCTATAACTTGAAGAAGAAATGTGTTAGCAGGTAAAGTAATGTTTTTTTTTTTTTTTTTGTCTTTTCCTGTGTTTTTCTAGCGATCCCTCCACCCTGCTGCTCCCTTGTTTTGTCATTTCATGTGTTGAATGAAACCTTGTTGGATGGATACATATATGGATGGCTGACAGACCTGCAGGCTCTATTGAGCAATCGGAGCAGATTTGTTTGTTCGCTCTGAGACAATGTGGGACACTTGCCATGATGACTGGAGCTGGGCTTGATATTTATCTTGTGTGTTGACTTATGAGGCTGGAGTGCTTGAAAGCCCAGGGAGGAATTTTTCATAATTTGCCCTTAAGCACAAAGTACAGTGTTTTTCTTCTACATGTGCCTTTTGTGTTAACGCTGCAGACTATGTGGAACTCCACCATGAAGGTGGAGGGTGGATGTCCACAGTTTGGCCTTGTGCTTGTGATATTTTTTATTTTCCTTGACACCAACATTGTCATACTTATGAATGACATAACGCAGTGGTGGCCTGCTTTCACTGTTTCTGCATTTTCATGAGTGCACAGTATGGAAGTGAGGTGCAGTGAAAGTCACATAAACACAGTGAAGACTTCCAAGGCCTCTGGCTGGAAAGCCCTGCCCTGCTCTGCCTGTTTGGGCTGGTCCCTCTCCCAGTAATAGCTTACCTGTGGAATTTGCCAAAGCTTTTTTATATCCCCATTTATACTAGGCTAGTAGCTGAGTACTCTTACAAAGGGCAGTGTGTACAAACATAACCCCACAGTCCTCAGTCGTTTTTCTTGAAATATAATCAGTTTTTTTAGTCCAGGCTTTGCTTTTGTACTAGATTTTTTTTTTCCTCCCCCTTTTCTCCCAGCACAACATTTTTTTCTGGAGGAGGCACAAAATGTTCAGCAGCAGCATTGTCGTTTTGAAAGTACTTGTGTAAACAGGGCTAAATGATTGCATTATATTGCAGCCCCTCCCTGAGACCATGACATATCAACAGCTACACCAATATTGTTTAGCCTCAGGAGTTTAATTCTGGTTGGCAGGAAGTGCTGTTGCACAAGTTAGGTGGCAAAATGAGCGCAGTGTAACAGATCATTAAGGAAATCAGAACATTGTTGGGAAACAGCCCACATCTTGATTTACTGATCCTCTTTGTTACTCTATCTATACAAACAAACCAGCAGGTATATTATTGATTGTTTTAATTCCTCAAACTCCAACCTTTAATGCTGTCATCAGTTACAGCTGTTGACAGAATCACAGAAAGGAACAGATTGGATGATAGCCACAGTAAGCTACACTTTATGAGCTGTTTGCACATTTTGATGTGTTAAATTGTTTTGCAAGTTGGCTCATGAAAGCTGTCAAGTGTCCACACACAGTATTGAGTACTAAATAAATCCATGTGTTTGTACATTCACACATCAAGTGCAGAAGTTACAAATGCAGCAAATACAAATCTCTGGGTTTGGTGTCAGACCTTGAAAAATACATTGTCAGTGTTAAATGTGTGCAGCAGGGAAATGACTTGCTTAACTAAACATATGGCACAAGCGTTTCAACACTGGAATCCTGATCTCTGATACTGAGTCAGTGTTTGTATCAGGGCATTGTGTGGACATTTATCTTTTTTCTAGCTAATTTGTTAGTTTCTAAGAAAAGGAGAAAATGCCACTTTCTCAGATGAGAAAAACAAACCAGATGTGGGCTAAAGTTATCCCATTTTGGATTCTTCCAGTTTATTTCTGCCTCTTGTAAGCAGTATTATTTGTGTTCTACTGTATTTGTCAGACTAACAAGTCAAACCTGTCACTGCAGGTTTTTCAAGCTCTTGTCTATCCTGTAGTTGTTTGCCTGCTTAGTTAAAAGGGAGATTTACAACAACAAAGGGATGGTAATGTACTGTAACTGAAAGTGTCTGAATTCCAGCTTGAAATGATTCCACTTTCAATTTTCCATCCATTAACCTATGCTGTTTGTCCTGTAGAGGGTCTCAGAGGGGCTGGAGCTGATCCCAGCTGACACTGGGTGACAGGGTTCATCCTGGGCAGGTCACCGGTCTGTCACAAGGGTGACAAAGTGAGAGAGAACTTTTTAACCTTTTATGGCTCCAGACACAGCTGTGTGATGTGATGCCTCATGATGTCATTTGAGTCTATTTAGGTTTGGCCTGAAAACTACAAGTTTAAAAAACATCTAGAGGTGTAGAGCTGGAAAGAAGTGAGCTTCTCCTTATCTCTGTATGAGCCCAGCAGCTCCAGGCCGCATTAGTAGCTACTAGCATACCGTGTTTGAATCTTGGACCGGACTGCTGGTAGTAATGTTGCACTGTGGTTTATGTTGGCACCAGGTTCATACAAGGATGAAGAATGGGTGAAAATCTGGTTCCTCATCAGTTTTGATCCTTTTTGTGCCTCCACACTGGCCCTAGCCGTGTCCAGAGGCATCTGTCTGTCCAGCGCATACTTGTGAATGTATTGTCCCAGAAAGACCCTGAGGGAATTTCTTCTAATTTAGCACAAGTGTCCACTTGGACTCACTGATTAGATTTTGGTGGTCAAAGGTCACCATGACCTCATGTACATCACATTCTTGTGAACACAATATCTTTAAGTAGTAGTTGGCATGTTTGTTTGGAAAAATAAGTGAAATATGTCAAGCAATATAAATTAGTAGCAGATCATTTCTCTGTTGATTAGCTAATTTATTAATCAGCTAATTGTTTTATCTCTGTTTATGCTGTATGAACCTCAGGCTTACTGGAAATATGACTAGTTACTGAAAATCTGTGTAACTTTTTAGCATGAGTTCAGAAGATGATACAAGGTAAGAATTGATACAAGGCACATGTTAAATTCATGTACGCCGTATGGTTGTCTTTGAATAAATTAGTGTGCAGAATTACAGTGGGAGCATCAGTAAAAAGTTAAATTAAAGTCCGGTCACATGTAGTGACTGGAGCAGACTGCACCTGAAACTTGGTATTAATAACATAAGTGTTTAAATTACTGCTAAATGACTTTTTGAAATACTTTATAGGTGTAATATGAGAACTTGAATTATGTTCAAGGCTTTTTTTTTTAATGCCCTCACAGTCAAAATCGGTTTTCTCTGATACATTTTATTACTGTGATACATTTTAGCTCTGGCTTATTTAAATATTCTGCAGGAAGGTCAAAAATAGTAATACAGAGGCATGTGAGTGTGAACTCTGTCACCCTGTACTTTTTGAACAGTAACAAAGATGCTGTATTCAGATATTACAGTCTTAGTGGTAGGAGAGTCCAGGATCACGCTTGATGGACAAACTGTAAAGAACCGAGACTCTTTAGACCTTGAAGATCAACACCAGTATCATTTCAAAGATGTGTGGGGATCTGTTTGCTCCAAGTCTTTTTAGGTTTCATTAGGCTGAGAAAAGATATGACCCCAGGGCAGTTTCATTAAAACCTTTGGTATTTACTTTAAAAAGACTAAATAAAGAACAGAAGAAGAAAGAGATCATGACAAACACATACATTACCTCTAAGCCTGGTAAACATGAGATTACCTTCACATTACGTATTTGCCACAATAGCAAAAAAGGCAGGCAGACCTAGGTTTACAGTTAATGTCACTCCTTTCTACTCAGAACGAGAAGGTCAAAATGAAAAATGCTGCAAGTGAAACAAAAATATCTATAGATGTGTCTAGATGATGGTCAAAGGCAAAGAAGGTTTAATGTATATTCAGCACTTTGTAAATGATTCTCAGTAGAAAACAAAAGTCTTTGTTTAAAGAAAGTGGTGAGTAATAAAATTGATCTGGTGACAACATGAACTATGAAGCTGAAGTTTTAGGTCAAACGTGTCCCTGGCAACAGAGACACTCTGAATGACACAGTCATTGTCTCTTTGGTTTGAATTTGTTTTTAGGAGAGCAGGGGAGGGGGTGCGAATCTTCTGGGACCGGCAGAGAGAGCCCTCCTTCGTGTCCACGTGGAACCCCTTTGCCACTGACCTCCCCTTCATCACCTTCACCTACCACCCTGTGAGGAACGTCAGTGCCACATTGTCTGCTCTGTGCGACGTGAGTTTGTCGATCAGTGGTAATTGTATGGCATTGTTTAAAGGCTCATTTCACTTAGAATCACACAAACGACATATTTCCCCACTTACCAGTAATTGTATTGAGCCATGAAAAGTTGTGGTTTTGTAGATATTTTGAGACATCTGACTTTTCTGCTCTAAGCCCAGTGTAACAGTAAGGAAAGTAAAAGGAATTTCATGTGTGGTGCTTGTAGTAGCTTAAACAATCAACAGCAGTATTTCTTTCCAAGAAAAATCTTTTGGTTACGCTGAATAATTTACAGACCTCACTGTCACCAGCTTTTATTGGGACTGTTTCCAGTGAATGCTGAACAAGGTTGACAGACTATATTTCAACACATAAAGTTGAAACTCTGGAACAGCTGCATTAGGAAATTTACAATTAGGAAAACATTTTAAATATGATTTTGGTTGACTGAGCCTTTAATTTGTCAGAATTTGTGTGATGTTTTTTGACTTACTTTCTCTAATCATTCAGTGGTGTGTGTGTGTGTGTGTGTATCGACGGATACTCTGGGAGACACGTAACTGTAATCACTTAAAAAAACAACATTGTGCTCAGATTCATCATGTGGTCGGATGAGTCACCACAGAGAAATGATTTACTGGAATTAGGCATCAGATATTATTCATGTGGAATCTATTATTGTTGACAGCTAATAACTACTCAGAACTGACACACATGTGAATCCCAAGTCTCACCAGATGTATGAGAGCACCACTGAAACTACTGTTTTAGTACAAATAACCGTGTCGTAACCAGAACACTAGTACGAGTGTCATGTGGTTCCAAACGTGTACAGGGATTTCAACATAACCAAGAGGTTTGAGTTATTACATGTACAACAGCTGACTCAGCATGAGAAAGACGAAAGAGTTGAGCAATCATGTATTTGATAATGAATTTTCAGCGTCACGCAAATACTTAATGTTTCAAAGTTTTTTAGCCTCTTACATCGAATAATTATAGTCCACTTTTTTGCTAAGAGCCTTAACCAGATACGGTAGTACAAACTGCTGAATCCTCACTCTACAAACAAGCAAAATATTGTATAATCTATTACTACTACTGTTTACAGCTGTTTTTAGAACCTTGACATCTGTCTTAGGTTGTTTGGCTTTAACTTTGGCGCACTCTTGAAAAACGTTTTTTTTTTTTTTTTTTTTAGTCACTCCACAGATGTCATGTTAACATTCTTGTTCTTTTCCTTCTTTACACAAGATAGTGATGAGCTTGTTATGCACCTCTCTGTGCAGGTAGACGTGGCCAGTGCAGTAACTCCTACAACCAGGAGTTAAATCCAGGTCTCTGTGGTGGCAGCAATCTATCTTGCCCCTGCGCAACAGATGTGCTAAACCGTAAATCTTGATATATTCCATTGCAAACATGCTCCGCCTTCTTAAAATAAGGCTAACTGGCTGCCGAAACATTTCTACAACAAAATGGCATGTTTCTTACCACTAGTTAAGTAGTAAAGTGCATTTCACACATTTGGTTCAGATTCTCCTTGTTTTTCACCTCCACAGCTTCCTTTGTTCTCCCACAACCACAAGACCGAGGGCAGGCAACGGCAGTGTTTATTTGCAACTTCTTATCAGACATATTCTTGATTAGAAGCAGCTACTATAATCAGCAGCTGTGTTGAACAAGAGCTGCTTTGTTGACAGCTTTTATTTCTGTCTTGGTCTTCTTTCCCTTTCTGAATGGGGAATACAGATACTGCTGGTAGGGAGAGTTGTTTCTGTCACGCAGGCGCCAAGCGTACATGCTATTTGGCCGTTGACTGTAGTCTGTGCAGTGTGTTTGTGTGCCACTTTTTCGATCTGACTGGCCCAGACGAAGGCAACACAAAAGGACACAACAGTTGGCCTACATCGCTGCTAATTCTTTCACATCAGCTTGTTGTGTCTTTGGCCTTGGTTTTCGGTGTTGATCTGGATCATCTTCTGGATCCAGGAATTTTTTTTAAAGGAAATTTCGCCATTGTGATTTAGGAACTATTTTGATATTTTTTCTTCTACTTTGTACAATATACCTAACATCCATATATCTACCACACACCAAAGTTTGTTCTGGATCCAAGTAATATTCTTGATGCGGTGATCCAGAATGCTCACATTTATAGGACTTATGGAAAACTGGAAAACTGTGAGGCAACAAATAATGGTGCTTTCTTGCAACAAAGATCAAACTCAAGCTGAAACTCTGTTGATTCAGTAAGATGTCAACCGATTTGACACATCTTCAAAAGTTACTGAGCTAGATCCTGAAGAAAACCGCCATTACCGAAATGCTGTTTTTCATGAATAACTTCCATCCATCCATCCATTTTCCTCCGCTTATCCGGAACCGGGTCACGGGGGCAGCAGTCTAAGCAAAGATGCCCAGACTTCCCTTTTTCCAGACACTTGCTCCAGCTCCTCCGGGGAATG
>NW_018127983.1:2215450-2223248 GCF_001952655.1 Monopterus albus
TGTCGCCAAGGCGAACTAAGCCCCTGCTCCGGGTCGTACAGGGACCAGACGGCCCTTAGCAAAGGGTCCAAGACTACGTACTCCCGGAGCACCCCCCACAGGGTGCTGCGAGGGACACGGTCGAATGCCTTCTCCAGATCCACGAAACACATGTGGACTGGTTGGGCAAACTCCCATGAACCCTCCACCACCCTGAAGATGGTATAGAGCTAGACACTGGACATGAATAACTTTCAAACTCATAATGATATCAATGTAATTCCAAATGCTGGGGGACAGACTTTCAGGGGCAGTGAATCGTATTATGAGGGTCAAACTATCATGGGAAGATTGTTTTTAAATGTAATTGTATTATGGGGACATTGAGCTGTCTTGGTGGAATTTTGCACTTTCTGCTGTCTCGTTTATTTTTTAAAGTAATTAATCAAACCAAAAAATGTCTTTTTACAGTGCAACGGTTTAAGCTGAAAGAAATTCTGATATGTCACGCCCAAACAAAGAAAAGCAGCCAAAAAGCTGTCAAGAGGAAATAATGTTGTCTCTTTTCTTTCTGCTATTCCTATTCTACTCTCCACAGATCCAGACGTTTCGTGAACAGCTCAAGGATGCAGCACAGAAAGTCCACTCCATGAAGCCAGTTCCCGGGAAGGCCAATGGCGTCTTGGTGCTCAATCAGCAGATCCCCATTGAGGCCTATGTGGGCCTCATGTCTTTCCTTGGTAACCAGAACAAACTGGGCTACTGCATGGCACGAGGAAACCTTGGTTTCTAAATTGCAACATTAATATAATGGTTTGGGTGTTTTTTTTTTTAGGTTGATTGCTCTTATTTATGAGTCTTGAATAAATTTTGATAGGTTTGTTTACAGAGAGGTCAATTTTAGAAGGATTAATCAGAGGTTTTAACATTGAAGCTTGGATTCTCAGGATGTGCTTTATGAGGTTTAAACAACTGTGCCATCTCCCCCACTGCTTATTACCAGTGTGTGGTATCTGAGTACTCAGAAATATCCACTTTTCAACACCACTCTGCACTGGCTGACGGATCCCCCGCTGCTGTCGAGAAGCTTTGTTTTTGCTCCTCAGTGATATGGTAATTCAACTCTTTCGCAATGGGACTCCTTTCTTCCTCCCCCGGCATCTCTGTTAAAAGCTCATTCCCATGCCATTCAGCCCCTTAGAGATTCATTGGAGCATGGGGGCACATTTGTCAGTTTTATCATTCATAGTGTATTTTTACAGTGCAGACAGTACTGGAATTTCTCCTTGGTTTGTGTGTTTACCTTGTGTCATTGTGACTTGTTTGGCGTATGCTCTTGTCAGCCTGTCACACACGTGAAATTTTAAGTTTACATATTTTGTTCTTTTCCTTTATAGTGAAATGAAGATTTCTCCATACTGTTTTTGTTCTGTGCAACTTATTAGTGACTTATACAAATACCTTGGTTGTACTACAGAAGAATTTGTTTGCTGAAAGATGCACCTACTGTAGTTGTGAAATCTGACCCTCCATCAATACCACAGTTCTTGAAGTCTTGTTATTGGAGCAGCACAAGTACCATAACTCCTTGAAAGTTACAGTAAGTTAAAAATTAAGATTTCAATCCTGGTAAATTTAGCAGTACTTGAGGTGACTGGTGGTAACTGCAAAAGTATTTTAATACTAGAGCAAACACTTAATGAAGAAGATACTTTGTCAAAAATATAACAGAAGCTGATTTATCTGTATACAGTGCAACAAACCCCACTCATGCCGTTTTAATTTAAAAACTAGAATTCTGCTTAAGGGAAGCATGTATAAAGTGGAAAAAAAAATTGGACCTAGCACAGAATCCTGTGGAACTCCATGACTAACATTAGTTTGCATGAAGGGTTGATCATTAATATGAATAAATTGTAATCGATTAAATAAATAGGTAAATTTGTGCAGTTCGCACACCATCCAACTCAACTCAGCTAGGGGATTCCTCATGACTGATATAGTGAGCAAGTTAAGAATTTACAGCATGCAGATAAGGCAACTTTGGTCCTTGATGGCCTAGTGGCTAGGATTCAGTGCTTTTGCTGCTGCTTCCCGGGTTCAGTTCCCGATCGAGGAACCTCTACCCACAGGGGTTTCACGCCAGTGACTTCTGTGCCGCTCCCAAGCCCAGATAAGTAGAGAGGGTTGCGTCAGGAAGGGCATCCGGCGTAAAAAACGTGCCAAATTTCAAACCATGCAAATTGTCAGTGTAGACACAGATGATTAGCTGTGGCGACCCCCAACAGGACCAGCCGAAAGTGGAAGAGGAAGATAGGGCAACTTTGGAATTGCCTAAAGCCACATTTTTTTACTTCAGACTAAGAGCCTCCCCACACCTCCATTTGTGCCAGACTGGCACATCCTGGGCACCTTTCTACAGACTAAAGAGACCAGACTAATTTGAACCTTTCACCAAACTCCCATTAAGACAGAGAACAAGCCAAGACCCAAAGTAAACGGTTACTAGAGGTTAGTAACTGTAATGTAATCACTGAGTTTCAAACTGTAACCTATGCACATTACTGGAAAAGTAATCATATCTGTAACACATTGCTAAGTAGCAGTAAAGACGGTGAACAGTAAGCACTAAAAGCTGGATTACTAAATTCCTCGTTCATGCGTAGGAAATTTGAAACCCACATGGGAAAGGCAGACCCTGCCAGTAACAATGAAGACTAAGATAAAATGATTTAATTGAATGGATATTGCTGAAAAATTGTCAACCATAAATAGTAACAATAAGGTTTGATTTGATGAAAACCTGAAGGATTATAGTCATAAAGCTTCAAAAGTGAAACTATAGTGAGATCGATTTGTTCAAGAATAAAAACATTTCCTGAGTGACAAATACAAATGAAAGCAGACAAACTACGCCAGCAGTATTTAGCCTCTCTTCAGGCATTCTCCTCAGGAAACAAGGTTAAGTAGAAAGTGTCCGAGGAATAAATGCAGTCCTTATTCCTCAAGGTAAAGTATATGGTTAAGTTCAGCACCATTTGTATCATGTATCATAACCTTAGGGTTTGAAGGGGTTAACACATTTCCTCCCAGAATGAGGAAGCTTTTTTAATCCTGGATCAAGCACTGTTCTGCCCTGGAGCAAAACACCTCATCCATATTTCTTCTCTTCAGGTTGTAAAAGATGTTCAAAAAAACGGGGTTAATTGCAAGATAAATGCACATTCAAGTTATTCTGTCATTTAGCCCCTCAAGAAAACCTCTATAGAGTTTTGCATTTGGGTCTTATTGAGCAAATATTTTTTACTTGGTTAAAAAATATATATAAACTGAGTTTATATGTTTTGTTTAGTTGCCATGGACTGCATTTGTACAGTTGCTGTAATCCTTTTCTTTTTTTTAATCGTCATGACTTTGTCTAAAATGCAGGTAAAGCTGTTAAAAACTCTGAGCAGGAACGTGACAATGAAGGCATCAAAGACCATCATGTCACACATCATTTGAAATAATGAAGGACTTCCTAAGATGTAATGTTTGATTTATGTTGTTTGCTCTTCAGATGATGCAGGTTACATGTTTGATCATGTTTGAATTGGACATAAATTGAGCTCCAATCTTCATTTTTCTCGTTTTCTGTCAGTCTGTGTTTTCTTAACAGTTTAGAGCATCATTTCACTTGGCTGACTCTAGATGTGATGTGACTCGCTCTTATTTCCAGCGTATAGGATAAATGTGGGACCTTTATGTGTGTAAATGTACGTGCAGGAGACAAGAGGGAGTGTGGGTGTGTTGTTGTGTATGAACCGTGTCTGTCCTCAAGTGCTGCGTTAGAGATTATGTTCAGCCCTCAAGGTAATACACAGGAATCAGAGCTCTGACGTTCTCTCAAGTTTGCTGTACACTCTGTACTCAACACTCACTACTGAGACAGAACAGGTTGGCAGATACTGTACATTTGCAGTGATCTCGGTTTTAATATACTGTAAGGTATATTGGTGGGTGTTTTGTGTCGATTACAAAAACATTCAGTTCAGCAATCAGCTAAAACAGTTATTAGATATGCAGTAGAAAATTTACACTGTAAAGCAGTTTAAGCTTTTCCAACCTAAAGGTTTTGCTGCTGCCTAAAAATTGCAATTCCAGCAATTTTGAATTTCGTTCAAAATTTGTTCATCAGTCGTTCTTGTAGTGAAAATAAAGTTCTCCCTGAGCTGCAGTTGATATGGCAGCTGATATAAAGCAAATACATGAAAATTCAGTGCTGGTTGATTTTACAAATAAGTGTGTTTTAATGATACCGCCCCCAGATTCTATTAAAAATAACACACTTCAATGACATGTTATAAAGGGTGTGTACCTGCTTAAAGGATAAGGCTGGTAAGCAAGGTGCTGTGAATTGTAAATAAAAACGGAGAGCTCGCACGGCAATCTCACACACACACAGTGGACTCTTGCTAACTACAGATGATATTAAAACTAGCACAGACAAATAATATAATGCAGGTTGGAGACTGAAAGACTAACTGTGAGTAGAAGAAATTCATTGATGTTTTAGTCTGTGTATGGGGATTTTTGACAATACTATTAATATAGAAAACGATCAGCCTTATCCTTTAAGTAGGCACATTGTCAGAAATGCAACAAGAGAAGAGAAACATGTAAACACACCCGTTTGCAGTTGAGCAGCAAATAGTGGCTTTGGCAATTAAAATCTTGTGCAGGGCCAAGTTCATAAATAATGGTAAATACAACTATATAATGAGACACATACAGAATGTAAATACAATAAATGACTGTTGCTGACAAATTAATGGGCATGCAGTACTGTCAAAATCCAGTTTGGTATAGTGAAAATGGTAAAGATGATAAAGTGTAGTTAATTATTTTGTTAAATTAACAAGCATTAGCAGTCAGATTTGCTTTGAGTCAGGATCAGTTTTTATTTGCTATAAAATCAGCCCCACTTTTGAAGTTAATTTGACAGTAGATGTCATATCTAGACTATTGAACTATCACCTAACAATGTTTATAGCACAAAGTGTAATTTTGATTAATAAACTACCTGAACCATTCATCTGCTATTTACTAAATTAGGCACACCCTGGCCTAATTTTTTTGTATAAAATTGTGGCGTATTGATGAATCTTGAGTGATTGGTGTATAGCACAGTTTAAGTGTATGTCATGGCTTTGTAAGAGAAACACACATGGACTCACAAGATAAATGACTTTCAAAGCTAATGATTGCATTCCTTTCTGGAAAGGTAAGTTAGTGCCTTGGGCTAGATAATATACTTTGTGCTTCACTCCAATTATTTTCCACTTGTAGAACATGGGCTATGGGCTGACACTAGCGCACCAGCTGGAGTGATTGTCTGTATATGACAGCAATATTAAATCAGTAAGTAATAATTTAGCTAGAGTAGTACAGTACTTGAAGTGGTTTTGTTGGAGGTCAAGGTCACTGGAGATTAGAGCGGAAGTCTACATGTCTAGCTTGACAGGTCCAAGTGGTTATTTTGCTTGATTGTGATGCAAGATGATTTTCCCACTGCCCTGAAGTGGAATGTGATGAGGAAAGTTAGAGGCTTAAAAACTGCCCACCAGTGCCTGTGACCCTGGATGGCCCCAGCTAACAAACAGAACTGCTTGGGATGCCTGGGGCGAGTAACATAAGACAAATTCAGCGAGACACTCTTGCAATCCTGGTGTGGCACGCAGTCTTCTCATCCCTCTGAAATACCTTCAAAGCCTTCATAGATATGCCAGCTTGGATACCAGGCTTTTTTTCACAGGTCATGCAACCTCAAGTCACCATTTTCACTTCTCTGACATTTGTGTTGCTTGTTTGTTTGGTAAACATGTTACACCTGTCAGAGGAATGCTGGTTGCTAACGGGCCAAGTCCAGCAGCATTTATTATCCTCTGTGGCACTTTCCCCTTCTTCTCACCTCTCTTGTTTTTCCATCTGTTACCCTTGCAGCAGTGAATACAGTAAGTGTGAAGGAGTGAATGTGTGAGGAAAAGCGTGTGTGGGTTTGTTCATGTGTGTGCTGTGTGTGGATATGTTGGCATGCTTGTGCACACAGAGGCTACTGGGTTGTCTGGATTGCTGTCTTGTAATGGAGAGACACTGTTTTTATTTATCTCTCCCCCAGCTGTCACTGTTGTGTCTGGAGTGTGTTCGCTGAACTCATGGCTATGGGACATTTGGAGAACCATCAAATCCACTAACCCTTCCAACTATGCAGAATGTAGCAGCCCAGAACACACCCTAGATTCTTGTTATGGAAAACAAAAGCTGAGAAGGACATTCAGAAAATCTGCAACCTTTATCTGACTTTCCTACCTATGTATTTTTGTGTACAGTGAAATCAGAATGGTAATACCTATGATTCCTTCATAATTATTTTCATTTTTTATGCATTCAGTGCACACACAATGTGGATTAATGCTTTTAGTGCAGTTTTTAAAGGACTAAACCCCTCAAAGCCCTCCTTGAACCGCCACCTTATTGTGGTGGAGGGGTTTGAGTACCCGAGTGATCCTAGGAGCTACTGTATGTTGTCGGGGGCTATATGCCCCTGGTAGGGCAAACAGGTCCTAGGTGACGGGTCAGACTAAGAGCGATTCAGAAAGCTCTTTATGAATAGATCAAAATCAAGGACCGTGACGTCGAGCGTGATTGGGAGGAACGGCCCCCCGATCTGAACCTGAGTGGTGTTCTGTTATTGGACTTCTGTGCTAGTCACAGTCTGTCCATAACAAACACCATGTTCAAGCATAAGGGTGTCCATCAGTGCACGTGGCGCCAGGACACCCTAGGCCGGAGGTCGATGATTGACTTTGTGGTTGTTTCATCTGACCTCCGGCTGTATGTCTTGGACACTCGGGTGAAAAGAGGGGTGGAGCTGTCAACTGATCACCACCTGGTGGTGAGTTGGATCCGATAGCGGGGAAGGAAGCTGGACAGACTCAGCAGACCCAAACGTATTGTGAGGGTTTGTTGGGAACGTTTGGCAGAACCCCCTGTCCGGGAGATCTTTAACTCCCACCTTCGGCAGAGCTTCGACCAGATCCCGAGGGAGACTGGAAACATTGAGACTGAATGGACCATGTTCTCCACCTCCAGCAATCCCGGAACCCGGTGGTTGACACCAGAAGTAAGGGATGCCGTCAAGCCGAAGAAGTCCTTTCAAGCCTGGTTGGCTCGTGGGACACCTGAGGCAGCTGACAGGTACTGGCAGGCCCAGCGAACTGCAGCCCGGGGGGGTGTGGAGGCAAAAAATTGGGGCTGGGAGGAGTTTGGTGGGGGTCCTTTCAAGCCTGGTTGGCTCGTGGGACACCTGAGGCAGCTGACAGGTACTGGCAGGCGAAGCGGACTGCAGCCCGGGTGGTTGTAGAGGCAAAAACTCTGGTCTGGGAAGAGTTTGGTGAGGCCATGGAGAGGGACTATCGTTCGGCCTCGAAGAAATTCTGGCAAACCGTCCGGCGTCTCAGGAGGGGGAAGCAGTACCCTGCCTAAATTGTTTGCAGTGGAGGTGAGCAGCTGTTGACCTCAACTGGGGACATCATCGGACGGTAGAAGGAATACTTCGAGGATCTCCTCAACCCCGGCATCATGTCTTCCAATGAGGAAGCAGAGGCCAGGTGCTCAGAGATGGACTTGTCCATCATCCAAGCTGAAGTCACAGAGGTAGTTGAGAAGCTTCTTGGTGGCAAGGCACCGGGGGTGGATGAGATTCGTCCTGAGTACCTTAAGTCTCTGGATGTTGTGGGGCTGTCTTGGCTGACCCGCCTCTCCAACATTGCATGGCGGG
>NW_018127983.1:2227995-2228561 GCF_001952655.1 Monopterus albus
CGGCTGGCCGGGGAACACCTCGGTATCCCCCCGGAGGAGCTGGAGGAAGTGTCTAGGGTGAGGGAAGTCTGGGCATCTTTGTTTAGACTGCTGCCCCTGTGACCCAGTTCCAGATAAGCGGAGGAAGATGGATGGATGGATGGATTAAAACACTAAACCTTTTGTGCCTAAATTCTTGTACCTCTGATGCCAGATTTGGTTGGACTAGAAAAATGTCACACCGACTTTCTAATTATGTATCAGACAACAGTTGTGAACCACTAAGAAAAAACACTAAACATTTTTTTTCCTTTACAAATAGCTTTGCTTCAGTAGTATAAGACAGCGTTCCTTTGAATCCCTTGTGCACTGAATCTAGAGCAGGAATAGTTAACTCCATCACTAACACTAATGGAAACTAAGAACCTTTAAATAAATTTTGTTTTTTTAATATTGCATTACAAGTGAAAGTACTGCATTCAAAAAAATCTGACTTAAATGAAAATATCATCATCAGCAAAGTGCACTTAAAATGCAAGCTATTAAGCAGAATGACCCTTGTCGATGTTTAATTATTAGGCTACTGT
>NW_018127983.1:2229035-2229594 GCF_001952655.1 Monopterus albus
CTACCGTCATGTTTTTCCCCCTAGCACCTGGGTCTGCAAACTTGAGTCCAACCTCAGTCCTCCCTCACCCTCCTGGTGAGGGAGGCTACCATAACAGCTACATATTTAATTATGAGACTTGTATTACAAAAGCATATATGTAAACAGCATTTGCACATTTTATTCAACTGAATCAAACTCAAATAGATTTTATAAGATTATTATATACGTATTTTGTATTAACATCTGTGAAGGTACAATCTGTAAAATTACCTAGTACATGAGTAATTTGAGTATGTTCCATTCCAGTGTTCCAGCTGCGTTTTTTAGAAGGCTGTTTTTTAGCACTTGACATTAGGTGAGATTGTAGCTGATGACAGCCACTCCTGTTTCGTGCACATAAACCAGGTAGTGCAACCATTAGGCCACCCTCACTAATTAAAAAAACGTCCACTCTTTAAAGGAATAGTTTAGCACTCTGTCTGTATGGTAAACATTTAGCTGGAGCCTGCAGAATATTAGTCTAGCTTAGCATACAGACAGAGGAAAATGGCCTTATTCAAGTTGTGGTTTACCAAGG
>NW_018127983.1:2229614-2232121 GCF_001952655.1 Monopterus albus
TAAAAAACAAGTCACCCCCCCCCCCTCCCCGGCTATAGCATCATGAATGGACAGATATTAAACTATAAAGTAAAATCCCTGATGGAACAAATTGTGGAATATTCGACTAACACGTGAGGTAGTTTGGCACTAGCCCTTAAATTCCAAATAGCTTTGATATTTTGATATTGTAGACATTTTGCTAAGACACAAATGAAATTGTGCCATGATATGTTACTAAACCTTAAAACTACTGAGAACAAATGTAACAGCTTTAAAAATTGCTTGTGTTTAGCTCATGTAGGTGACTGCTACTTTTAGCCAGTCAGTGTAAAAATAGGTGTTCAAATTTTTATTCCTGTATAATTAAACTTACTGTATGGTTACCAACTGTCCTTCTTAATGATCTTAAATAGTACATGCTGAGTGTTATTATTGCTTAAATAAACCTCAACCTCAGTACCATTATGATTATATTATAAAATGTCAAATGTGAAGTGAAAGTCTGCTGACTGAGCTGTGTTTCCAGTCTCTATCTTCTGTAACTGATAAAAAAAAAAAATCAACATGCAGGCATGCATTCAACATTAGACAAGCACTATTTCGTGGGCTGATGATCATTCTATTCTCTGCCATATTTCACATGTCAGACAGTATATGAGAGTGAATCTGTGTTGCCATGTCAGTCATCCAGCTCCTTGCTTTAGGATGCCCCCATTAGACAGCGGGCAGACGGTCAGCAGTGGTGAGACTAAGCACTGATGACAAGATGCTGGAAAGGCTGCAGAGGAGGAGAATGAGAAGGGGCTGCGTAGAGACCGGCCTGAGCCTCAGACAAGTACACTCACACACACACACACACACACACACACACATACTTGTACTTTTGTCTTTGTGAAGAGAGGACACTCCTTGATTAATACATTCCTTGGCCCCTAACCATAACTCTTGCTCTAACATCTAACCTAAACCTAATTCTAACCTGAAGCCTAAAACCAAGTCTTAACTCTCAAAAAGCTGTTTCAGAAAGTAAGGACCAGCCAAAATGTCCTCACTTTTCAAAAATGATTTCCATGGTGGAAAACTATGGTCTATTTATGTTGTCCAAGATACGGTTTACACAGCTTTGTCGTTAACTTATATCAGTGGTGAATTCCATTTAGTTAAGCTTTAAGTTTAACATTCTCCTTTTTGCCAGTAGGTGGATACAACAGTCTGCCATATTCCATATATTGTACATACAAACAAACAGTATATGTGTTTGTCTAGCTAATATAAAATACTGTTACTCTTTTAATAAAATGAACTTTCACATTTGTCAAATTATTCTGATGGAGAAGGACTTTCATATGGCATCTCTGCAGTCCTGGAAAACTCTCTAACGACACAGGAAGGGAAAGCAGGGTCAAGCTGTGTTCAGCGGGTGGAAAGGACTGCTGACACTGACTGGGGATTTCATCGGGCGGTGAAAGAGCACTTTGAGGAACACCTGAACCCTACCAACTTGTCCTCTGAGGAGGAGACAAAGGTGGTGGGCTATCTCTGGCAGAGGTCTCTGAGGTGGTTAAAAGGCTCCTCAGCAGTAGGTAGTCTTGTGTGGATGAGAGCTGCCCTGGATGCTGAAGACTCTGATTATTATTGGACTTACTTGGCTGACAGGCCTCTTGGATGTCACACGGAGGTCAGGGACCATGCCTGTGGACTGAGACTGGGCTGGTTTATATTTTAAAAGGGAAACTAGAGGGTGTACTCCATTTATCAGGGTATCACACTGCTCAGCCTTTACAGGAAAGCTTAGGGCATGGTGCTTGAAACAAGGCTCTGACCAATAGTTGAACATTCAGGAGGAAGAATGGAGGATTCCATCTTGGCTTTGGAACAGTGAACCAACTCTTTATTCTTGCAAGGTTCTAGAGGGGTGTTTGTCCAATTCGTCCCATTTGTTTGCAGACTAGGAGAAGGCTTTTGGAGTGGGGAGTTCTGCAGGAATGTGAAGTACTGGGCCTGGTACTATCTGCTATTCACTTCTTATATAACTGGAGTGAGAGTTGTGTTTGTATTCTTGGCCAAGAAGTCAAGCATGTTTACAGTGGGTGCTGGCCTCTGTTAGGGCCACACCTTTTGTCTGATCCCACTTATTGTTTTCATGGATAAGGTCTCAAAATGCAGCTGGGGAAGAGGGGCGTCCAGTTTGGAGTCTTCAGAATCACTTTTTCTTCTTTTTCCAGATGGCATGGTTCTTTTGCTTTAATCAGGACTCAGCCTTTGGGTTGCAAGTGAATTGATGTGTCATGTGAAGTAGTCTGTGTTTCTCTCAATGTGGGGTCATGGCATGAGTTGAAGGTAAGATGGAGCATGAGACTGGCAGGTAGACTGGTGCAGGTGTTGTACTGAACCATTGTAGTTAAGAGAGAGCTGAGTGAGGAGGCAAGGCTTTCAATTTACCAACTGATTTATGTTCCCATTACCTATGGTCATGAGCTTTGGGTAGTGACCAAAAGAATGAGATAGTGAACATAAGTTCCTCC
>NW_018127983.1:2232167-2258773 GCF_001952655.1 Monopterus albus
GCCATTCAGCAGAACTATAATGTGACTTTGCTATTTTTACTTAAACTTAATTCAAGCACTTTAATGCTCACAATAAAGAAACAGCCCACTGGATATGGTAACAGATTTTTTTAAGGCATTGTTTAGTCAGCCTAAACTGACACCCAAACAAGTCAATATTATAAAATCATGCCCAACTTCAATGTGCCCAAATGAAAAGACACTACACATGGCCCATACAGTATGTCAAAATACTGTTGTTATCCTTTAAGAATGTTAATCACACTGTTCTGAGCAGTGGCCATTTCTGCCTCAAGGGCCTGTTTCCTCAGCAAGTGGAGCAGTTAGGAGTGAGGTTAAGATGTCAGTCTGAGCTTCAGTTAAAGGCAGCCCTCCTTTAAATTGTCCCCCAACCTGACCTCCAGGACAGGAGGGAAGAATGTGATGCTTTGACGTTTAGTGAGTGCCCCCAGCTCTCTCTTCCTTCTGACTACCTCCACCCAGCAGCAACAACAGCAGCCCGTGGGCTTCTTGCCTCCCCAACAACCTCCTCACAGTTTGCAAATATGTCCTTGATATGGCTGGCATGTAGTACGCAGATGTCCCAGTGGTAGGAGATAAATTTGACAGCAAGGGGATGTCAGGCTGGTGACAGCTGTGGGCTACAATTTCACCAGATGTCCACCGTTGCTAACCTTCACTAGGAATGAACTGGCCACCCCCTGGACGTACTTCACATACACAGTAAATATTTTCTCAACATGAAGCTCACAGAAGGCGCAAATCAAAATTGCATGATTTATAAGATCAGCAGGCACGTACTGATGAGCTGTAGCTTGTGTTTAACTTATGGAGAACCACAGCTGCAGTAGTGGCACACGGACTGGGAAATAATAGTATCCCCAAATGGTGAGAGTGCTCGTTGGATGTTCTTTGAGATGAAGTTCTTACTGAGAAACCATTTCTGATAGTTTTTGTCTTTTGTTCCCAAACCTTCTGGAGACATTGTTATGCTTTAATTGATCAGGCAGCCAGTGATGGAGAAAGTAGTCAAAATTTTATTTTTGTAAAAGTAGAAATGTACTGCCATCAAAACATACTTAAAGCAGCTACTGTATTTCTGTTATTTTTAGAATAACAATATATGAAAAGGCAATATGAAACGTTTTGCTCATAACTACAAAGAATTGCCACTTGAATCTGCAGTTCTCTGTTTCACAGAGCTTCTTAGTGAGTTTCAGCTCATTGGTTTGGTTTTTGGCCTGCAGTTTCATTATTTTGATTCACTCTCACTACTCACATAGTGTTGGTTTTGGCTACAGTTGTTGTTATTAGAGATAAAGCTCTAGAAACCCATTGTACACTGACTGATCCCCACAAACATCACACTTACACAGTTAGCTAGTTAGTGAATAAAGTGGAATGTTAGGCAGCTATAAAACCAAATATTTCTCTCAGGCATTTGTAGAGACAAAAGACTGAGCTACATTCAGCAGGTGGCCAGAAGCACAACTCCAAACTTATGCTAGCATTGCTCTGTAATTGCTGGATGTGTAATTTAAATTGTGGCATTCACAGCCTGTCTCTGCTGCTACTAGGTAGGCAAAAAATCAGTGACTGCATCTTTAAAGTGTCAAACATATTCTGCAGAATGACCATTTTCACAATATTTATTTTTATTATAATTATTGAGACATTAATGAATGTGTAACTTTCATGTTGCTGTGGGTAAAGATGAGGCTAATTTTAACTACTTCATACAACCCCAAATCAAAAAAAGTTGGGACGCTAAGTAAAATCAAAATGAAATCTGAAAATAGTGATTTGTAAATCATCTGTGTCCTGTATTACATAAAAAACAATACAGCAGCACATTCTTTGATTTTATTCTTCAAAATAAACACTCACTTCAATTCTGGTGCCTGCAGTACATTCCAAAAACAACTGGGACAGTAAAACGTTTACGACAGTCCAGCACTCACACCTTTTTCCTCCACAGCCAGGCCTTGGTAATGTGGCAGTGTGAGGTTTTCCATTGTCTTGATGAAAGGCGCTAGGACATCCCTGGAAAAGACATCATCTTGAAGGCAGCATATGTGGCTCCATTGTCTGTGTATTTATCAGCATTAATGGAGCCATCACAGAAGTGTAAGTGACCTTTGCCAAGGGCACTGACACAACCCCAGACCATGATAGGCCCTGGTTTTTGGACTTGTTGCTTTTTGTCTTTGGTCCACCACGTCCATTCCTTCCAAAAAAGATCTGAAACACTGATTCCTCTGACCACAGTACATGTTCCCACTGTGTGATGGTCCATCCCAGATGCCTCCAAGCCCAGAGCAGTCGACCGTGCTTCTGGACATTGTTAACATAGGGCTTCCTTTTGGCACAGTAGAGTTTTAAGCAGCATTTATGGATGTAACTACATATTGTAGGGCCTGGCCCAGGTGTGCCAAAGTCATCCTGAGCCCATGTGGTTATATCGCTTATAGAAGACTGACAATTCTAGATGCAGTGATGTCTGAGGGATCAGAGAGCACGCTCATCTGCACTGAAATCCCTCCAGATTCCTTGAATCTTTTAATGATGTTCTGCACCGTAGAGGGTGACATAAAAAAATAAAACTGATGAGGTATCACATCAAATAATGTGCTTCTGTTTTCAATATAATACAGGACGCAGTTGATTTACACATCACTATTTTTGGTTTTAATTTTGATTTTACATATGTCCCAACTTTTTCTGATTCTGGGTTGTAAGGCTGTCAAAAATGTAATCACTTATGTAAAGTATAACTACCTTAGAATTGAACTTATGAACAGAATTTGAGTAAATGTACTTAGTTACCTTCCAGGACAGCAGACTGTGCCGATGGGTGTGATGTCTGTGTGTGAACTGGGTTTACATTCCAGCAGCGCTCAGTCTGCCATAAGACCAAAGTGCCACAGACACAGCTGTAACATTTCCTGTAGTGCCACACTGTATACAGTTTTGACTTTGGCACAGTAGGACTTGTTTGAACTAAGTTCAAAATGACTTAAGTTACATTTGTCTGCTTCCTGGCATTGTTGAAATCTGTTCAACCCCTTTTAAAATTGTTTTGGTAAGTGAGATAGTGTGGTGTTTTGAAAGGCCTCACATGGTGAAAGACAAGCTTCTTTTCTTTGTGCAATGGCTCTCTGTGACTAAGAATGACAGAGGTAGTAGAGGTGTGATGAAGCCTCCATGTCTGTGTGTGTGTGTACATGTGGCATTCTGTGGCCATGCCTTCAGAGAATCACCTTACAGTACCTTGGCACGCTTGGAACTCTTTGTCCAAGTTTACCTCACAACGGATCCTTTCCCACCCTTTGCTATCAACACAGACCACCTGAAGGTGTTGAAGCAGCTTGCTTATGTGAATGTGTGTGTGTGTGTGTGTGTGTGTATTCTTAGACTTGCTATATACTGAGGTCCTCACCTTCTGAAACACCTTTTTGAGGGTTAAGACTTGGTTTTACAGTTCATTTTAGAATTAGATTGAGGTTAGGGTTCGGCTAAGGGTTATGGGTAGGCATTTAGTTCTGGTGTTTAAGGTTAGATTAAGGGGCTAGGGAATGCATTATGTCGGTGAGTGTCTTCATTAAGATAGAAATGCAAGTTTGTGTGTGTGTGTGTGTGTGTGTTGAAACTGAATGTAGTTATTTGGCTGTGTTGGAATGAGGCGGGGCTGAAAAAGAAAAATTTGGCATCTGTAGAGTCCATGGAAAAGCTGGCTAATGATGTATTCATCAAATTTTCCACTCTCCCACTTTTTTCCAAACAAAAGCCAGAGGAACAGTGGATGCTTAAAGCCAACAATGCGTATCATGCAGCACCCACCACAGCACTCTCTACATGCAGTTGTTCAAACTTATCATCAGCTTTTTTTGTTTGCTTTAAGAGTGAAAGTTTTGTGATTTGTCATCAGGTAGGTTTTTCTCAAACCGTCGATAAGCTAGAGCTGTGTGACTCAGAGATCTTTTGGGATCACTTAACTTAGCTGTATATGAGCGTCTGTCAGGATTACACATATTTCAAATGGTTTATGTGCTTTATGTAGAAGTAGCAGACTAGATTGTAGGAGCTAAGTGAGGAAGGACTGAATGCAGGAACTAAATAGGATCCACAAGCCCCTGGGGCTCAACAAACCTGTCCTGCAACCTCCTTAGCCAGCCTGCTGGAGTCTTAAAAACATATTTGTTTTTCAGACCTGTTATTTTCCTCCTTGGTTAATACTGACTTTTTGTATTACAAAGTAAAAATAAACATGGCAGGCAACTACATATTGTACAATGTATTTACAGCTCGGTACTTCTCCTTAACCTCAAAAAGATTGATTTGTCACAGTTTTTGTTCCTTTGAGTAATTGCTGATGGCTATTTTTGAACATACTGTATGTGATTAACAGTTTCCCAGGACTTTCAGCTGGTGAAACCTTCTCTGTTCTCTGGTGTACCTTTGTTTGGTTTGGTGGAGAAGAGCACTGAGCTTGAGACTTGTTGTTACTGGTACACGAGATATACAGTATGTGTGTGTGTGTGTGTGTGTGTGTGTGTGTGTGTGGTATAAAGTTGGTCTAATTATGTTCATGTTCAGCTTTCTGTTCAGCTTCATTTTAATTGTGGCAATCACCAGCATAAAACAAAAAAGTGAAATGGAAATGGACAAGCAAAATCCAAATGACATCAAATACTGTCATGTGTACACCTCTGCTTCATTTTATATTTGGTGAGGATGCTCATGCACTTTCTAGTGTAGGATTAAATGAGAGGCTCAATAGCACATGTACAAACAAAACTGACTTTATGGAATTAAAGAATCGGTAGCTTTTTGCAGCTGACTGAAAGCACTGTTATTATTAACGCAGAACATGATACACAGTGTGTTACGTCCTCATTAAAACTTTATTAAAATGTTTAAAAAAAACACTGAAACAGTCAGAATATGGCAGCTATGTTGCAAATAGTTGGGTGCTGCATTGTTAACCTTGTAAAGAGCATTTGTATAGAAATAGTTATGTACAAATTGAACAGACAAGACATTGGAGCCCTTGAGACACACCTTTCATATCACTGGTGTGTCAATGTGTGAGTGTTTGTGTGTGCAGATGGGTATAAAGGAAATAGTGTAAAGTGCTTTGACTGCACTTTAAAGTGTAGAAAGGTGCTTTAGAAATATAAGGCCATTACTGAAGTAAAACCAAGCTGACGACAATCAGAAACAGCATAGTATGTAGCAGCATAATAATTGCTGATGCATTTGCTGACTAATACACACTGATCAGTCATAACATTATGACCACCTTTCTAATATGGTGTAGGTCCCCCTTTTGCTGCCAAAACACCTCTGACCTACTGCATGGACACCACAGATCTCTGAAAGTGTCTTCTGGTATCTGGCACAAAGATGTCAGCAGCAGATCCTTTAAGTCCTGCAAGTTTCCAGATGGAGTCCCCATAGATAGGCCTTGTTTGTTGTTTGTTTCTGGTGCCATCTCCTCCCCAGGCAAGTGACACACATGCCATCCACATGATGTAAAAGAAAAGGTGATTCCTTAGACCAGGCCACGTTCTTCTGTTGCTCTGTGGTCCTGTTCGCCATGGGCACTCTGACCGGTCTGCAGCTACACAGCCCAATACACAGTGAGCTGTGATGCGCTTTCTGACACCTTTCTATCAGAACCAGCATTACGTTTTCCAGCTATTTGTTCTACAGTAGCTCTTCTGTGGGATTGGACAACGTATGCAAGCCTTCATTCCCACTATGCATCAATGATCCTTGGGTGCCCATGGCCCTGTAGCTGGTTCACTGTTTGTCCTTCCTTAGACATTGTTAGTAGGTACTAACCACTGCAGAGCGGGAACACCCAACCAGACCTGCTCTGACCCAGTCGTCAGCCATCACAGTTTGGCTTGGCCTTGACAAAGTCACTCAGATCCTTATGCCTGTATGTTTTTCCTGCTTCCAACACATCAACTTTGAGGACTGAATGTTCACTTGCTGCCTAATAAACCCCACACGCTGGTGCCAGTGTAATGAGATAATCAGTGTTATTCATGTCACCTGTCAGTGGTCATAATGCTATGGCTGATTGGTGTACATCACTCAGCAAGTGGGTAAAGTATAAGTGTATTCCCCAAAAAGTTGAACTAGTCTTTTGAAGACTTAATATTAAACTAATGATAACATAGTATTTACAGTAAGTTCGTATAGATCCAACACTAAATATGATGCCACCTTTTTTGCAATAATAGAAATAATTTTAAAATATTAATTTAGGCAAACTGGTGCATCAATCTTATTAATACCACAATGTTCACAGAAAAACTGTACATAATAAAACACAGCAAAATCCTATGAAATGATTTTAACTTAAGATAGTAGTTGTATCTCAGATCTGTATCAAAACTGTGATTACACTGTTGTTAGTGCTAGTATACACAAAGGGTAAAGGACTATTTGAAGCTGTTTCAACTCAGGCCGGGTGTCATTCAAAGTGTAGGCAAAGGGACTCAGGCTCTTCTTTCATGATGTGATGTGAAGCTAGAGGCTGACACTGACACCGTTGGTGAACAAATGCCAGTTATGAACTTATAAGATGTGCAGATCTGTTCTCCATGATCAGCATCTGCATCCTTAAAACACATCATCACCTGCTGCAAAGACCTTTTGCAACACTGGCATGATTTGACAGCAGATACAGACATTATGTATGGATATAGTTAAGAGTAAGATGAGAAGAGCTGAACTGGCCTTCAGCATGTTGCCGTGTTTGTTTCACACAAGCTTACACTGCCAAGACACAACGCCTAAACAGATGTACAATCACAAACCCTCCCAGTAATGAAAATTGACATGTGACGTTATCGTGCTAGAACCTGGTCTACCTGACACTGCAGGCATTCTCAGCTCACTCATCTACTGGATCAGCTTTCATATGTGGTCATTGCCATGTAAAATCTCTGCCAGCCTATCTATTAGCAAAAAGAGTACACTTGAGCCAACGTCACCTCCTGTACACTGAAAAACATGTCAACAAAATAAAAGAATGAAAAACTAATAAAAATCAAGGTCACTGCTGAATGTTGAGGGTAATAGTGTTTTATTAATTGTGACTCTGGATAGGAATTTAACAGTGAAATAAATCCAAGCCAGCACCATGTGCTCTCATGAATCGAAGCTTTCCGCCTTTGTAGAATTCAGGGATTTTTCTGACAGCATGATGAACAAGATGAACAGCATGTTGAGCTTGCAATTGGGTGATGGCTTCTTTATGCTACAGATGAACTATATCTACTCATCAGAGACTCTAAGAAATTCCTCTGAAATATCCACTTTCATTTAAGCGTCCCAGTACATTGAAGCGTGTTTTATTTTTAAAGCCTATCCAGTGACAAAGGACACTTCAACCCCTCACTTAGATTACATGTGGATGGAGGGTAATGTGTCTTTGAGCTGCTCCCAGGCATCATTATGTTCTACACATACATGCTTTTTAATAGGTTGAGGGGTAGACCAATCATACTTGTCAACCTGTTGCCAGGATACCAGCAGTGTGGTTTCTAAACACCAGTCCACAACTTTTACATCATGGACTATATTTCTGAAAGTTAAAATATGAAAGATTGTATTACCTCAGAGAAGTGCTGACGCCGATCCTGGGAACACCTGTTCTTTGAGTGTATATCATCACACCCAGCTCCTGAGTCTGGACAGTTTCCTCATTTAATTCTCAACTGAAAGGATGATCACCATCTAAACCCAATAAACTGTCTTTTAGAAATGATTAGTAAGGCAAATCAACATGTTTAGTGTGTTTAAAATTAAGTCCTGTAATTTAAAAGTGGTGATGATGATTCAATTACCTTTTATCTTTAGTTTGATACTGATCAAGATTCAGCGGTAGGCTACAGCACATTTATTTCAGTGTTGGTGGACCACTTGAATACCCCTTTAGGTAATTATTTATGTAATTATGTGCTAATAAGCCTCTGTTTCAGTAACCAGTGCCCATGTTTCAGTTCATTTTTCTATTGTGAAATTACATTGCACTAAGCTAACACTCACACCATGAGTGATGCTTCCTGGCATCAAAAGACAACAAAGACAGGTTTAGAGCTGGATTAGGTGTGATTGATGGTTTGTGGTTCACTGGTTGTCTGCTTCTCAGATCTGGGACCAGTTGGTGGAAAGCTTTGATTGTGTTTACCAAAAGTGCTCTAGTCTGTCAGGGGATTCTGTCCTCCTGGGAAGCAAAGAAAACAGCGATCCAGTAGTTGTTGTTTGAACCACAGCAAGTCTAAATACTGTTTCATGTTTTTATTTAGTCTGCAGTCCTTTGTGGCCTGTTGGTTGTCCAAATCTACAGTATGTTCTATGACCACTGATAATGAACATTTGCAGTTTAAATCAGGTTTGACCACAAATAATTCTACTGAACAACACTAACCAGTATTTTTAGGTTAACACCTGATCAAATAGATTATTTACAATGTGAACTGGGTTGCTTGCAGAGCTGAAAACAACTAGTCAGTGAATCAGTTAACCAAAATAAACCACCAACTATTTAATAATCACCTTTTTCTGTTTTTCAAGGCATCACCTTCTGAAATGTGTGGATTTGAAGTGTTTCATTGTCATGTATGCTGCTGTATATACTAAAGTCTGTAAATTTAGTCTGACTGCTGATAAATTAAAATTGGTATTTTCTCCATAATGATTAATAATTTAAATAACTGGCAAATAAAGATAGAAAGAAAGAAAGAATTGTTAGTTGCAGGTCTAATTTCTTCTACTGACAAAGCCAGAGAGAATTATCACCCAAACCTGTGGTCCCCATCAGATGTACTGAGCTTTTTAGCCTTGTTTAGCTCATTGTTATTGTTTCCTGGCCCAAAAATTCTGATCTCCTGAAATCACTTTCACAGCAGGTAGCTGTTTTCAGCAAGAAAGTTCTAATGTCTTATTGACAGTATCACTGAAAAACAGCTTTGTGTGTGTATGTGTGTGTGTGCGGTGTGCTCTGTGAGGAGCGGGGCTGCCTCGGCAGTTCAAGTTTGTTGAACTGACCTTTGGGAGCGCAGCCAAATGAAATTGAACAATTAACTTAAGCCCTTTTTCCAGTGCCTGGTGCCGGCTAAGCTCACCTCTACTCTACTCAACTCTATTCGCTTTTGGTACCAGCTGCTTTGTTTTTTTTTTACTGCAGATAGTCCCCCTTCAGTGTAGCTGGTTGTCACAGCGACGCCAAAACTGCAATGAAGTCACTGGCCCACAGTGGCAGGGCATGCTATTATGAATAAATGAAGAACGAGCAACTGGTGTCATCACATGTAAACATCCAGGGTCATCAGTGGCAACATCGCTATGTAGCAGTGACAAATCTCTCTGACCAGTCACTAGTCTGCAGTGGTTACCATTTGGTATCACCTCAGCTCGCTTGGAACCTTGACAGAGGTGATGCCAAAAAAAGTACCAGGTACTAGGTACTATCCCCAGCATCTGACTGATGGAAAAACAAATAAGGCGAGTACATTTGAGACAAGTTAAGCCAGTGCCAGGCAGTGGAAAAGGGGCTTAAGTGTACATGCGTTTCTTCATTTCCAGAAGCGTACAATATCAAACTGACCTCAGACCACACTAAATATTTTGGCTCTTTTTTTTCTCTGCACAAAACATAGCACACACGAGCGCTACTGCTTGGCAACAAATATCTACCTCCATGTTTGTTTTGTTCTGAAGTCACGTTTGATCACATAAGTTTCTGTGAGGTCCCTGGTCCCTGGAATCGGCATCTCTGAAATTGTCCAGTAAAAACAGCAAGTGTGTTGTCCTGTCTCTTGACTGAATCGTCTACTGTGTGTGCTCTTAAGACTCAAACGTGAAAAAAAAACTGTTTAGGCTGTCATTATGTCTGTGATCTCACATTTTTAAAATTGGTTGAAAGATCATAAAATCCTCTAGTGTGGGCACCGCCTAAGATGCCACGAGGAGTTCCAAGCTGGTAAATAATGTGCTGCCCCATACACGGTGCAAGACCCTTGTTTTTCTGTTGTAATGTGAAAACCGCTTACCTGTCTTGATCCAATTGACAGACTGATATAGCAACTGGCTAGGGAACATAGTGGAGCATTTAGCAGTAAAGGATCTAGGGACGCTTCCCTCAGGCCTAGGTGTAGACCACACAGAGCCAAAGAGAGAGCAAATATCACTTTACAAAACTGCAAATGAATGCTGATGTTGCTCTCTCTTTGCTACATGTGTAAATATCAACTGTTAGTGAAGTTTGTTTGCGATGTTCATTGTAACAACTTTATAATATGGTATTGTGTTTTTGCTTGTTTGCTTTTTCATGTTCCATGCAGTTAAAAATGAATTGCTGCTTTAATGTAGACTGAAGAGATAAGTTTGCCGTTTCAAGTCACAGTTACTTCACTTGGCCTTTTCTGAAATCTGTTTTTAAATTTTTGCATTTTCTTTTATTCAACACTTGCACTATATATATATATATAACATATATATAACACTCATGTAGTGTATAAATAGCAAAAATAAAAAATAAATCTGGTTCTAACTGAAGTAGTTATACTGGATGGATTATTCAACTTTGGCTCACTGCCTTTTGTTGCTGCAGGCAAGATTGTTTTTCCCAGTGTGACAACAACCTGAACTCAGGTGTAAAAGTCACTGTGACAAAAGAAACAAAAAAAGAGTTGAATCATATCGTGGGAAAGCATCAGTAATTGTCTGGGAGTCTGATTATTATCATAAATGATGATTCACACACATAGAAATACAGGTTAATCTGGTCACATGGGAAAGCTTATGCTAGTTTACAGCTATTTATCTTCAGTGCTGTTCGTTATGAAAGTGCAGAACTGGTTTAAGAGGGTAAAAATATTCCATGCTCCAGGAACCGAATTTATATGCTTCTACAAAAAGTAAAAGTAAAAGAAAAAAACGATTTTGATTCATTTAAATTATTTTATATGAGCGTCGGATTCATGTTCTTGATCCTTCCATGGCACCCTTGAACTTCCCCCAACGTATAAAATAGAGATTTCCCTATAGGGATGTTATCAACAATGCCAAGTTGCTGGGCAGTTTAGTGTATAGGCTGTAAATTATCACCTCTCAGACACTGCACCGGACACTGGTAGTTTTGACTCATCTGGATTTCCCCTGCATTAGTCACCAACTGGAATATACACATTGACACACACAACTATGCACACATAACCCCCTCACAGTGTGGCATGATTGGCCACAGTGTGGTGTATGTGACTGACACTGATAATACGTCTCTCCATAATACAGCATACGTTGAGGCTACTTCATCAGCTGCTCCGCCAACTGCTCTTTGGCATCTCGTATGTAAACTCTTGACATTAATAAGGCTGTGTGAACGGGTCCACATAATTCTTTCAAAACAATATGAACACATCAAAATGAATTATGGAGCTCTCGGGCATACAGTCATACAGGCTGGTTGCCATCTATGTTTTTGACTGCAGATACAAATGCAGATTGAAGCAAGCTTAGTGCTCTCTAATCAAAGCCTTATGAGAATAATAACCACATTAGACACATGTGCACTTCTAGTGATGACAGTACCAGACATGTCACTGACGTAGCTGCAAACTCATTAACACAACATACATTTCAAATGAAGTAATAGGGGTTTGGTGACTATTTCCTAACACCTAAGCTTTAGAGTAATTGATGATGTAAGGGTTTCAGATGTTGTTATAAATATCAAATTTAATGACATCTTGAGGTCAGTTTGCCCTTGTTATATTGAGAGGTGGTCAAAGCTACAGTGCATGTAAAAGGTTTATTAGAGGGAATTGGTTGTATAAATAATATGATCATCACCCTGAGCTTTTAACAAGTGACTTTTTACTGTTGTTTTATGTGGGTACAGATTGATCTCCCTTTTTCAGCAGGGAAATTTTATTTAACTGATCAAGCTGATTTCTAACAAATGGTATTTACAGCTGTGACCTTGGGGATTAGGTGCTTAGAAGAAGTCTGACAGGCATAGTGGAGTAGCAATTGTAGCAGTTCAGTAGACATGGTAACAGCAATGGTGCCTTCTTCAGAATTTGACATCCAGCTTGTCTATTTCCATATCTGTGTATCAACTTTTCTTTTAAGAAAACTGATGGATGGTGGACTATTTTTTAAACAAAACAAGTACAGTATGTAATCATATCACATCTCTAGATTCTTAATCAGAATCAGCTTTATTGGAAAGGCATGTTGGACACATGAGGAATTTGACTGTGGTACAGTGGCTCTCAATGTGTATGTACAGTGTTCGTCTGTAAGGCAATGAGTAGACAAACAAGATAAGCCTGAGAGAAAAACAAAAGAAAAAGAATGTGCAAACAAGAAAAAGGAGTGTGCATTAGGAAATTAAAACTAAACTACTTAGAAATACGTATACACACAGTTTAGATGCAGTTTTTCAGATTGATATATACAAAAGTACATTTACAAGGGACTGCACTGAGTGTTGTTGTTCTGGCATGGGGGAAGAAACTGTCCTTTTGTCAGGTTGTCTTGGCGTACAGTGACCTGTAGCACCGTCCAGAGGGGTGGAGTTCAAACAGTTTGTCTCCAGGGTGTGAGGGCTCTGCAGAAATCTTATGGTGTACAGGTCCTCCATGGAGGGCAGGCTGGCACCAATGATTCTTTCTGCAAGTCCAAATCCTTGATAATATTCTCTGTTACCTTGTTTAGATATTACTCATGTTTGTTCCTGAACTTATCTCATCCAAAGATGGCAACAGTAGTGAGAACTATTAAACTGAATCACACTGATTTATTGAAACTAGATGGTGACCACTGTCATGATCCCCAGAGTCCTCCTGTTTTGGTCGTTTATCTTGAAGATACGTCCTACCACTTGCACCCTGACCTGCCCCAGCTTTACCTTGCCCAATATTTAATGCTGATAACTTTCACCCATTGTCTGTGTGTGACCTAGTGTCTTAGTATATACTGTTGTCAGGTCTGAGCTTTCTTTTGTTCTTGTATCGAGTTGTTTTATATCATTTTCCTCATGTCTGTGTTAGCTAGCTTGAATTTCTCTGTTTTCCTGTCACCCCTGTCTAGTTTCTTTAGGTCATGTTTATTTATCTATTTATTAATTCTTTTGGAGTAGTAGTTCTCTACTGCCTGTATCCCTTCATAGGTTGTTTCATTACAGTGTCATTTCATGTCTGCACTGGGGTCCACATTACCAAACCATGACACCACAGTGAACATTATACCTGCTCAACATTACCATGGCTTGTCATTGTGAGCATGTTAGCATGAGGCTACAACCAATATTTTTACAAAAGAATGACAATAAGAAAACATGTGACAATGTGAAACGTGCTGTTCTTACTGAGAATATCTGCTGCTGCCTTTTGCTTTACAAAGCTTTACATTGAGCTACAGCTTACTATTTAGCTGCACGACCCACAACCTCTCTGTTTTGATTCACTCCCACAGCTCTTACTGCATCATGTTTGGCTGCAGCTGGCCATTGTTTTCAGCTAAAAAGCTCTAAAAACCCACTGTACACTCTCTTCTCATCATCAAACAACAGTGAGGCACAGGTAGCGACTATGCAGCATGTGACTATAATGGACCTCTTAGCAGCTAAAGAGCTGAATATGTCCCTCAGAAGACCAAACACAGAACTAAAAGGGAGTGAATATCCACTTCAAATGAAAGCTAATGTTTCCATGTAATTGTTGAATATGTAAATAAGTAACTGGGCTAGAAACTGTGCTACATCAACTTACTGTAACAGCTGATGATATGCTGTGCTCACAGCTTGTGAAAACATCAATTATTGCAGGTTTAATGTTTAGCTCAAAACATCACTGTGTAGCCTCAAAGTGCTGATAATGGCTGTAGATTCTTAGTTTTGTTTAGTAGACTAATACTGCATCACAACAATATGCATTCAGATTTCTTTCACAAAGGGAAAAGTGAAGACACTTCTATTCCTTATTGACTTTTAAAATATCAAGAACATCTGTGTCTGACAGTAAACTCATTTAAGTAATTAATTACTATATAACAATTTTTGTGAAACCTTGTTTGCAACAAATAATTGTATTTCCATGAAATATGTATTTAGAATAACAGCTGTGTGATCACAGTGTCACATCATCAGGTTGGCACATAGGTGAACAGCAGGCAGTCAGAGGACAGAGACTGTATCTATCTTTATTAGAAGTACAAGAGAGCAGCTTAGAGGTTTGTGTTCCCTGGATACACCACATCTATTTATTATCA
This sequence comes from Monopterus albus, assembly GCF_001952655.1. NCBI lineage: Eukaryota > Metazoa > Chordata > Actinopteri > Synbranchiformes > Synbranchidae > Monopterus > Monopterus albus. Next base: position 2,246,466 of record NW_018127983.1, read on the forward strand.
GTCCCCCCACTGTGACCCTACCTTTTATTATAGCATGCTGATTCATCTGCTCTTCATCTCTGAAAAACCACACAAGGCCTCTAGGTTTACAGTACCATACAACTCAGTGAAGAGGGAAAGTCTGATATTGAATTAGAAGTATGTGCTAGGATGTGGCACAATGTCTGTGCGTGCTTAAATACTTTAGGTAGGGGTTTATATAGGCTACAGTAAAGGATTTTCAGACTGCAATATTTGGGCTTGGTTTCTGCTTATGTGAGGGTCACTTTTTGTTTTCTGTTAATGGCTATCTGTCATCCAGTACCCTAAAATTAAATTTCATTAGAGGTCAGAGATCTTGGCCTGAGTATGTTTAACTTCCTTAAAATCAAACATTTGGGAGGTTTCTCACTCAGTGAATGTTTGTGCTTTTGCTGAATTGACACAGTCAACAATCACTGTCATTCAGAGAGTATTTATGGCAATACTGAGCATGCCTGAAGTCTCCAGGGCCTTTTAATGACAACCGTGATACAACAGATATGCCCTCAACCCACAGAACCACTGGGGAATGTGGGTGGAAATATCAGAACTGGCCAGATGGACACATAGGGGCTGAGCTTTTCAGGACAGTGGCTTACTGTATGTGGTTTTTGCTTGTGGTGCGTGTGTGTGATGGGGGAGGGTGCAGAGTCAAATGTAGTTGCTTGATATCTATATCCTAGCAACTGAGAGTGAGTGATATCCTGTACAACATAAGGTGGGGATTGGTCAAAGAGCTGGCACAAGCCCCTCCTATTTGTAGGGTAGCTAAGAAAACATACCTAAATTCAAAACATCTCTCAAACTTTGTCCACTCTGCACTGTACCATCCGGCACTTTAATCCAGGTCTATTTGTTTATTTATTTTTATTTATTTATTTTTTTCATCAATTCTATTTATTCTTGTAGGTCATGCATAATTGTTGATACAAATGCCTCTATGACAAGCTGATCATTTTGAAGATTTCAGCAAAGTCAGGTTTGGCATGACAACATGAATTCACCTTACAAAGCTGTGCAGTATTACCCAGAGTTTCCTTTTCATCGGTAAGTACATACATATTGTGTAAACTGATGACTCACAGGGTGAAATGTTTCTGAGGTCAGATGATTTTCCAACTTTTTGAAAGTTATATTAACTCCTGAAACATCTTAAATGTCATGTATTGTCAAGTGGTACACATAACAGAATTACATGTGTTATTGCCCTTTACAAATGGGATTCTGAACAGAGCAAATCCAGATAATCTGAATTACTGAAGTGTGAGGATCTTCCTGCATGTTTGTTTGACCTGGATTGCCATTCAGACTAATACTGTCTAAAGGTCCAAAAAGACCTGATAACAGTTGCGTCTGCCTGAATCCTCAGCTGCTGCACTGTGCTGATATATTTATAAGTGTGGGATACTTATGGCAACAATGCATGCATAAAGGGCCATCAGGGTTCAAATGCAGACAGATTGCACATCATCTCTGTTGGTTGCTTGGTCTTCTTCTGATCCCTACTCTAGATGACATGTTGACATTTCAATTCAAAAGATGTCAGATGTTTCGCAGAGGCTATAATCTAGAATAACAGAAGACAGCACTACCATTTAATTATCTCATTCAATCACAGCAAAAATAATGTGTTTTGCATATCTTAGCCCATATGTGTTTTCTATCAGTCTACTAAAGTGATGATAGAAAAACTATCAAAAAATGATAGCAGTATTTGAGATTACAAAATAGAAAAATTAAGCTAACAGCACAGGTAAAATCACACACACAAAAAAACACTATATTAAAGGATTAAACAGGATTATGCTGCTGAGAGTAAACAAAGAGTAAAGTCATCTCACCATGATGAAATAAAACGGATTAAAACATCAAACAGAAAGAAAGAGAAATTCAAAAAAGTGCCAAGAAATGGGGAATAATAATAATAATGCATGGCATAAATGTGAATATCAAATCAATTCACTGCTATATATTTATCTAGCTCTGCATTAGTTCTAATATTGTCAAAATGATAAGTTAAAAAATTATTTCATAATGTTATAGCTTCCATTTGTACTGTATAACAGTAATTGCCATATGTATCTTACCGGGGTCCTTTGTTATGATAAATATTATCATGTTTTCAAAGTTACTATATTTCATCTGTGTCTTCATGTAATAATAATGATGTTGCGTGGTTTCTTGCACCTTGTGTTTGTATTACTTATTATTGTCCAGAGCCTATGAGCCCTATCTTTCAATGAATGCATGGCGTGCAGGACCGGTAGTGCGTCTGTGTTTCCTAATTTCCTACCTGCGGAGTTACAGTTTTCATGACATGCGCATCACATTGCCTTTTTACCAAGCAGCAGTCTGTTGACTTTGCACGAGCTGGTGTGTCCAGGTAAATTTTGGGTATGTTAATAATATAAGGGCGCACACATTGACTGGGCCACTGCCCAGCACAAACCAGGTATGTGGCCAACAGTCAAATCCTTGTTGCCAGTTAATGGGCGCTTCGACTGTGTTGTAATGTGTGCTCATGATTTGGTCCAAAAGTGGCATCCAGGAAAGGCTGAGCCCTTCAGGATCAAAGATGGGCCGAGGACCGCCAGTTTGACAACATATGTATGTGTGAGGAAATTATTGAAATGTTTCAAAACAATGTTCCTCAATAGAGAATGTGTGGCGCATTTTGAAATGTAAATTGCATCAACAAAGAACCAGGACTGTTGTGCACCTTAAGACTTGTTTTCAGGATGAATGGGACAAAATGACACCTGACACATTTCATCACTTGTTGTCCTCAGTCCCTAAATGTCTTTTAAGTGTTGTGAAAAGGAACAGGAACATCAAATCAGAATGAAGTGATTTTGAACAAAGAATAAAATTGATGAGGTATCACATCAAATAATTAGCTGCTGTGTTGTTTTGGAATGTAATACAGGACAGATTTACAAATAAACTATTTCTAATTTTAAATGCAGTTCCAACTTTTTCTAATTTGGGGTTGTATTTATGATTTCAAATAATACCTCCTACCAGTGGTAATTTCATCTTTTTTTATTTTTTGAACAAGGCAAGATTTGGTAGCATTAGCTTTTTATGGTGTTTTTTAAAATAGTTTTTAGACTTTTTTCAGTTTAAGTATAAAGGTATTTTTGGCCCTCTTATTCTTTCCTCCTCTCCTGTTTTCTTTGCATTCCAAAACAAAGGAATTTGTCTGTCCTTTTGCCCCAAAGGATTTGACTTCAGACTGTTTCACTTATAAGAGGAAGAGAAACTTCGGGGGCTTGGGGGTGTTTTGCAGTCATGTCCCTCTTCCAGCCGTGGCTGACAGATGAGAGGGAGGAGGTCTCAGGCCTTTGAACAAGTGATTAATAAAGACACTGGAGAAGGGCCCTGATCGGTTGGGCTGTTTGTTTTGATTGCATTTTCATCGGTTGGTGTGCCCAACCTGCCAAGAGACAATGGCCATCCTGGTTTAGTGCTGACCTCTGCCCCAGTCTCGTCTGGAGGCACCGCACTGTCCTTAAGTGGACGCTGAACAGCCTTTGCCCTAGGCTAACTGAAAAACTCTCTGAGAAACCAGACACCCAAAAGCAGACAAAACTACCAGACCAGGGATAAACCTATCTATTTGAATAGTGTTTCAATAATATAAATCTGCTTAATATTATGAAAAAGGTAAATTATTAGATTTTTAAAAATTAACTTCTAAAACTAACCCTAAGTGACCATAAGATGTTCAATAATGAAGTCAGGTTTTTGTACTTATGAGTTTCCCCTTTTGTATTCCCCTTTTCACTTACAGTAGCTCTGTCCTGTTTCTATGCTGCTGTCATCATTTCAAATATAGTCTAAAAATGTACTTAGTAACAGGCTAAAGTGGACATGCTGTGTCTTTTTGTGAAATGGTCTTGCTCTTTGACAGTGCTTTTTTAACACTATCAAATAAGTTACAACATACAAGAGTGCAGGACATAAATAGAAATAAACATTAGCTTTACTCAGGTAAAACTGAAATGGATTTATAGGCTTACATTTCTAAACATGCTGAACCTGAGAAGCACTCTTTATGATTATATTGTGTAAAAATCAAAATGGAGTTTAACCAAGCAGAGGTCAGATGACACCGGACCTGTTCCACCTGTAATCTTCCTCTCAGTTTTTTCATTTTTTTCTTCATCCACATTGTTATGGTCTTTTTCCAGTGACTAGCATTTTATCATTTGTTAAGCTCCAGCAGGTCCATGTTCAGGATACAACATTATTCCAAAATAAATAAACTTGACCTTAAAATCAGCAACCGTATTTCTGCTAAGGCTTACATTTGCAAACACCTGCTTTTTATCTGGACACAAGACGTCACACACTTTCATCACGCAGCTCTTCAGAAACTCTCCCTCGCTAAATGTCCGGGCTGATTTTCTCCTCCGCCACAATAAAACTTGCTTTCACAGCAGCTTCACTGTGTGATTTCGCTTTGGTGAAAACGTCTGCTGTGATGTCAGATTCCTCTCCAACTCCTCTACCTTCTCTAGCGTCTGCTCTGCATTCACGTTTTTCAGCTTGTCCTGATGTTTTGTCTCGTAGTGCCGTCTTAGGTTATATTCCTTAATTACAGCCACGTTAGCTCCACAAATAAGACACACGTGTTTACCAGCAATGTCAGTAAACATATACTAAGCCTCCCACTGGTTTTGAAAGGCTCTGTTTTCCAAATCAACTTTTCTCTTGGCCATTGTTAGGGGCTAGCTTTGACTTGAAATTAGGGTTGTATACATCAACAGACGCTTGATTGATCTGACGTAATTGACACGGGAATAATCGCAGGTAGTCTATCGTTCGGTAAGGCAGCTGTTGTGCTGCATTATGGGATTTGTAGTTTTTGTGTTTTCAGCGCTTCATATCACTGGGCCATTAAAAAAAGATGTATAAAATGATCTCGTGGGCCGGAGGTAATTGTATGCCAGGCCGGATGTGGCCCGCGGGCCTTAAGTTTGGCACATGTGGTGTACAGAAACATCTGTGCTGAGTACAGGCTGGAAGGCCCAAAGTCAAAATGGGATACACCTCCAAAGGTGGTTGAGAATGACCAAGCTATGATCCTGTGGGACTTCAAGATACAAACTGACAAACTGGTAATGATCAACCAACTGGACATAGTAGTGGTGGACAAACAGAAGAAGAGGGCTGTAGTGATAGATGTAGCAATTCCAAGCAATAGCAACATCAGGAAGAAGGAACACGAGAAGTTCGAGAAATACCAAGGGCTGAAAGAAGAGCTAGAAAAGATGTGGAAGGTTAAGGCACAAGTGGTCCCCATAGTAATAGGAACATTGGGGGCTGTGACCCCCATGGGAGAGTGGCTGCAACGGATCCCAGGAACAACATCAGAGATCTCTGTCCAGAAGAGTGCAGTGCTAGGAACAGCTAAGATACTGCACAGGACCCTCAAGCTCCCAGGCCTCTGGTAGAGGACCTGTCCTTGAAGGAAGAATATAAGACCATCCTGAAGTGGGGGGCAATTGGGGGATTTTTTTAAAATTATTTTTTATGCAGTATATGTACACACACACACACACACACACACACACACACACACACATATATATGGGTATATATATACATATACATATACATATACTGTACATATACATATACTGTACATATATATATACATATATATATGTACAGTATATGTATATGTATATGTATATGTATGTGTGTGTGTGTGTGTGTGTGTGTGTGTGTGTAGGTAGGTAGGTAGACAGGTAGGAAGGAAGGAAGGAATCCGATTTCAAAGAGAATCCACTGGGGCAAAAGTCTAAATAAAATTCAGGTCAAGGAATATGCCTAAAATGGTTTTTCAGTAGCTGTATCACTTATCTAGAACAAAGAGAGATTGTGTTTGATAAAGTTGTTGCAACATATAAACTGTATCACAATTGTAGCTATAAGGATATATATTCATATATGGGAACTCTTTTGTAATATCGTATATCGATTTGACAAATGCCAAAAACCAAAAGCCAGCTTGATTCTACTTGTATTCTCGCGAGAATCTGGTTGCCGTGACAATTAACTAGGGCACGGACTTCCACCTAAACAGAATTCAATTACTTTTACGACGTAGCGGGTAACATGCTAGTTTTACATTTTTTTGTCTCCAAGAATATTTGCAGATTAAATATACTGCAGCAACATACTTCATAGTAATTGTGCAAGAAAGATGCTAAGTCAAGGTAGAAATTAATCCAAGGTGAAGAGAACAGAGCTAAAATTACCGTAGTTTTGCTAGGCATCCATATTGTAACGAAATTAGACTAATTCTTGCTCTAATGCGTTAGCTAGCTAACAAAACTAAAGTTATTAGATAGATAGAAACTTTATTGCAAACTCAAGGTCCAAATTCTGAACAATAAAAAAACAACAATAACAAAGAAAGCAATAAAAATATATAGCTAGACGCACTTAACTTTAATTAATCTCTGTAAATTACACAAAGAAAAAACGTAAATGCATCTTGGCAGATATTTGGCTTTCATGTTGCTTTCACTGAATTAACGTGAGCTAAAATTTTCCTTGCAGACACTGGCTTCTCTCATTGATGTTAGTGAAGTTAGCTGATATATTTGATTTCCTATGTCTCATCATGACCTAATTAAGATAATGTAATTATACATTGTTAGGGGTTTGATTCAAATTGGTGCCTTTGAGTTTGAGTGTATTTGGTCTGTTAGAAATACAGTAGGGATTCATGTTAATAATCACAATTAAATACATTCAACAGTGGGTGACATAGTTAATATGATGTGAAAGTGTCCATGTCAAGTTATAACATTTTTTTTTCTCAGTAGTAGTAAATGGTTGCTCTGCCTAAGTAGCCAAAAAGGTAAACATGGAGCTATTACTGCAAAAAGCCTCTAAATTGATCTTTATATTTGAATCAGGCCCAAATTGAATTATCTGGTTTCAGCCCCTACATTCCCATTTTCATGTTTAATTGAAAATTCGATGTTAGTTCTGTACTCGAGACTTCTGCCTGCATAAGTCAAATTATTTGCTTTATTAGATATGCCTGTATTTGTAAGTTAGGTATTAATATCATTCATCAGGCAGTGTAGGGGAATTCCAAAACCTAAAATAGTGCCAGCTTCAGATTATGCCCCCCAAGCCCATCCAGCTGTACACATACCAGAGGTTGTAGCTGTGCTATGATATAGACTGTGGGGGGAATTCCGCGTGCCTCAGTCTGCAGCATGTGCCACTTCAGCAGAGGCTGAGCTCTGAAGCAGGTGTAATGTTTCAGGGTAGGAGGTCAAAGTGCCTCTGTCTGAATGGTGCATAATCACCATTATGTGTAGTACAAATATTCAGTATTATGCAGGCTGACTTCTTCACAATGGAAGTGCTCCTCATGAATGACTGCCAGCAGGACTCCTCCTCCTGTTTTCTTCCACTGGTTGGGTGGCCAAATCACAGCCCTGTGCATCAGCATTTATGTTGAATATTTGCTGACAGTGCAAAAACTACTTATCAAAATAGTTGTGCCCTTTTAAAATGTCATCCTTATAGCTTATTTGGAGAACGGTCATAAAAAAAAAAAAAGTGAAAATAATACTTGTTGATTCTGTCTCCTTGCAGACTCAGGGACACTTCATCCTGTTTGTCTTGGAGAGAGAGCTCTTTCCTCACCACTATGTCCCAGAATCAGTCACAGACAGCTGACTTCTTCAGCCAAGATGTATTCAACCAACTATTTGATATGCTGGACCAGTACGTGAATACTACTGAAAAAAACAAACAACTGGTGCACACTGGTTTTGTTGTGCTACAAAAATAAATAATAACTTGCAGTTTTTTCAGTGTTACCCATCTCTGTTGTTTTGCAGATCTGCCATTCACTCAGTCCAGCCAATTGAGCTGAACTTCACAGAAGGTCCAACAGATGGGTCTGCAGGAAACACCATTCAGATCAGTATGGACTGCATAACCATGCATGAACAGGATGAGATGCTTTCTGTAAGTACGTAGGTTTGCTATTTGAGGAAAACATTACATTTTCTTTTTTGTTTTTTGCTAGCAATTTCTCCTAACTCAGACTTACCATGAACAGTCATGGAAATAAGTAAAATGACTAATATTCAAAATGGCATGAACCTCAGGTTCACATGACCCAGTTTACCTCAGCATATAGTTTTCTATATTAAGGAACGGAACCTAAAACTATTATCCCTCAGTGTAAACTGAGGAGTAATCATTTTGTTTATAGAAATACACTGATCAGCCACGACATTAGAAGCACTCAAAACCACATTAGACCTAATGTTGTGTAGGTCTCCCTTGTAACTGCAAAACAGCTCTGATCCGTTGGGCTCCACAAGACACGAGAAGGTGTCCTCTGGTATTTGCTACTTAGACGTGAGCAGCAGATCCTTTAATCCTGTAAGTTTTGAGGTGGGGCCCCCATGGATTGGACTTTGTTTTTCAGCACAACCCACAGATGCTTGATCGTATTGAGATCTGGTGAATTTGGAGGCCACAACAACACCCTGAACTTTAGAGGTGAGGGAATACTGTTGCCATGATGGGGTGTACTTGCTCTGCAACAATGTTTAGGTAGGTGGTACATGTCAAAGTAACATCCACATCCAAATTTGAAGGACCCACACACTGCCTCTGTCAGCTTGTCTTCTTCCCATAGTGTTTCTGGTGCCATCTCTTCCCTAGTTCCCTAGTTTGGTCCTTGTGTAAGAATCTGAGTGACTTTGACTTGTCCGTTTTTCCTGCTTTCAACAAATCAGCTTGAAGAACTAATTATTAATTTGCTGCCAAATATGTCCCACCACTTGACAGGTGCCATCGTAAAGAGAGTCTGTTTTTCCCTTCACCTGTCAGTGGTTTTAATGTTGTGGCTGATCAATGTAGATTTAGGCAGTGATCTTTTTGTCACTTATTTATGTTACCATCTAGTAAAGCTGTCAGTTTTATGATGTGTGACCAATGCATATACATAATTAAAAAGATTATGTCAAAACACAGAGCGTGTTCCCTAAAGTCATACGGAATGCTCAAATTATTTCCCAAAAATATTATGGTTTTATTGTATGTCAGTTTTTATTCTGTGCACTTTGTTGTGGCTTTCACTCTTGAGTTATGGGACTTCCAGTGGTAAATTTTCATAAGTTGTATGATAGCAAAATTGCCAGCTACTTTGTTTTGTATTAATAATGGAATTTCCCGAGGACAGTTGTAGAAATGTGGTGCAGAGCAGCTCAACAACCAGTGAATTATCAGCTTTTGTCTGACATGTTGTCTGTAAGGTGATGATATTATCTGGTTTAGACTGGGTCATTCTTGACCTGGGTGGCCCCTCTGATTATCTGTTGAATGTAAAATGTGCGTTTAGACAGTCACATGCTTGATGGTGTGAAATCTTTGGTCAGGGAGCGGGGACCAAACTGGATTATGAGCTTGCTTTTTGTGATAACATAGAACAGACATACACATAATAGTGCAGTTAACTAAAACACTGAAAATCCTTTGTGGTGTTAGATGTTAGGAAATCAATGCTGTGTATGAACTCCCTTCTATTTGACCTGTAGGGAGGGACATATCTTTGTCAGTTCTGCTACTGAAAAATGATGTGCATGTTCTCCTCCCAGGATAGGAATGTTGTTGTCCAGCCAGGGCGGGGAAAAAATAGCAAATAAAAATTTAGTTCAAGGAGCTAAGCAATGTTGCCCTGTTTATCCCCCAAGGGGGCCAGTGCTCTCTTGCAGTGGTGAGTAATGGCCCCACCCCCACCACCCACTTTCCTCTGCACAAAACAGGAGCGTGGTGTGGTGATTGGCACGGCAGCAAATCAGGCAGCATCGGCGTGTTGCTAAGAGCGCTATGCCATGGCGGCTTGCCAATCACCCAGCCCCCAGCATTATTACCAAGTCTGTTTTGTGGGCAAAACCACCTTCACCCTACCCCCCTCTTGCTCTACCCATGTGGAGGTGTGTCATTAGAATGCAGCTCAATGTTTAGTGCCTTGGGGGACTTATTTGTATTGTGTAGGGTTTATGTTTAATCTGAAATTCCTTTTTTCTTCTGGTTTTTTTTTTTCTGTAGCTGCAGGGCAACAGTTTAACACAGCACCTGCCTCTTGCTGAGGTCCCAGCTCTCATCTATCAGTACATGTCTTGTATATGTAAAGTGGGGGTGGCGACAAGAGGTGAAGAGAGGAGCAAGAAGAGGGTAGAATAACATGAAGGAATGTAGCAGAAATAGTGGCTAGAGAAATGCCATATCCTACCCCAAACAGCTGACTTTACACCCAGATAAAGCTCTGATCAGCTGTGCGTGGATTACGCACTGTTGAGCAGAGGGACAGAGCTCATTTTCAGACTTGAGGTACTTTAAACAACTTTACAGCAGAGTAGCTCACTTGACCCACGACTTCTCTGAGATCTGATGTGTTTGGATTCATACTTTTTTCACCACACCTTTTGTGTCTTAAATGTAATAGCTGTTTCTCCCTAATTTACTGTCAGTGTAGTTTTCTACATTTAAAAAACTTGAATCTTAATGCTGTCACCTGGAAAGACTGTTTGTTCTTTGTCATTTTCAAAGCAGCGTTGAGTCATTACATCTACCTCATCTGAAAGAACTCTTTTACTGTAACTCTAAGGCAACTTTGTCCTTTGTCAGATTACTCAAGACATTGAAGAATGCTATACTTCGCAAACTACAACACTAGTTTTACATGCTTAGTAACAAGAAGCACAACGTTGACTTGGCTTCTTTGTCAGGACTGTTACTGTATTTAATCCAGAGTAGACTTGTGCATTTAATACCCCACCTTAATAAGCTGTTCTTTAATGCTCCACCAGTTTGCCTCCAGCACATAAAAACGTGTTTCTGTTAAGGTGTAGTACCAAAGAATGAGTGCTTAAACATGGTCTACATGAATAACTGTTGAGTCAGTAAGTGATCTGCTTGTGGATGTGGGGATGTGACAGAGAGAGCCCCTATTGCCATCATCTTATAATTTTTTCTACATCTTTCTTAGAGCTTGACAAGGCCTAGCTCTGCTGTTTTATAGCAATATTATATGTCAGGATCAACTGAAAAACTTCTGGGTCACACCCTTTTTGAGAGCGTGTGATTAAATCCTTCAGCAATAAATCTCATAAATGTCTTTTTAAAACACCACATACTCTATATGGTTTTTTTTTTTATATATATAATTTATAATTTCAGCAGACCTGTAAGAATTAAGATGCACTGGAGTATATTCACAGTTGGGTTGAAAAATTCAGGCATTACATTTTTTATATTTTACTTTGAAGTGAACTAGGTCACAGGACATCATCCAAGAGTATTATTTTAAGTGTTTTTAATTAATATTAAAAATGAAATTCAAATGTTAAAACTACTTCATGATGGGATAGACCTTGGTTACAATGTTTATTTGAATATGGGCCTTTTTGACCATATGTTAAGGAATTAAGAAGTCCAGTGATTTAAACTCAATCTAAATTTGGAACTAAAAATCAAAGGATATGGCTTTGTTTGAAATTTACTGTAGCATCAAATTCAGTTCAATGTTTTCTAATGTCATGATTTTATTATTTTAGTTTTTACAGGAAAATATTTTTGCCATTTACACATTAAGAACATTAAACAAACTTCTCATCTCTAGTTGTACAGCTTTTGACTATAGCTACAACCAGTGTTTTCTTGCTGTCTGAATAAATACTGTATATAAATTGTGCAGTTCTTAAGGCTTGTCATTGATTAGTGAGAAACTGTCTACAAACTCAACCCTGTTAGCTGTTTGCCCATTGGAAACCATTACTGTGCAGAATCCGTGGCCAGTAAACTAAGATTAGAAGCAGGTTCTTGGGTTCCGAGAAGAGTTCCTGTGGCTAATAATCTCTGACTATTTGCAACTCCCAATCAGAAAAAGTTGGGACGGTATGTAAAATTCATATTAAAATAGATAATAGTGATGTGTAAACCATCTGTGTCCTGTATTACACTGAAAACAACACAGCAGCCCATTATTTGATGCGACACCTCATCAGTTTTTTTCTTTGCTCAAAATAAACACTCACTTCAATTCTGATGCTGCAACACATTCCAAAAAAAGTTGGGACAGTAAAGCATTTACCAAGGTGTGATGTTCCTGTTCCTTTTCACAACACTTAAAAGACATTTAGGGACTGAGGACAACAAGTGATGAAATGTGTCAGGTGTCATTTTGTCCCATTCTTCCTGCAAACAAGTCTTAAGTGCACAACAGTCCTGGG
>NW_018127983.1:2259157-2279655 GCF_001952655.1 Monopterus albus
AAAAAAAAGACCTGAAATACTGATTTGTCTGACCACAATACATGTTTGGACTGTGTGATGTTCCATCCCAGATGCCTCAGAGTCCATAGCAGTCGACTGAGCTTCTGGACACTGTTGACATAGGGCTTCCTTTTGTCACAGTACAGTTTTAAGCAACATTTATGGATGTAACTACATATTTTAGTGCCTGACAAAGGTGTGCCAAAGTAATCCTGAGCCCATGTGTTTATATCACTTATAGAAGAGTGATGATTCTTGATACAGTGCCGTCTGAGGGATTGGAGAGTACGGTCATCCAGCTTAGGCGTGTGCCTTTGCCCTTTACCCACTGAAATCCCTTCAAATTCCTTGAATCTTTAAACCATATTATGCACTTTAGAGGGTGACATATCCAAAGCCCTTCCTATCTTTCTTTGAGCAACATTGTTTTTAAACATGTCAATAATTTGCTCACCCATATGTTGGCAAATCGTGATGCAGTCACCTGTTGACATCAACTGTTCCAACTCCTTTGGAAAGTGTTGCAGGCACCAGAATTGAAGTACTTATTTTAAACAAAGAATAAAATTGATGAGGTATAACATCAAACAATGTGCTGCTGTGTTGTTTTCAGTGTAATACTGGACACAGATGATTTACACATCACTATTTTCAGTTTTATTTTTGCTTTTACATACCGTCCAAACTTTTTCTGATTTGGGGCTGTATATGCATATGGCAATGTTTATATATGAACATTGATTTATGAACATTGTCAAGTTGATATATCCACTTTATTTATTAGATACAGTTGTACTATAGTGCCTCCATGCTTGCTGTTGTTTGTTGCTGTAGTAGATGGCTCAGCTTATTGGCTACTGCTGTCCTCTCCTACATCATTCTCTTCAGCTATTTCTTCTTGGCCCTCTTGCTGAACCCTGGAAATAATTTAAATGAATTAATTCGTTAGTTAATTATGTCTGTCAGACTGTTCAGTTTTCCTCATTATTCCTCTGGCCTGAGGCAACTTTCATTGTCAGAGTTTAAGAGTTTGCATTAACTTTATCCACTTGGAGAGCTGTCTATTGACTAGCAGCTACAGCATGCTAACCTTAGCAGCACAGCTGTATTCTAACGTTAGTTTAGCTGTCTTTACTAGCTTGTTAATAACTCTATAGGAGAGTTGGATCTCCATTATTGACAGCTTTGTATTAAAAACAAATCGTTATTATAATAACAAAAATGGGTGGTCAGATATGTTTGGGAGCCATTAATATACCTGGCACCCCCACCCAAGTCAAGCCTGCATGGAAAAACACAGGAATTTACTGTATATCAAGATCAGAGATCAAAGATTTTTATTGTCAACTCTCTATATGTGCCGGACATACAGAAACTCGAAACACAGTTTCTCTCTCACCTAATATTGAATGCCATGCCATTTATGAAACTAAAATAGAGTAAAAGTAGAGTAAAAATAGACTAAAAAGAATAAGAAAACTAAGTCAAAGTGATTAGGATAAAAACTAAATGCTACAAGGTAATGGTGACCCATAACCATATATTCCCCTCTCTGAGGCTATATATGCAACTATTTCTTTGTAGGGTTCTTTTTTCCATCAAGGCAGTTGTACATGCATAGTGTAATGCCACGGCAAAGTAAAATATCACCTGTACTTTTATTTCAAGCTAAAATAGAAATCCAGTGGGTTGTTTTACAGTACTTTGGCACTTGTAATTGTCTTTTTATAAATTGTTCACTGCTCTATTCAGCAAAATGACTTATGGAGTTGTAACTGTGCCCCCCCACCCCCAGCTTTTGAAAATGCCCAGCAGGTATGTTTTAGATTTACCAAAAGCTACTTAAATTAATTTTTTTAAATGAGATTCAGGATTTGGTGGCTGTTGATGATGTGGGTTTTAGGATTTGCCACCCAAGTGTTGCGCTCGCTTCTCCCTCCGTTAACTGCATGTGTCCATCAGTGTAGGTGAGAGCTCACAGTGGTTTTAGGGCGGGTGTCTGTACCTATCCAGCCACTGCACTTGATACTGAACTAATCTATCTGACTTAAAGAACAGGCTCTTTAAAGGGGAAAACATTGGTAAAGCCTCTTTTGTCTGAGCCCCTGGATCTATATATCTTTAGCTGCTGCCTGGTCCAACTCTTTTGTTTTTTTTCTTTTTGTTTCCTGTCATTGTATTTTTTGACGTGATGCAGTTAATAGAGATGTAGCTACACTGAGTATGTGGTTTGGCTAGGCAATATGGTGTCTGTTACTATTTTATGGTCCTAAAGATGATGCTTTGACTGTAACTGATTTTGTTTGATGCAAAAAAACAACTTTTGCTAGGATTGCTTCTGTGTTTGATTATGTAGGAAAAGATGTGTGTTGCTTCATAGACCCTATGCAGTTAATTAGTCTATTTGCATTACATAGCCAATATACTATTATATGTCCCTCCGGTCCTGCTTGATTACATCTATTGTTTTATGTTTTACTACAGCCTCCACTTACCACTGACTACTCTAACTTCTTCAGGTGCCAATATTCTTTTAACCTGATTAGCATTTTGTTTAGCTAAACAAGCCTGGTACCGTGGTAGGCCTCTGGATTGGGCTCTTTAAAGTGTTGATTTGCCTTTTGTCACAGGCTGACCTGTAGGCCCAAGCCCTCAGGGGCTGGACCAGGGTGTGGTTGGTGGTTTAGACACTGACTTCAGGTCATACAGTAGTCATGCTTTAGACAGCTTTAAAACATTCTGGCCACAGGGCAAGTTTCAGCCCCCTGACTAGCAATAGGAATGACGTACACCCTGCTACCCAGTCTCCTGCCTTGTCATCCTCCAGTGTAGCTAGCACTGTCCACTCATGTTTACATCTGCTGTACTACTCCCCTCCATATTACTCTTAGATGATTACAAATTCTGATCCTCTCTCACTTTTAAATTAATTAATAAACATGTAACTGTAAATGAGAGCTCCTTACATAATCCCCTGGGACAAAATACTGTAGATATTTCAGTTTGCTATCTAAAATATAAAAATTAAAATTTGTAAAGCCAAAATGAAATGTTTTTAAATTTAAGAGGGCAGTTTTATTGGAGCTGTTACAGCTAGAAAAGAGGGAGAAGGTAATTTGCAGCACCTTTATAGTAACTGAGACACTGCCTACGTTTCCAAAACAGATCTACATCAGTCATCTGTGATAGATACAAGCAATCTACAGGAGTCACATTGTTTTTTTTGGGGGGGGGCTCTTCATTAAGATTGCTTAAGGGATGCAGAGGGGATCCATTCTTATGCTAACTAGCAACTTACTGTAGTTGTATCAGACATTTAACCCCAGACTACAGCTCTCAGTCTCTGGCTTGCTGGCAATTAGATTTATTTCATTAGTAATTATTAGAACAGTATTTAATCTTTCTTATTATAATCTATATTGATATAATTTACTCATTTGCACAATTATTTTGATATCACCTACCCATGTGAAGGCGTGAAATAGCTTGATGGCAATGTTATCAGGTGAAATTTTTTTTTTTGTTTGTTTGTTTTGTTTTGTTTTGTTTTTGCTTTGTTGTTTTACTGGACCTGGATTGACATATTTTTTTACTGTCATGAAGCATAAGAAAAAAGCAAAACACCAGCATATGCTGAAAGCGTTTATAGTGGTTAAGGTTAATATTAAACACTTCGACCAAGTTGGTAAAGTAATTTGCAACTTTTAGCTTTGAGGAGCTCTGCAGAGCCTGAAAGGAAAAGTAAGGAGACGGTGCTTCTTCTTGAGATGGGTGTGGACTCAGGTATTGGACAGGTAGCTCCTTAGAGCCCTCCCCTCTCTTCCAGGTATATATGACCTTCCCATAGATTCCTATAGAGCTTCTGCTTGTCCACTTTGCATCTGTAGTCCACATCACTCCTTTAGAGTGAGGAAAAGAGATCAGTGGAAACCTGGAGCCAGTGGAGCAAACAGCAGCAGCTCTGCTCAATCTCACCGCCAACATGTTGTACCTGGAGACGGGGACCACAACATCTTACAGCGAGGTAAGACGGCAGGGCTCTTGGTAATGGGGCATCATCCATCGTTCCCATTCCTTTAGTTGGTTCCTCAGAGCTCCTTGGGCTAAGTGACACATCACATAGGAGGCCTTGTACTACATTACTTGAATTTTATTTCAGTATTGTAAATCATCCAAAATTGTAGATCCAGGTGGATGTTGTGTTATTAGTAGCAGGATCATTTTGGTATAACCCAGAAGTTTAATGCTGATTAGATAAAAGAAATGAGACAAATAGCCTGTTTTAATCAAGTAATAATCACAATAGAAAAAGTGAGGGAAAATGGTTCTACATTTGACAGTATGTCTATGTGTTTGTGTGCACATCTGTGTGTGTGTGGCAATGTGGACCTGGAGAATCTCTGACTATTTCCTTGTGAAATGGCTACAGTCTGGCTGTGCACTGATTTATTCTGATGTGACCGACTTTGACTCTGGTTGTTGTGTGAGTGTTTTACATGGTAGAAAACCTGACTTCCAAATCACTTTGGGGTTTCTATTCTCTGTGAGGAGCCTTTCATGAAGAACTTTGAAAAATAGAAACCTTTATGTAGGTTATTTTAGTAATTACAAACAATTCTGATTATGTGATGTATTTATTAAATCAAAGATTTAGAAAGTAGAATCATGATCAAGAGCTTTCATTTGCTTTTTGTGAACCGAGTGGCCACAAGATGTCTGGCGTTTACATGTTCTGGTCTGTCACAGAAAAAAAAAAAAGGCAAAAGCTTGATTAACGCATCAGTCTGCATTAAAAATGCTTAATTTAAAAAGCAAAAGTCTTGTCCATTTTTTATTTTGAAAGTGCATACATCATGATTGATGTATCTGTTTGCAGAGCTTGATGGCAAACACTTGAATGATGTTTTACAGGAAATTATAAAAAAGGCTTTCTAATAAAGTTTTTTCCCCAACTTTTTTAAATTCCACAATATTTATTTGGAATTGGTTTCATTTTGCTTTAGTTAGATTAGCCATAATGTTGAAAACAGAAAAAAAATTGTCCTTTTTAGGGTCATCGCCTTTGAGAACAGAATTGTTGGGTCGAAAACTAAACTTTGTCAGCAAGTCTAATTTGTAAGAAATGTAGAGTTTAGTTTCAGAATTGTCAGTGTCAGTTCTGGGTCTCGGCTCTCATTTTTCTTCTTCATTAGTTGTGTCGGTGAACTATTGTGTTGTCCTCTGTGTTTGCCAGCCAAATCCTAAACCAAAACTTAATGCTGAGCAAGTGAGTGGTGACACATTCTCAGATTGCAGGTTGCAGATAGCAGGTGTGTCAGGTCACTGTCTTTTAAGTTGTTGAGCAGGGGGTCTTTAAGTGGTGTCCAGCTCAATCCCTCCACTGTGTGAGGTATCGGGTTCCCCCGTCCCCAGTCTCCTGGGAGCCGCTGCAGCCATTAGAATGTGGCTGGAAAAAAAAACCGCCCGCAGCCAGTAGAATGTGCCGGGCCAGGCGCTGCTGTTTAGTCCAGGATCGTAATTGCTTTAATGGTGTGTTGATGTAGATACAATCACCTGCTCTGCCCACCCCAGCAGGTATAGGGTGTAAATAGACCCCCACCCAGAATCCACTTCATCCCCCAACCCTGTTGAGCCTTTAATGCCTCCCTCCCCTGTGGTCACTCATCACAGTCCCCTAGATGCTCTTATGTGCTGGCCCAAGCTGCATGGACCAGGTCACCAAAGAGCCTGGAATGGGAGCTATTCCTCCCTCAGGCCAGGTCTGCTCTGGTTCCTGTCATCTATCGATCATCCAAACTCTGACTTTTCAGCGTTTCATAATTTGACAACCTAACAGTAACTGCAACAGGAAACTCTGTGTGTTTATATGAGAATTATAGTTTTACCTTTCACATCTTCCAATCTAAAGCAGCTTTGTAGTTCATGCAACTGTCTGCAGATGGACAGTACTTTCCAGTAGATGCTTTGCTTGTACAGAGTTCACAAAGATAACAATCTCCCTGCCTTGTTGCTAATAATAGTTAAACTTAACATTAATCAAACACCAGTCATAACCTTTGAACTGACAGAGACCTCGGGTCAATGACATTTCATATCTCAAGCTGCAGAGAGTATGATTTACCTCTAGTCAACTATGCTTTAATAATATTTGTTGAACTTTTAAGAAAGACATGATCAGGTTTTCCAAGCATTCACTTTGCCAATGGCCTATGTGCATTTAAAATCTCTCTTGTTCTGGATAATTCAGATTCCTACACTGGCCTACCTCCCATTATCCTGAAGGTCAACAGCCTGCTTTTCCTCTTAGCCTGAAATGCTTATGCCAGTGTTTAATTCAAAGAAATAAGACTGAAGGTGTCAAAGGACAGCACAACTTTCAAAATCTTAAGTAAAGGCAGTTAAGAATGTCAAGGTTGCTGATTTACTGTGACATTCCAAAGGCCAAAGAAAGTGTCAGCTGTAAACGGAAGGAATTTTTAAGAGCAGCTAAAGTGGTTATTAAATGGTTGCTGTATTATAGTGGAATAAGATCTGATTAAAGGAAACACAGAGAAGCCCTGAAACTCCCTCACACAACCTTTTAAAAACCTGATGTCCCACTTCCAGTCAATTAAACATTAAACCATTATAAGTTTACATGATACTGCTGGGACTCACTGTCTGGTCAATTATGGCTTTATCCTCATTCTTCATCTTTGATCCTTATATTCATTTAGACCATGAAAAGCATTATCATTGGCCCTGTATTTAATGGGAAGTATTCTGTGTCAGGCATTCTGCTTTATGTCCCTGCTTTTATCTGTGTTTAGTGTCTGGCCAGCATCAACCTTTCTCTAGAATAATAATTTGACATTGATAATTAGAGCCTGTCACATCAGCATTGCAGCTGCCAGCATCAGGTACTGGGGGAGGCTGTGTCATCTCTTAATGGCTGAGCGCCTCAGTGCAACTGCAGTGAACTGCACGATATTTCAAAAGAATTACCAGTATCATGATGGCTGACTCCTTGCATACAGGAAAACACTGTCCAAACAGGAATTTATGTTACACTGTTAGTTCCCATACAAAATACGGATCATTTCCCTTCTTTTCATTCATGAAGGCTGTTAAAGAATTTAACTAATAAGCTTCTGTTATTTTTAGTTACACCAGTTTGGACTATACCCATTCTTTTCTTCTAGGGTCACCTGGTATCAGATGCACAGGGCTGCTCTTGAGCCCATTGATTTTTAGACCTACACACATAATACATGTGTGTAATTAGCCCATTGTAAGGGAGCGTGTGTTTGGGGAAGCCTTTCTCTGTTAAAGGCTGGAGGGTCTCCACCAGTTGAGTTTTCCTTTTCTCTGAGTGTGTGTGTGTGTGTGTGTGTGTGTGTGTGTGTGTGTGTGTTCCTTTCACAAGACACTTGTCTCCTAACACCTGCATACCCAGCATAATTGTTCCCCAGACAAGCTCTTATAAGCCCCTGGTGTCATTGTTTCCGGAGGGTTAAGACACCTTGCACCTCACACACAATGACCCTCATCCAAACAACTAGCTACCCTGTGGTTTTGTTGCACAAATATGCTGAGGTTGACTTGAATGACCTCTCTCAGGTGTTTGTCTGTGCCTGTGTGTTAATCTGTAATCGAGCAGCAGTATTGCCTCACAAGTCACTACCTCTATTAATAGCGATATATCTTACCTAGTTTATTTTGTTGGTCATCTGGCACACAACTAACATGTAGCAGTGCAATGGGTGTGAGCTGGACAGCTGTGGTCAGCCATGCTTGAAATAAAGAGTCCCTGGAGAGATTAATGACAAAAAGTGAGAGCCAAGGCACCTCATCCAGGAATGTGCCACATATAAATGGAAAGGAATGGGGTAAATGTTGAGCAGAGCAAGCAGGAAGGGACTAGCTATGAGCTAGATGTATTCTCCGCCCTGTTTAAGGGCAGATAACTTTATTACATTCCTCCAGTCTGAGTAGTTTGGATTGTGGAAAAGGAAATGAAAAGGTTTAGGTACTGTAGTGTGTAGCAGGACTTGATCAAAAGCTGGTAATTTGAGTGAGTGAATTATAAAAACAGGTTTCTGCCATATCGTTTTCTTTTCTACCATATTTTACATTTCTGAGGACAGTGCTGAGGAAGGGGCTAGACCATAAAGTCAACACAAGGAAAGATGGTTTGTTTCTTTACTTTATTGTGGATCTTTTTTTTTCTTTTTTTTTTGTTTCTGAGACAAGCTCTCTACTTCCTATAGCATGTTTTCAAGTTTTGTGACTTTAGCACCTTGAATTAACATGAACTTTATGTAGCAATTTACCGGATTTATCTTGTGTAATTTAAAGCTAACACTTGTTACTGAAAGCTAATTCTTACAGGATTTGATCATGTTTATATAGTAGGCTACAACCTGACAGGTGACAGACCAGCCATTGTTGGTCCTTAAGTATGATTCATATACTAACGTGTTCATCACTACTGTCAGATTGAAGCAAATTGAAATATCCTATAATGGCTAAATATGTCCCTTTGTTGTTGCTCCCATCCCCTCCATGTTGTCTCCAGTCACAGTATACAAACCTGGGGCTCCTGAACAGTATGGATCAGAACATTCAGAATGGTGGCTCAACCTCTACCAGCCCCTACAACAATGACCATTCACAGAACACCGTGACAGCCCCATCGCCCTACGCCCAGCCAAGCTCTACCTTTGATGCTCTTTCTCCCTCACCGGCTATCCCATCCAACACAGACTACGCTGGGCCCCACACCTTTGATGTGTCCTTCCAGCAGTCTAGTACAGCTAAATCTGCCACCTGGACGGTAAGACACTTTTTGACGGGTTTGTGCAATTTGCTTGAAGTGTTTTTATCATCAGTGATTCCATGTCTGGGTCAATAATCACAAAAATCTTTAGAGACACCCCTCTAGTAGCTAGCATCTGTGCCACTAACATCAACATAACTTGGTTTTGTCATAGAGAGTACAAAAAACATGTTTCTACCAATACACTAAGGTAAATGGGTATCTACTGATATGCTTTACATACTGTGTATGGCTTTTTCAGTTCAGTGTCGAAATCAGAGGATCATGTCATTTATTACTTACCATAGTCAAATGGTAGATAAATAAGTTGTACAGTAAAAAGTGATCACAGTTTAGCCTAGATAAACCAGTTACATGACATTTCAAAGACTCTTTGTATGTGTAGGATCATTTCAGACAGAGCCAGGTAAGTTGTCAATCATAATGTGTGTGGACCTTTGGTTCTATGTTCTTCTTTCTGTCACTTGACTGCACTGATAAACTCTGCAGATCTGCCCTTCAAAATATGCACCAGTCTTCTTTGACACGTCTCTGTTCAGTTGTGTGTTCTAATCAGGCAGATGCTCATCATATTAAATATGGACTCACACAGACACAGATGTGCTAGTTGTCATCATTTGAAGCAGTGATTTGTCAGGGTAGAGGTTAAAGAGATACTTTTACACATTAACTCCTTATCTGACTATCTGCGCTCTAGGCAAATTTAGATTCACATTATTTTGAAGTCCTGTGTTACACAACTACGTACATCTGGCAAGGAAGAATGTCAGATCTATAGCTTCAAACCATGACTGAACCCCAGGCGTGTCTTTGACGCTGCACCTCACTTGCTAAAAGAAGAAAAACTGAAGAGCATGATCTCACTCCATAGGCTGTCACTACGAGAGACATTCATATTAACATTGTCTTATTAAACCCTTAAATGCAATTCTAAATGTGTGAATATTGTAGGTAGATAGATTTGATAGATATCCCGTATCTTAGCTATGTTCCTCTAGTCATGTTCAGACTCCAGTTAATGAACAACTTGGACAAAGTTCACTGGTACGTTTGTTGATGACAGAGGTAAACAAACTTAACAGTTGGTCCAGGTGTGGTGATGCCCTGTACAGCTAGATGTCAACATGTGATGATCATTAAACCAACAAAACCAGCTCCTCCTGCTTTGTTATTATGCACAACATGGCCGAGGACAGCTGTTGCATCAGAGCCCCACCTGGTTGTTTGTGCATCTAATCAGTACATCTCTACGCAGACACTGTAAGAGACCTGCAAGTTCAGTGTGTTAATGCACCCTAGCGGACAACACACGACGGGGGTTTTGTCATGTGTGACTTGTTTTCATTATTTTAAGGATTATTTTCAGACAGTTTTGATAGTACAGAGTGACATGAAAGATGAAGAGGATGGGGCATTTTACAGTATGTGACAAGGGTCACTGACCAGATCATAATCTGGATGTTGTACTAATCTATGGGCCATGTGTGATGTACCAAAGATTACATAATGGACCTACCATAATTTATTGCCAACTTTGGATGAGCCAATTTAGATGGAAGTGGTCATTAAAACACCTATCATTAGTGTAAGATTGATAAATAAGTCTGCCCAAATCATCCATACAAATCATCCATACTAAATGTGTCCAAAGGGGAGTGTTGAAAAACCTGCTGAGCTGAATGCAGCAACTGTGACGCACTGCGCCTTCCAAGTAAACAGGCTGAACTCAGGGAGTGCTGGGCAATCTCACCTTATTCCTTGGCCACACCGAGTGTGGGATTGTGACAGTTACCCAATTCCCACACTGCCTCACTCATCCCTCTCATTTTCACAGTCCAAAAACAAAAGTGTTTGTCTGATGTGCAACTGTGAGGAGGTTAACATTGTGATTTGTGAGGCACGCCCCAGAGCCTGAGCCACACTGGTTTAGGACACATCCCCATCTTAGGCACATGTAGTGCAACAGATAAGGTATCCCACAGTCATAACACATGATGCAAGACTGGTTTGATTGGTCTGACTTAATGTAGAACAGTGAATTATTGCTTATTATCACTGTACTGAGTGTGCTGGAAGAGTAAGCATTTGATTTATACCTGAAAATAAGCAACATCCACATGTTTCTGTGTAAAGTCTTTTAATACCAGGATGATCAGAGTTCATTTTTATTGCCCAAGGTGCCTCTGACAGCTCTGAATAAACAAGGTGAAAGACAATTAAAACTAAAAGTACTAAAATAAAAATACCAACTAAATATAAAAATACAGATCTGTTAATTGTCAAAGTAATTTTACTGATCTGCCCCCAATTCTTATGAGGATATTATCCCACCTAGCTTAATAGTGATGTTCAAATGTAAAGAATCTTTAATTAAAAAAACAAAAAAAACAAAACAGATTTATTTATAAAGTTGGTCTTCCTTTATGAATGAGCTACAGAAATGGTCTCTTGGTAATCTCACCCCCAGGCCCTTTGCTTACAGGCTTCTGTTTTGTTCATGTCAACAAAGGATGATGAATCTAAAAACAGTGAAATAACATGCAGTATTAATACTTCTCAGAAAGGCCGTCCCTGGTAGGCTAGTGGTTAAGGCGCAGCGCTCTCGCCACTGTGCCCCGGGTTCGAATCAGGGTTGCGTCAGGAAGGGCATCCGGTGTGCCAAATGTCAACATGCGAGTCGTCAGTGTGACGATTCGCTGTGGCGACCCCTAAGTGGGAAAAGCCGAAAGTGACTTTCATTAATACTTCTGAGTTATTTTCTCATTTATTGGCCAGATTAAACATCAGTGCATCATCCACCAAAGATACTTTACATAACAAAATGGTGTCAGAATCCTGACTCACTGAACATTGTTTTGTTATGCTGATGATTTTCCATTATGGCTCAAAGAGAGTCATTTTCCCTGTGGTCAACAGCAGCTATTCTAAAGAGCAGTGATTACAGTGTTGGTTCGCATGTCAAAGGAGGCCCCCTCACCTGATCTGAGGAGATCTTACGCAAAGCTCCCATAATCTCAGCCCAGTAGCTTGACTACTGTACTGATGGCAGAGAACCACTGAAGATGTCACCAGCACAACTTTGCTGTGCATGGATCTTCTAATGCCCCCTTTTGAAGGCCTGTGGGATCCACGGGCCTTATTGGACTGTGTATTGTGCTTTTTGATGACTGTTCTTATGGAGACGCACCTAATCCCTAACCCACACCTTAACCTCTTCCTGTCTAGGATGACTGTGACACACACACACACACACACACACACACACACACACACACACACAAAGGTGCAACACGTCAACGTTTCCCAGAACAGCTCTCATAATTTCCTTGTTGGCACTCCTGCAGTCTCCCTGATGTTCCCTCCTTTGTCAGTTAGAAGAAAACATTTGGCCAGATCCAGTGAATTCACAGGTTACAGATGCTTTATCTTCTTTGCTTCACTACATTAATGGAGTCGCAAATGAGGCAACCATTGTTGCCAACTGATGAATCTATTGTGAGGCTAAAGATTGGTTCTGTTTGCAGTGTGTATTAACTGCCACTACGTATACTAGCCAGACAAGAGTAATGTCATGGTCTGGGCTATCAGTGGGATGCTGCAGAGCTTGGGGATTACAGTAATGGATTGAGGGCCTGCAGATAATACTTGTGTAAATACTGTGTGCCTCTTTCTTGAACCTGTGCTCCTGGAGTGGGCTCTGTCTTTTTGAGAGAGGGTTAAGCTTGATGGTTGCATCTCACATTGCCCCGAAGGAGGAGGAGGAGAGCCCTTGAATGTTCAAAGAGAAGAGTGTTCTAGCGAAAGGCAGCAAGACACAGCTTGCCCCTGGAACATCTGCGGGCCCGTCCCACGCCTCATGAGATGGGGCTGAGACTTGTTTGTGTCAAGAAGCTTGTCGTGACTCGCCCATCACAGGGAGACGAGCCCTAGCCCTAGAAGCTACAGATGGGAAAAGGTAGAGGGGAACTTTTTAAAAAGGAAAAGCTGAAGCGTTTTTGTTTTTTTTTTAATATGGGCTATGGGGTTTCTCCAAAATTGTTGTGGAAAGGCCCATTCTCTTACAGTTTAGATTACAAGATTCTTTCTTTACCCGTAACAAACATCCCAATGCAGATACCTACAGCAGTGATTTACCGCAACAGAATGCAAGCTCATTCTGTACTTGCATAAACTAGAATTTCTTGGATCAGAGCAAACCAAATACTAACAGTTTGTTTGCACTCTTAACAAAGAAGTCACTTTTGCATGATAGTTGAATAACAGACGTGATTGCAACTTTAATACTTTCTTGAACCATAAGTGCATCAAACAGTTTTTGGAAGTAACTGAGTGTCACAAAAGGGTATAGATGTTAATATTTGTGAGTGAATGGTGTGATACTGCTTTAGCTGCTCTTTTTTCATGCCTTCCCCTGTTAGGTTTTAGTTTTAGCTATAAATGCACTGAACTCACTTGTAGTTACAGTCATTTGATGAAGACGGTTCAGTTGCATCCGACTGGCTAATCCCAAGACTGACAGTGACTTATTTGACTGTTTCAGTGCTAGCTACATGAACATGATGCCGCATGTCAGTTTACAGGTTAGCCTTAGGACAGATGTCATCACAGAGGTTGGGTGGTCAAGGATGGTTATGGTATTGACACCATAACAGTTATTTATTTTTTATAGAGGTGATTATTGTCAAACTTTTATTTTACTGTAAAAATAATTTTCTTCTGAGAGGCAGGTGTTTTACTTCTGTTTCAGAGGAAATGGAGGGGAAAAAAATCCTCCTATGCATTGTTGTTGAATTATACGAGTTTGGGAGAAGCTCTAGGCATGACATGACATGCACGGTATGCAGAAGACAAGACCAGAGGCGCCAAACAGTGCTTGTTTAAGGCCTGATGTTTGTCAGGACTTGACTTCTGCATGCGCCCGCAGCGCCTGTCAGGGAGAAAAGAATGCTACAGCTGTGGGCCTGCCTCAACCTGTGCACGGGAAGTATATGTTTGTGTGTTGAAGTACAGCATAGAAAGTAATTGCACACATGCAGCACTGTACAAGGATCAGAACAAGTTGTATGTTGCAAGCAGTCAGATTATTATAACATATTTTAATTATTACACCAGCTCATAAACTGCAGAACTGACCAACCTCTGTTCATTCAGTTCATCCAGCAGAGATGTACAGCAGCAGATGGAGAAGGCTGTATTCATAAATACGACCTACACTGCAGGCCATTATTTCTTACCACCTTACTGCCACATGTGCCATTTGAACAATGTGTCACGTGTTCTTGCAAACAGAAAAGTTTTCTTTGAAACGATTGTGATTAAGCAGCTCAGTATTGTGCACAGTGTGTTCCTTGGCTGTGCAGTTCACATTGTGACCAATGAAAGGCTCATAATTACATGTTAACACCTGAGTGCCGCACCCTGTGTGAGCCACTGAATCCCATCAGTCAACTCCACCCACAGTGTGTTAGCTCTTTAGTCAGGCACTGCTTTCAGCATTCAGCAGCAGCGTCTGCTCTCGCTGCTGAGCAAACACCAGCAGTTAATAGTTGTGTGCTCAAAGTTTGTAGCCTCAGGGCTGGGATGGTTCTTGTGTGTGCATGCACTTGTAAGGCTCTATATTATGAGGACCAGTTTGAGTTCTATACCATATGGGTGAGGAGATTTTGCCTGGTCCTCACTTACTGACTTACTTTCAGAGGGTTAAGACTTGGCTTTAATGTTTTGGTTAGGGCAGGGTAGGGGGTATTTGTTTAGTTGTGATGGTCAAGATAAAGGCCTGGAGAATGCATTTTGTCAGTGAGTGTCCTCACAAAGATACAAGCTGTACAAATGAGTGTCTCTGTACAATTTTAAGACCATAGGACAGAATATAAGCCAACTTTAGATTTCTGCCCCTCCAACATTTCTGATTAGATCCTAGTGCTCAGAGTTGTGCTGCTTTCACCTAAAACTACACAAAACCAACACACTGTAATTTTTGAAAACACAATGTACTGACCCTTTATGCAGCACTGCTCACTTTTCCTTTGCCTCAATCTTATGCTGTCTCTTTCTTTTTTGCTCTTCCTCTTGTCTCTCAGCTTGGCTTCTCCACCTCATTTAGCTGATTGACAGAGGCGTACGGGGAGTATCAGGTTAGGGCGAGGGGGCATCTACAACCATTCATCTTCGGATTGTTGTTTTTTTTCTTTAAAGAAGACCTTTAGGAAAGCTGCTTTGATTTTAAGGAAGAATCAGTTCAGTCATTGTGTTGACGTGTGTCCCAGATCTTGAACTGTGCTTATCAGTCTGTATATCATGTTAACTCCATGTGTTTGTGCACAAATCTCAATTCAAAAGTTTATACTGACTCATGACCTTACTGTTTGCTTTAACATTTGATAGCTTAACTTTCCAGCAATGCATATTAGTAGCACCATGTAGTGTTGTCAGTTCATCCTGTGCATGCACATTTTATAATAAGGTCACTTGAGGAAAGGTGCCTCTGATTTTGGGTTATTATTAACTTGCCTGCTTTAGCAGATCTTTTCTCTGGGTGAAACGCACAGCACTAATGTGTGTAGTTTGTGATCAAGAATATGGAAGCAAGACAAGTGAAGGTACTTCTGTTGATTTGTCCCGATGAAAGAAAAGGCTGCGCCTGGGGAGAAGAGTAGAAGATGTCCGTGCCAAGTTCGTGTAATATTTGAAGTCGGCACAGATGGGTACTGGGACAAGCTCCTTTTCTTTGGTTCCAAACTTGATAGAGGTGGAATTTTGTTTCGTTGTTTTCTAACACAGCCCCGAGCGTTTTCACAATGTTCACTTTTCTTGAGAAATGAATCTGACAGGAAAATTTCCCCCTCCATCCTCCACCCCCTCTGTGTCTTCTGCACATAAAGGATTTAAACCTCTGCTTGCGCAGCAGTGATTTGAATGGGTTGTTTACACAGTTGAGTTATACCTATTAGTAACAATTCAGCCTTTCTGATGGCTTACTGGTTATCAATTCAAAGAGTGCCAGGGATCAGGGTACATCCATTATTCATGACTCCTGGCTCAAATGTGTGCGTGTGTGTGTGTGTGTGTGTGTGTGTGTGTGTGTGTGTGTGTGTGAGCGAGCAACCATCACATTTTTGAACCAGACGGATTTTGTGTGACTCCTCTGATTAGTCTATCACTCCTGTACTTTAAAAGCTCAGACTGAGTCATTTTCTTCCAGCCCCACAAGGAAAACTGCTCTCAGCCTTGTTTGCCAGCCTCTTCAGAAGCCTTGTTCTGTATGATGAGTGGCCAAAAGGTGCTTTGGCAGAGTACTTCTGCCTTGAAGATGAAAGCCAGGCCCAGTTTCATTGCCGCTGGGGGGTCCATTTTATTCCTTGGTAGTCTCAGAGGCTCTCCATGAGTGGATCTTTGAGGTTGCTCAATACACACTCATTGCAGCAAAACCTCTGTGTGGGTGTGTAGGTAATAATCACAGTCTTGCTTTTAACCTCTTTTGCTTCAGGGGAGACCAAGAATTGCACAGTCTGGGCAGCCAGTGCTGTGCAGATCAATCTGTGCTCTTAAAAATCAGGCAAAAATTGTTTTGAAGCCTCAGATCACTTTTCTCCTCAACAACACAAACTTGCAAGTATTGTTACCTGAATCATTTTGTCTGTATCCCTCATCTTTTGCTTTGTCATTTTTTTCTTTTCCAGTACTCAACAGAACTGAAGAAGTTGTACTGCCAGATTGCCAAGACATGTCCCATTCAGATCAAAGTGCTGACCCCCCCACCACAGGGCGCTGTCATCAGGGCCATGCCTGTTTACAAGAAAGCCGAACATGTGACCGAGGTGGTGAAGCGCTGCCCAAACCACGAGCTCAGCCGCGAGTTCAATGACGGTCAGTTTTGATGTATTTAAAAAAAACAACAAAAAAAAACAACAACTCGCATTTCACTTCAGTAATCACTGTTTGTGGTCGCCATTTAATGACTACAATTTATGCTGCTTCCAGGTCAAATAGCTCCTCCAAGCCATCTGATCCGCGTGGAGGGAAACAGTCATGCCCAGTATGTGGAGGACTCCATCACTGGAAGACAGAGTGTATTAGTTCCTTATGAACCACCCCAGGTGAGCTGTCTATCCTGCTGGCATGAGGCCAGCTGAATGCCCTTTCAGCGACACCTCACCACTTCAGCCTGACTGTGACAGATAGAGGCGTGGCAGACTCTGAGTTCTCTGAGAGCTGGGCCTCTTGTGCCCAGTCGCTGGTGTCCACTAAAGCCCCTCAGTATGATCACAGCTTCATCAACATGCAACATGTGACATTTACTTGCACTTAACTCACCTTTTTTTCTGCAGTAACCTGAGAGAAACTCAGTCAACACAGCTGCAGGAGAAACCGTTTTATTAAAATTCTAGCCAGGGTTTTATTCGAGCTTCTTGTCAGACCTCTGACAAGAACAGTATCTCTATGACAGCTGTGTGACGGATTCAGAGACACTCTTAAGATAATTAATTGTGGAGTGTGAGTAAAACTAAAACTGAAACAAAATAAATGACGCAGAGCTACAGAACCTACGTTTCCTGCCTTAAGCTGATTTTTAAGAAGGAAACCATTTTGTTTTTCAGCCTGCTTTCCCTCTGTGCTGTCATTCACCTTCGGTGTCATTCACCTCCTCAGGTGGGGACAGAATTCACCACCATCTTGTACAACTTCATGTGCAACTCGAGCTGCGTGGGTGGAATGAACAGACGCCCAATTCTCATCATTGTCACTCTGGAAACCAGAGAGTAAGAGACAGTTACTGTTAATGCTCATCCTCAGTGGTTGTCTGTTATGCCTCCAGTTAGGCAGTGGATTCTTTGTGACCAAGGCTTTGCATTTCCTCTTCCCAGTGGTCAGGTATTAGGCCGTCGGTGCTTCGAGGCCAGGATCTGCGCCTGCCCAGGCCGAGACCGGAAGGCAGATGAAGACAGCATCCGCAAGCAGCACGTAACGGACGCCACAAAGAGCAGTGATGGTATGAAACGCCGTAAGTAGTGCTGGGGCTGGTGATGGGCGGATGAGCTTTGGACTTACCTGACATGCTGCTGGTGTTGAAGACCCTCAGCCGCTGCGCTCACTAACATTCAGTGCTCAGTGAATGCCTCCAAACTCTTGATTACTTTCCTGCCTTTTCCCCTCGCTTATTTCCTTCCTGCTCAGACTTAGGTAACTGTTTGTCACATGGACATGTCTACTCACTTGTTACTCTCCTCTTTTCAGCCTTCCGCCAGGTTTCCCATGGCATACAGATGTCCACCATCAAGAAGAGAAGATCTACAGATGAGGAGGTTTTTTGTTTGCCTGTAAGTGTTCCTGCTGTTTGAGGAAGTTGCTTTAAAACATGGTTGTGAGTGTGTCTGAGCTGCTTACTGACTGACATTTTTTTACTTCTTATAGATAAAAGGCCGGGAAATTTATGAGATTTTGGTAAAAATCAAAGAATCTCTGGAACTCATGCAGTTTCTTCCACAACATACCATAGAATCATACAGGCAGCAGCAGCAAAATCTACTTCAAAAACAGTGAGTACCAGTAGAGATCGGTAACGAAGTGATACTTTTGTTCTCAGGTACATGAAAGGCAGACCCACATTATTTGCAAGGTTCACCCTTGAATTCTAGTGGACTTGTTCCTCTGTGCTGTTTGCAGCCATGCGCCTTCGATCTCATTCTTGCTAAACTACTTGTTTGCTTGCACAGAAGCTTTTTCAATAAACTGATGTAACTTTACTAACTTGAGGAAAAGTGGACTGCACGGATAAAGGTTGTGCATGACATTTGATGATTCAATTTATTTGTGCCTCTGAAGCATCGCTGCTTTAAAGTCAAAGCTGAAAATGATTCCTCTAAAATGGATGTTATTCAGTGTTTCCCATCAGCTCAGAATTTACCTAGAATCTGCTCAGTGCTGGCAACTTCACAGGGTGAGCCTTGCATCAAGTAGAGCCGTTTCTTTTCTTCTCTCTCATGGGATACGAGCCAAAGCTGATGAATCGTGACAGATGTACCTGGCTATGTTTTGTTAAGGAGAAGCTTCCAAAGATTTGTGGTAACACCTCTGGGTGCTCTGTCAGGTTTGCACAACAGCATCCAACAAAATTCATGCCTCTGCCTCTTCATCTGTTCACTTCAGCATAATTAAAACTGTTTCAGACTCAGATGTTCACGCATACTTTCCCTTGTCCACGCCCGTTTCACTATACGATGTGGAAAAGAGGAGATGGGTGTAAATGATAGTTTATGTGCTGATTACTGCTTATGTTATAGTTTCCCTTTAAGAGACTGGCAGACGGCCTCACACTGAGATAGTGAGCATTTGCTGTAATTTATTGGCTACCCGTTGTTTTCTGACAAACATCAATATCGTTAGTTATCTACATGTTAAACAGACATAACTAATAAATGATTTGTTAAGATTTTAATGGATTTTTTAGAATCTAAATTCACATCTTTTGAAGTTAGAATAGAAGAATGTCTTTGGTATGTTTGACTGCTTTTATCCGGTTATTTTGCATGTCTTTCCTATTTTTCTTTGTACTCTTCTGTAATTTCTAACTCCTACAGTGTTTCCCTCACAGCCTGTGAAATAAAAGGTTCTATCAACAGCGATTGTTTCAGACCTTTCCTTATCACTGTGTAAATGCAAAATGATAGGGCAGTAGTGAAATGCTGTGACCTGTGTTTGCAGAGTGCCATCTTCTGGACAGGGTCCTTAGTGCAGAACACTGATGTGTCAAGTTCCACCTGTCTGTCACATAAACTTTGTGCAGTTCCTTTAGCATATCTCACTTTTTTAAAATAAAGACTTTTCTGAGCCTCTGGGCCTCTTTAGGCATTACTCACTTCTCTGTCCTCCTCCATCAGTGAGCTCTTATTCTGCTCTCTCTTTTCTTTCTGGTTCCTCCCTGCAGTCTGATAAAAACTCGTCTTGGTAGCCAGCTCCTGGAACCTGCAGGAGAGCAGAGGCGGTGCTGCAACTCCTCCTGAATCTCTGCCCCACATTCCTCCTCTCCTGAGTTACCCGGACCTCCTCTCTGTCTCCTTATAATCATCTTTCATCTCCTAACTTTCTGCCTTTCCTGGGATTCTGCACTGAGGATGTGCCACTGAAAGTTTCTGTTTCTGAGATCTGTTGCTGCTGCAAGATCATGATGAGCCATCGTGCTACCTGTAGCCCAGCATGCTGGATAGACTGTTTAGCCTCTCTACTGAAGTTCAGAGATTATTATTTTTGCATGCATTATTTTTGTCTATAAAAAGGATATTAAGGTTGCCTGTTGTGATGACATCATCACTTTGTTCAGGTCGTCCATGTTAATCATCTGTCTGTTGCATAGAGAGTGTTTGCAAAGCGTCCATCCCATTCAGCCTTTTATTCAGGCTGAAGTTGGACAGGAGCCAAGCTTGAATATTTGTTTTTCTATTTTACTTGACTTACAGAGCTTTTTCAGCTGAATGTTTTTGCATCGTCACAAGAGCTGGACTCTATCTTGTGGGTTTTTTGGGAAAAAAGACTTATTGTGAGAACTTTTTGCTACTATGCTGGTCATGTTTTCTGAAGTCACTGCAGGGCGGTGTTCTCAAAAAGATGTCTTTAAATAGAGGAAACCGCAGGTGTTCACTTGCTTACATACAGATCAGAGCTGACCATTTGTTTCTGTGACCAT
>NW_018127983.1:2279837-2300243 GCF_001952655.1 Monopterus albus
TTGCTCAGTCTTTTTTTTTTTTTTTTTAGAACCATGTGATCATTATGAGGGATCCCTCTTGTTGCATTCAAAAATGAGTTACTGTAATAGTGCTATAATAATAATATTATGTTTATAACAGTTAACTTGTTCATGCTGTATACACACATTGTTTCCATGAAAGGACAGTAAAGACCAGGCTTGTACCTTTGAAGCTGAACACTGTAGAGCACTGATGGTAACAGACTGTAACCTCCTCTCTCCTCCCCCAGGACCTCAATGCCGTCTCAGCCCTCCTTCGGCTCCAGCTCCCCGACTCACGGAAAAGTCAACAAGCTGCCCTCTGTCAGCCAGCTCATCAACCCCCAGCAGCGTAACACACTCACCCCATCCAGCATGTCTGGAGGCCTGACTGACAGTAAGTGTGCCCGTTTGTTTCCCTTCCTGTCAATCTCTAGCCGTTCACGTCCCCTCCACTAGTCATCCCGTCCCTCCTGGGCTTAGTGTGTACATAGGATAGCGTGTCTGGGCAGGCAGGAGGGGACCTGAACGCCTCACAGCTCATCCCGCACCCCACCCTCCGACACTACGCTTCCTCCTCCAAAAAGCATGTGATCCCTGTGAGACTCTCCCGCAGGACCTTTTATGGTGCATTATGTGTCACGTAGAGAGTAACCTCCGCATGTCGCCCTCAGTGTGTTTCAGTTGAGCTTAAGCATTGTCCAAATCCCAGAGCAGTAGAAGAAAGCTCACAGTAGCTCCTTTTGTCTCTGCAGTGACTCCTATGATGGGCACTCACATCCCGATGAACACTGACATGAGTTCATTGAGCCCCACACACACACTGCAGCCACAGCTGCCCCTGGTGCCTTCCTCCCACTGTACTCCCCCTCCTCCATACCCTATGGACAGCAGCATCTCCAGGTACCTCATCCGACCACATCTACTTTTTTTTTTTTTTTTTACCATTGTCTTTATTGTGTATCTGTCTTTGGATGTATGGAGGCCCAAGTGTTCAATATTAGATAAAAAATAAATAATCCTGCGACTCGAACTATTGCAAATAAACTGAATTCGTTTTCCTAACAACTTTTATCTTCACATTTTAATGGCATTAAATTCCCTTCAAGAGCAGATTTTAATATCATATTAGCATTGTTCCGACAGTAGTTTTGTCCATTGTCACTATCACCCTTAAGCCAAATTTTTTTTTTGTTTTTTGAAATAACTGTTAACAAAAATTAGCCACTTAGCTCCTGTTAAGCTACAACTGCGGCGCTGGCCCTGTTGGAGTTGGAACTACAGAGACACTCTGATTATTCAAAGGAGTTTACAGAGTGACACCTCTTTGAATTCATAGATGATCTTTGGCTGCACAGACAGTGTATTGCAGCGAGTACACAAACCAACAAGCAAGTTTCATTTAGGCTTATCATGTCATTAGTTAGTGACAGATGACCTGCCTCTGCTGTTTCTTTGTTGTTGTTTTTTTAACCGGGAACTGCAACAATCAGCACCAGCTAAAAATGGGAATCTTCCCTGAATGATTTCCACTGTGAGATTTGCTCAGTGTCGGGATCACTGCTGTGCCAAAATGGTTCTTAACACAGGGTGATGCTGATGTACATCAATATACTCTGTGACCAGTTTAAACACACCGACCCACCAAAGCTTTCCATCCGACCCGCGGTTTATGAAATTAGAAAATAGGAGGAGGAAAAAAAAGACTGTAACCACCGTGTTCGTGATGTTGTACCAAAAGTGATCATCCACTAGAGACAGACTGCGGTCCATGGGAACACGCAGGCTGTCACTTGGCCCCCTTTATCGCCACCTACAGCTGCTTTTGTCAGAATCAAACCAATGTAAAATACAAAAAAATGTGATGTAGCTAATCAGCCATAACATTATGACCACCTATCTAATACTGTGTACTCAGCAGTTGGCTAGAATCCATGTCGCTCTGCAGCTCACCGTGCAGCTTCTGTGAATCCATGTGCTTCCTTATCTAAATTGTCAGGAAGAGCACAAATGTGTTGACCTTTCAGTGAAAAATATATGTAAAAGAGTGAAAACTGTGGGTGTGACTACAAGTTAGAGATGATTTATTAGACACATTCAACAGCCTCCCCATCCTGATATCTCCACTACAGCCCCTGACTCTTTCTCTTCATAGAGACCAATGGACAGTGTTTCTCATTTTCACACATTTAACAAAGGTTCAAACTAAATGGAATCTTTTGAAAAGCATGAATGAAATTTAAAAGTTTAATCTACAGTAGATCAACCTCATCATCAGTGAACCGTGGTCGTCCATGACCCTGTCTCCAGTTCACCATCTATCCTTCCTTAGACACTGTTGGTAGGTACTAACCACTGCAGACCAACAACACCCACCAAGACCTGCAGTGTAGGAGATGCTCTGACCCAGTCATCTCACCATCACAGTTTGATCCTTGTCAAAGTCACTCAGATCCTGACCCTTGTCCATTTTTCCTGCTTCCAACACATCAACTTTGAGGACTGACTGTTCACTTGCTGCCTAATATACCCCACACACTGACAGGTCACTGTAATAGATAGTCAGTGTTATTCACTTCACCCCTCAGTGGTCAGAATGTTATGGCTGATTGGTGTACATCTCTGTGTTGTGGCAGCTGTTTATCTTTGTGAACCCTGATCATTTGAGGATGTTGTAACTGAACAGTGAGTGACAGCTGTGCATAGTGAGGTTGGACTGACTTTACCTGCTGTCACTGATGCCTGTATCCGGACATCTGCAGAATTGGAATTTGTTGTTTACCACAGCTCCTGAGCTGCTTTCCTGTTATTTTGTGCCACAGTGTGTAAATATTGTATGTGGAATTGGTGCCGGCTGAAGGCAACAACAACACAACAGCAGCCCCCAGGTTGTTTTTTTTGGCCCAAAGTGTTAATTGTATTTGTTCAAAAACTTGGTGTTGACTTTTCTTTGTTCTTAAAGAATATAAATTATAATCTTATGTTTGAGGTTTAACAATTTGACATTTAACATTTGAAGTCCCTCTTCAGTGCTGTCTATCGTTTTTACGATGCAGGTTTATCATTGTAGGAACATAAACATTATTTGGTTCATAACATCTTAATCTGATTAAATGGTGACCGAAAACGTCCAGCATGTTAGGGGTTGGGGTTAACTTAATTTCTGAAAAACGTGAGGCAGGGTTGGTAACTTGGATCATTCAAAGCTGCAGACAGGTGACAAATATGAAGAAAACCCTGACTGGTCTCTTCCAGGTGTCCTCATCCACAGGACGCCAGGGGTCACTGACTGGTTTGTTGAGTATGATAATGATACAAATCATATGTTATGACCTTCACAGTCACCAGATCTCAACCCAGTTGTTCATCCCTCCAGTAGAGTTCAGCACCTTGGAGAATCAATGCCAAGGTGCACTGAAGTGGTTCTGGTGGCACAAGGTGGCCCGACACCTCACTGAGACATGTTGGGTTTTCTTTTCAGTTGCCACCCATCTGTAATTTAGCAGGGTTTTTATTCAAATGATGTCCTTCAGAGAAATACACACCTGGGAGGAGCAAACATCTAGTCTTTCTGGTGGTTGTAGCTTAGTTAGCAGGGAGGCAGGGAACTTGCTAAAAGAGAGGACGGACACTGGCGACAATTACACTGTCACAGGAAGATAAATGAAATGTCATTGGGGGAAACAAGCCATTATGATACAAATAAATTAAAAATTCTTAAACTATAAAACATTTTATATTGAGTTATTGTCAATGTATCATGTAGTTTTGTCTCTTTTCAATTTACCTTTTGTGGATTTATTTCATAATGCCTTAGTGTTGGTTTAATATTGAACACTGAGCTTCCATACATTTCCAATATTAGAAGTCAATAAGAATTACATGAATTTGACAAAATACAGGACCTAAGTTAACTAATATATTATTATTGACTTTAGCCATTGAATTGACCAGTTTTTATTCATTTTTTTATTTTTAATTTAGTTTTTAATTGTTTAGTTGTTTATTGCCTCAACTTAAATGATGCTTTTACAATGTGAACTCAGACTGAGGTCCCATTTAAAATTCAGAAGCGCCTTTCCTCAACACCACAGTCATGTTTAGTTTAGTTCACTGAGTTCTTTGACACCAGATGATTGTTCGTTTGCAGTTCAGCCTTTTGTCTGAAAACTTTGAAGTCTAAAGCAGAATGTGTTGACAGCTGCAGATACCCAGTGTGTCAGTTATATGACCATTGTATTGTTTGATGGATCCACCTTTAACCCCGTCCTCCTCTGCTGCTCCCACAGCTTCCTCATACGGCTGGGCTGCGCAGGCTGCTTGGACTACTTCACAGCACAGGGTCTAACCAACATCTACCAGATTGAGAACTATAACATGGAGGTGAGCCCTTGCCTATCCAACACGAGTCATTTGATGGGTTAGAGAGAAGAGTGGCTCCCCCTGCGAATACTAACGCTCCCCTGTGTAATGACCATTAGGACCTGTCCAGGCTGAAGATCCCCGCGGAGTTCCAGCACATAATCTGGAAGGGCATCATTGAACACCGACAGGCCATGGATTTTTCTCCCCCTCCCCACATAGTGCGTACCACCAGCGGGGCCTCCACCGTCAGCGTGGGCGCCTCTGAGGCCCGAGGTGAGCGTGTCATCGACGCTGTACGCTTCACCCTGCGCCAGACCATCTCCTTCCCACCACGTGACGAGTGGTCCGACTTCTCCTTCGACCTGGATTCTCGCCGCAACAAACAGCAGCGCATCAAGGAGGAGGGAGAGTAAGACGACCTCTGTGTCGTTGCAAGTGTTCCCACTACTCATTTCACGCCTGAATTGGAACATTTCAGTTGAAAACCTGGTATTACTGCTGAGGACAAAATACATATTCTCATAGAAATGCACTTAATTTCATTGTTGTTCTGGTTCTCGGGGTCGCTGAGGAGAAACTAAAGCTGTTGAGCAAAGGTGCGTTTGATTGTTCTGATTTCTTGAGAGCACTTCAGAAATGTTGAGGATTGCTTTGAGGTTTAAGTGTTCACAATTTATTCCCATGTTAAAGCATGACTGGAAACAAACTTGGATTAGAGGGTTTACTAGGGCTTTGATTTCTGCTATGGGCCACAGCAAAACTGTATTTTAGTTGGTTATACTTTTAAGTTTTTGCCATTATGGTTGTACAAGTTAGTCACATACACTGTCGGTTTTTCATTTGTGGCAGAAGTCAGCATTGATTGTATACATTTCAAATGTTTCCTGTCAGAAGTATTATGTCAATTTATGGGCAATTTATTTTCTGCTGTAGCTTTTTTTTTTATAAGTCTGAGACCAGTGCATCACCGTTTTGTCAGGGTGTGAAGTATGCATGTGTTGTGTCAGATGGTCATTGATTTGATGTAGCTATATATAGGCCTAATGCTCTTAACCCAGTGTTTTACAGTACAGTGATACTATGACTGATGTCCTTTTGTTTGCTCTTGTTTTACTGCTGTGCAAAGTGGTTACGCTTGCATTTTGAGAGCCAGATGCCTAGCACAAGTATTTTTTTTTTTATTATTCATGAACCACGTTTTGGTAGAGGTTTATTTCATTTGATAACTAGCCAAAACCTATGATATAGCTGTATATACACTTGTATAGTTTTCTTTGTTTGAAAGTCTCCTTAGAGAAAATGCATGGTTGTCATCATGGAACAAAGCATACTGATGTGAATACTGCCTGGGTGTTACTACCAGCAACAAATGTATTAATTCATAAGCGTGCATACAGTATGTGTATCCTGCTTTAGCCTGTAGCCCATGTTCAGCTTTGTTTCATGTAGTCAGCATTGTCAGAAAGCAGAAACACTCAATTTTCATGTTTTTGTACAATGTATTGTAAATATGTTGCAATATACCAGGGGTATTTTGATACAAATCTGAAATAAATATCCATACTTGCTGTATTGCATGTTCATCTTTGTGTCAAGTTATTATGTGGCTTCACCCTTTCAGTTACAAACCCCAAGCTGTATGAAGGTCTCAGTGAAACGTCCTGATGACTGTCACTCCTGCACCTTCAGGACAGATTTATGAAGCTCTTTGGTGAAAAGATTTTATTCTGAGCCAAATCTAGGAATCCAAAATACAAAGCTCCTGAGGCACCAGATGTTTTCTACAGCAAAGTCTCGCAGCTTTTCTGTCACTAAAAAAAAACAGACTGGAGATGTTGCAAGATGAAATACATGTTGTCCAAGTATTGTGTTATTTCTGCCTTTATTTCTCCCAAGTGCCAAATTTCTTAAAGTCACAAATGAACCTTGTTACTGTATATGCAACTATTTACACACGACATAGAAATGTGAACACATGGACACACAAACAATTCTGGGCTGAATCCTCCACTCATGGCTCGGTGGCACTTTGTACAATTTCAGAAAAATAAGCATCTTTTTACATACGGTTTCATTTTATGCCGACTGAACAACAGTGTGGTCTGTCTGTGTGGCAGAATCCTGATCCCCTGCCCGAACTTACTCGACCTCAGCCACCTGAGCCACCTCCACCTCCATGGTCTGAATCACCTCGGCTCCTTGCTCAAGCTTGCCCCCTGTGAGGGCCTGCTGTGCCAGGACATAGTTCACAACCTGCATGATGCCCTGATCTGAGAGTGTTGCCACCGAGCCATCGGTCACAGCCTGCACGGCCTGCACGGCCTCCACAGCCTCCACTGTCTCTTCTGTGATCAGGACAGTTTCTATCTCCTCTGAGTGTGTCTGCTGGGCCGGCTGGAGCTCAGGAGGCAGTTCGGATGCTAAGATGCTGACGGCGTGCTCCACCTGGGTACCCTGGTTATGGAACTGGAGGGTGTCCTTCTCTAGCATGATTTTCCCAGGCAGACTGTCCCCATGGTACTTGGCCATGTGTTTACGTAGAGTGCGGGCATCGATGTGGGCCTCCTGACACATGGGGCACACGTACGGCCGTTCTCCCGTATGTGTGCGGACGTGGCGCTTTAGAGAGCGTGCGTCAGCCCAGGCAACGCCACACGTCAGACATTCAAATGGTTTCACTCCTAAAAAGAGGAAAGAAAAAAAAAAATCACTGCTGTAAAAAGATTTCATACAAATGAGCTCACACAAACCGGACCGAGTCTCACCCTGGTGGTTGTTGATGTGGCGTCTGTACTCTCGGAGCTGAGTGAACTTCCTGCCACACTGCTCACATTCTCTCTCCAGGTTCTGCTTTACTCTGCCCTTCTTCCCGTGTGTGGCTTTTTTAATGTGTCTCCTGAACAGAGCCTTCTCAAAGAACTCCTTCCCGCACACGTTACACCTGAACAGACAAATAAACATGACCCATCTGCAGTGATTCAGTGTGATTCAACGTGTACTGCAGTTCTTGCTAGACTTACTTAAAGGGTTCAGCCACACTGTGGGACTTGACGTGGGAGTACCAGTCCTTCTTCCAGCTGTAGCACTTCCCACACACCTGGCACTGGAAGGGCTTCAGACCCATATGCTTGTTCATGTGCTGCTGGAGATCCTTTGCTTCGTAGAACCTCTTATCACAGCTGCAGGTGAGGTGAAGGGGAAGGAGCAAAATGCATTTAAATCTCATCTCAGGACTTCAATCCTGTGTCTTTAAGGAAAAATGAACAGTTACTCACTGAGAACAAGCAAAAGGCCGGACGTCAGGTTTGGGCTGGTGCTTCTTCAGGTGTTTGCTCACAGCTGAGGCTCGATGGAAAGTGGCTCCACATGTGTTGCAGAGGTACTTTGATTCACCTATAGATGAAAACAGCCACACATTAGGTCAATTTACGCTCCTATCTGAACAAAGTATTAAAGGGTCAGATCACCCAAATTCCAAAAAAACATCCCATCATTTTAGCTAGACAAAATAAACTAAAACTAATCTCAAGGTCCTCTCACTAGGCTGTTTTTCAAAGATTTCAGTTGTATTTGTAATCAGATGCACTTGTGACAGAGTTGTATATTAATCTTTATAATAGCTGAGCAAACAAATTTACAGTTCAAGACGTGCAATTCAGCAGAACGCTCCAGAGATAGTGAGTAAGGGGATGCTCAGACAGGGGTTTAGCTAGCTTTGCAAAAGGTTCCAACTTTATCTCTGGAGATTTGGAGATTACTAGCTCTGAATTCCTGCTTCTGCCCCATTGACTGCATCTATGATGGATGTGATGAATCAATGTGGCGAATCATTCACCCCCTGGTGGCTGGTTGCACTGTAGGTCATAAATCCCGCCTCCTCCATGTTATTGGTCCAGATACAAGCCAAATTAAAAACTCAAAGTACAAATCCAATTTTCCCTCAGAGGTGATTTCTGTGGTTTTTGGTAGATAACACACTGTTGTGTGTACAAGTGGTCATTGTTCTGATAAGTTTGATTTTAGTAAGTTACTTGATGATAAACAAAGAGATGTCTTTTGGTTGATTTGACAGCTTTGACTGGCGGACTGAAACCACGGCTCCACCTCTGGTCGCTACTGCGCAGAATCCGGGTGTAAAAAAAGCAAGATCGTATTTACGATACATTGGCTTCATTGGAGGGAAGTGGTGACGGCACGTCCATCATATATAAAGGCAATGTTTTACCCCAGTACAACATGTTCTCTTAAACTGGATAATCAACAGCAGGTGATCTGTTGATCTGCCATTTTAATGCCGAGAGCACCACGAACAAAATTCCATTCATTTCATCTGTGTTGAAGTGAAAGAAGTCCCAGAGATGGATATTTCAAACTCTGGACAAAGAAAACCAAAACTATCTGCATGGCTGCATACAAGTCAAGAAAAACTGACACTTTTAGCCATTTAACTTTGTACAGTCGCAATCTGCTGTCAGTATTTCTCCTGTTGCTGTCGGCAGGCTCCACCATCTATAGATGCAAACCTCATCCAGAGGGCTTCGGGGCAAACAGGAGGCCATGGTAGAGTCCAAAGTTTTCTCCTTCAGTTACAGTGTGTTGCTGCCAGAGCTTGATTAGCCTCGCTCACAAACAGCATATAAATATACTGTATAGCATCTATGGCCTCGTTTCAATTGACCACTGGGATCATAATGACAAGAGCAGAGCTGCTACAAGATATTATAACCACGCGTGTCAATCAATCAGGAACAAAACTTTTCAGTGACACTGGTATAACTGAGCAATTTGTGTGAACTGAGCCTTTAAATGACAACAGATTTAAACCACAGTGTGCACTGACCTGTATGAACACTGGTGTGCTCCTCCATGCTCCGCTTGCTCACAAAAGACTTCTTACAGAACCCACACTGGAACTGTTTGCTGACATCGTGCAGCGCCCTGTGCATTTTCAGACTGTGTTTGTGGGCGAACGTCTTGCCGCAGACCTTACAGGAGTGAGGCCGCACGCCCGTGTGAGTCAGCATGTGGATCCGCAGTGAGTACAGCTTGGGCAAGGTCTTCCCGCAGATGTCGCACACAAATTCTCTTTT
Organism: Monopterus albus; assembly: GCF_001952655.1. Classification (NCBI taxonomy): domain Eukaryota; kingdom Metazoa; phylum Chordata; class Actinopteri; order Synbranchiformes; family Synbranchidae; genus Monopterus; species Monopterus albus. Next base: position 2,289,293 of record NW_018127983.1, read on the forward strand.
GGTATGTGGAGATGAAGTCTTGTCATCCAAATCATTGTCAGACTTCCCCTCAGAGCTCAGTTCTACAGAGGGCTTGGTGACGGGTGCTCGCTGGCTGCTCTGCTGCTTGTGTCGGGCCAGGTGGGCTCGGAGCGAGGCAGCGTACTGGAACTCCTTACTACACAGCTAAAAGAGGGGCACACAAAAGTTATGGTCAGAACATCACTGAAAAAACAAAGTGAAATGTGACACTGACTGACTAATACACATACTCACACTGCACTTGTATCCACGAGCTTTCTCATGCTTTAATGTGTGCATGATGAGAGAGTAGCGTCTTTGGAAAGACATGCCACACTCAGAGCATGTGTGCTCCCCATCCACAGCACTCTCTGCTGGGGTTTGACCCTGCTTGGTTCCGGTCTCAGGCTCTGCCTCCTTCATCCCAGCCTGCTCTGCTCTGACCTCTCTGACTGTCATGCAGTCCCCAGCGCTGGCTTCTGGTTCTGGCCCAGATTCAGACACAGACGGACCCTCTGCTTGACTCTCCAAAGGTTGTTTTGGTGGTCTCCCCCGTTTTCCAGGCCTCAGACCAACCTAAAAGAAGGTTTATGTTCATCTACTACAAATATTTTCACTCCTAAAATATGCAATTAAAAATTTCAGTATAAGTACACCTACCTTAGGTGTGGGGGCACTCGCTGGGGTTGGACCTTTCTTTCCCTCCTCTTCGTCCTCCAGCCCCATATGTAAACGAGCATAACCTCCCTCTACAATAGAGCGCTGCCGGAGTCGTCTTTTGTTTGGGTCATCTGATGTCATCTCCTGTCTGTCTGCACAGCCTTCATCAGAGGGATCCTCCTTCTCCAGCGGTAAGAACTCCTCCACTTGCCCCACCTTCTTCATCTTGGCTGGACGCCCTCGTTTGCGTTTTTGGGGCAGAGGTGCTGATTCCATTTGCTCCTGAGGCAATGTCACTGCTTCAGCGGTGGCTGCAGACAGAAGTTTGATGGACTCTGATGGGCTTACTTTGTCTGGGTCTACATTTATAACAAAGGCTCCTCCTTCAGTGACCAGTGGCTGGGCCATCGCCAGGCAGGCAGACGCGAGGGACTCTCTGGCTCCAGCCTGCCCACTGTGGGTGACCACAGTCATGGTCTCCCCGTTAATTCCTTCTGCACTGCCGGAGATCAGAGTGACGGTGTCTCCCGTCTCGGCCTGTCCAGTGTGAGCGATCAGAGTCAGTGTTTCACTTTGTCCAGCCTGTCCACTGTGCACTTTGTCTCCCTCTACAGCTTCAGTGACCACTGTCACTGGCTGCTCGACGTAGGACTCTTTGGGAGGTGCAACAAAAGCCAAAGATTCACATGTTACAGCAACACCACTATGGGTGACCACTGCTCTGCCATCACTCTCTATGGTCACCATATAAGCACCAGACTCATCCTTCTGACCTTCCTCAGAAACCAGCTGGCTCGACACCACGGTGTGCACATTGCCTCTTTGATACACAGTCAGCTTCTGCTCCTCCACCTGCTTATGCACAGACTCGCATATCTGCAGCACCTCTGTCATCAGCAGATGCCGGGCAAGGTTAGCAATATCTGCCATGATGCAGAAATTAAAAGTTAGCATGGAAGTGTATGCAAAGTCCAGCAGCGGTAGGAAGCTACCTTTGGTGAAACCTGGAGAAAAGAAGAAGAAAAAAGGTTATAACTGGGAAGGGCACACAACAATCTGGAGAGTAGCCAAGACAAAACAAAAGCTTACCAGAGAGGTCGACCACAGCTTCATGTGTGGTCACTGCCCCCTTCTCAAAAAAGAGCTCACTGAAATATTCACTGCATGCTGCCAGTACAGCTTTGTGTGCACGGTACTCTTCTCCTTCAATCAGCAGTGTGATATCACAGAACTGATTGCTGAGACGCTGCTGGTTAAGTTTTTCCAACATTGTTTGGCTGTGCTTAGGCATGAACTGATTCACCTCACCCTTGCTGTCCACCTGGTAAAAATCACACATATACACACACAAAATACTCATCAACAAAATACCCAAATGTAGGGGAAGAAATACCTCACTGCTGTCATCATTAGAGGTGATGCTCACAAAGACCAGTTCGTGCTTGGCGGCGGCCATCGTCTTGGTCTCAGCTGAGAGGACGAGTCCGTGGAGAATAAACTATCATCTCCTTCTTCTTCTCCCTCTTCCTCGTTCTCTTCCTCATCCATGTTGGCGGCCGCCCTGCGTCTTCCCTGCTGGGAGAACAGCCGAGGTCCAGAACCATCATCTGCACCGCGCCTGCTCTGACACTGAGCACACTCTCTGATGTGGTCTTTAACATGCTTCAGGATACCTGAGGAAAGACAGGATACTCTGTGGTGACGCCTTGGAGGGTTAGTGATGTAGTTATTAGCATGTTATTTTTTTATATAATTGTTTTATTATTAATTGTCACTAATATATATTATTATTATATTAACTATTTATTATTATTTAGTTAGTTAGGCTTAGTTTATGGTGCTGTTAGGGACAGGTGGATGATGCCAAAGCTTGTTTTACTTCAGTGACGTTCAGAGTTTTGATACCTGGTGTTGGAGACGTTGTGCACATTAAAATCCCTGTAGCTTCATAAGGCTCCATTCAACCAGCACTAGGTGCTGCTAAAAGTCACTCCATTCATATGTTGTTAATATTTTGTCTACTAGTTATAGCAATAAAAGCAGACAAAATATAGACAGGACCAGAGGTAACAATTATTTCATTAGCTATTTATTTGGCAAATATTTTCCAACTAATTGTTTTAACTATAAAATGTCAGAAAAGAACAAAATACATAAATTCGCATTGCTTGTCTGATTAACAGTTCTAACTACAAAAATATTCGATTTACTATCATATAAGACAAAGAAAACATAAAACATTGACAGTTGTGGCGCTGAAACCAGTAAATCTTTAACAATTCAGCTCAAACAGGTAACATAACTGCACCTATTGCCTTTGTCTGTGTATTTCTTCTTCCAGTAACGAAACGTTAAGGCTGGTTAAAAAGTCTGCGTGGTGTGTTCGGCATATACGTAATCGGTAAATAAAATTATTCTGCCGTTTCCCACCCGTCTCGTGTTTTTAACCCAATTTCTCAACACTTCATGTAACCTCTAGGTGGCGTGTACGGCGGTGACCAGTGGCGTACGTTAATATTTGTTGCGGGTTTGTTTACGGCGGTCCTCTGGCTGATTTAATCGCCTCACAGTGACTACGTCCATCGAGGTCTCACCTCTCCACCAGTACTTCTGAGAGATGTACTCCCAAGTGAGCTGCTGGTTGAGGTGCTCCCCTCCCTCCATAATGTGCGCCTCGGTGATAAGTTCCTTCCTCCGGGCGTCCTGTAGCACCACCTCCAGCTCGGTGAAATCATTCTGGCCTTTTAATCGACGCTGGTAAAACAGCGTCCCGTTTCGGACAACGTAGCAGGCAGCCGCTTTGCGTATTTTTCTCTTGGTATTACCGGGCGTCCCCGGCGCATATGGCTCCCGTTCATCAGTCAGATAGCGTATGATGGCCAAGTAGCTTTCTTCACACGACATGTCTCTGCTGACCCGCGCTTTTCACGCACAATTGTGGATTTATCTCGAAGAGGAGCCCCCTCTTCGGATTGTAAATTTGAGATGTAAATTTTATGTGGCGTTCAGATAATAGATAGCGTCAAATAGAAATGCCACAACAACATTTCAACTTGTTTCCGAGGGTGGAACTGCAGTTCACAACCGTCAGGGTAGACTTGCCCGAACAGACAAAATGGCTGCTGCACAACCGGATATTGCGTTGGCAGTGGCGGAAAAACCGCGCGACCATTATCCACCACAAGAGGGCACAATGTCCATGCGTATAACACCGTAGAAAAGCAACATTTGTTATCCTATTTTTATTTACCTATTTAGTTCGTTAGTTTTTAATTGTAGTTCCTTTATATGTTTTAATTCAGTTATTTACTATTTATGGTAGTAATATATCTCAGTTTTATTCGAAAAAACGTGACATTTTGTGGTGTATGGTTGAATTTTATTTCATTATCTTTTAACTTTAAGAATATAGAGTATTTTATATAGTATTACACCACAGCTGGCAGCAGACTTTCTTTCATTCCAAGACTGTTGCTTTCAACATGTATGAGTTAAATAAAGAAATGTTGCACAAGGTAGATTAATTTTAATAGCACTTTTTTACTTTGCACTTTCACTGAACTGTGCAAACCACTTACTCCATAAATGTATCATTTAAGGCCTATGTCCCAATTTGTAGCAGCTGGGATTAGTGTTAATATTCTTTCTTATGCTGCTACAGTGTCCACTCATATTGTGTTGTTAACACACTGCAGGTTACATGAGTTTTCCACTGCTTAATCATCCTGATATGAATAAGGTAGCCTACACGTACAGTGTTAGAAGATGGGGGAAACTGTTTGACAGTCAATACTGCACATTTAAATGTGCCAAAGAATGGGAGAACATGTTTATTTACCATTATTTGGAGTGTCAGGCCATACCATCATAAATTTTCAGAACCCCACAATAAGCAACACAATTTTCCAGGCCTAACCTACCCTTAACATAAAGCATTCCTGAACCCTGTCCTCACCCAAGCAAAGAGATGATATATGCCTTGACCCACAGCATCTGCATTGTATTTTCTCAGCTAAAGCAGTGTCTGGCCCAGCTGGCTTGTAATGGCAGTCTCCTCTGAGAGCTGGGTTCACTCAGTTGTCCAACCACTGACATTAACACTGTTATACCTAAATTGCCTAACAAAACAAGACTATTAAAAATTCCAGTGAGTCTGTAACTATATTATCACCAATACAAGTTTTTTTGTGGGTGTTAATTTACCTATGGCCTCTCTATAGAGGTCATTAATTAAATATTAAACCAAAAACATTGTGAATGCATGTTGTCAGGAAGTATGGATGAGGAGTGAGATGGCCTTGACTTTGCTCCTGTGTAACTTAGTCAGAAGCCCATTCGCTCAAAAGGAAACTTTTGAGGCAGGAACTTTAATTTCAGATATCCTCATCCTGTGGCCACCACCTAGGCCCTCTGATCCTTTACCCAGGCTCTCCTTTTTGTTGTCCAAGTGAAAATCCAAGGATGATGGAACATTTTCTACTGTTGAGCCCAGGTGTGGAACAGTTTACCTCTCACTGCCAAGTAGTCCCCCTCGCTGCTAAATCCCAAGACCTTATTTTCACCTTGTTTTCAAGTTAGCAAAACTGTGAATCAATTGAAATGTGGTTTTGGTCCACTTCCTGTTTGAAAGTAGGCTATATTTTATACCAGTCAGTATGAAAGCAGTTACTTGGAAAAAACACCTCTCATTCTTTACATTTATACACACAATATATTTAAGATTACACATTCCTTTTTGTCCTTTGAAACATAAAAACATAAAACATTAAATCAGGTTTTCAGTACATCTGGTATCAGTACACATCAGTACACCTAGTTTTACAAAATCAGCTTGCATCTTGAGTGTGATGGTGATAAACAACAGGGAAAAGACAGCAAATCTTAAAATTGGAGAAGCTAGAACCAGCTCACTAAATAACTGATTCATTCAGAAATGCTGTTGAAGGATTTTCTATCATTAACAACTCAACTACTTGTTTTTATGCTATTCGGCACCCTACAGTGAACTAAAAGAAACAAGGCATTCAGGCAGCTCAGAGATTCATCTAATTCTCCACAATAAAATTAAAAAGGTGACATGAATCAGCTCTAGTTCTTCCTTCTATTGGTCAGATGCCACAGTTAAAATAAAAAAGAAAGAAAAAAAAGAAGGAAAAAAAGAGGCTCCTCTGTTTTTGCTTAAAGAAATAATGTGACCTAGGGGGCACTGCAGAGTTAGTTTATGTGTTGGCTTTTGCTAGGAGGAATTATTAATTTCATCATCTGACCACAGTGTCACATTTTCAGAGGATTACTGTAAGCTGGCAGGGTGGGGAGACACGTCATTTGTTGCTCAGTCATGTGTGAAATATCAAATCTTACATCAACAACAGGTCAATAATGTGTCTCGGCACTGCAATCTATTTTTTATAGTTAGAGTGACAAGAACTTGGTCACTGAAGAGGACGTTCACAGCTCTGGTTTGTGTGAAAGTCACTGCTCTTGTGCAGTCACTTCTTTTAACAAACACTCTGCCTGTTGTTTCAGTTTAAGTGCAAATTTCCACCTGCTCCAACAGTCTAGCTACTCTTCAGATTCTTCAGAATGCGCCTTTGTGGACTGAAATCCTGCTCACAAATGCCTGATTCACTCAGTCAACTCTATACAGCACTGCTTTCACACTCAGTTACAGCAGAACTGAGTCACAAGCTCCCCCTGTCATGTACACATTAAGACAACTAGTGTTATCTCTGATTAGTTCAGGTCTTTGCTTCCCATACAGAGCAGATCTGATGTGTTTGGTTCCCCCTACTATGAGGCAGAGATTTAATATGTTTATTCTCACTTGCTGTTGGCCGACACCTCAACGCGTGTCGCCGAGTGTTTATACGAATGCTGGGAAAGAGGTGATTTGCATCAGAGTGTTTCTGTGTCACAGGACATTTGTTTGTTCCTTCCAGCCATCACTCCAGTTTTAATAGCATAGTACAGGTTGCTTGGATGTTTAATCTAATCTGTCATCCCTTCATGTTCAGACTTTTTCCAACTAAAATACCTTTGTGTAGTTTCTCTGTTAATTCACTGTTACCATGCAGCTTGATAGCTGTCTCATACACCTTGTCACTTCCTCCTAGAGAGGTATTTGTTCCACCATCACCATTTCCTCCTTGTCTGAGACATTCTTTGTTGGTGCAAAGACAAAGACACCAGTGTTTCAGAACAGGAAGGCTGGTTGCAGATTTCCTCAGGTATCCTGCAGGTAAAAACAACAGTGTTCTCTCAGACCACTGTCATGTCTGTAGATGAATAAGGGGCTACAGCCTGCAGATAGTTAGCTTAGCTTTGAACTATAACTGGAAACAGGGCGATAAAGCTAGTCTGTCCAAAAGTAGCAACATCCACCTCCCACAAAAGCTACAAATCCTCATACTAGAGAAGCTGGAACCATCAAATGTTTGATATTCCAGCATCACAATGGCTGCAAACAATTTCTCAGTTGATCTACTAATCAATTAATTGACTAATCATTTCAGCTCTAGTCCTAACTCTCAGAAAGAAAGAAAATACATGATTAAAACATTATTCAGACCTGCACACTCAACCCCCTGCCCCCCATTGATTTAAAGCACACTTTTTAACTTCTATTTCACACAGTCTGTAGGAGCTGTGGGTTTCCCTCATCGTTCATGACTTGGTTGCACTTGACCTACATCAGGTCTGTGATTAGGTAATGATCTGCTTTGGTTATGTTTATGTCAGAAAAATGTTTTATCTCTAATTTCCCGTCCCATTTTAGGTTATCCTTTTTTATCCTGGGTGCATTTGTGCTTAGCTGCAATTTACCTTTATTGATTCTTTGTTTGCTCATTACCAGCTTTAGTGCCCTCATCACTGACTTCATCACCTTCGTAGTGAAAGATACACAGCGAGTTTTCTCATAAAAGCTTCCCATAATAGCAGTTTTACTGCAGTCTTACTGCAGTTGTTCATTCTCGCATGAAAGCACAACCATCACTACTACTATCACTTGGTTTGTGGTTTGTTACACTACTGTACAATTACATTTTTATGTATGTAAAGGGCATCTAATCTTGAAATGAAGGAGAGTGAATGTCACCATTTTAGAGCAGAAAAATAGCACTGATCACTGCTCTTTGTTACATGGTCGGCCATTTGTTACTTAGCTGTATATCTGCTGTTGAATCTTTTTCCACTCTCACTCGAAGCAAGTCAGTACTGACTACACACAGAAACATTTCCAGAAGTAAACATCCTTCAACTTAACTTGATATAAAATGATCAGAATCTCTAGGCACTGTGAATCAGACATTATCTTTACTGTCACTGGATAAAAGTCTTTATTTGGGGCTGGTTGTCCTGAATTACACACATTCATCTGCACTTACACTCTCCCTTTTATAGTGTACCCAACTATTCTGAAGCAAATATAAAAGTCAAAAATCTAGACATTAAAAATGCCAGACACTAAACATTAATGAGTAATGCACTGAAGTCAAAGGGAGTGAATAACATAACCTGAAAAATTTTCAGAATGTCCCAAGACAGCATAGCAAAGTTGGATCTTAGTTCAAAACACATACGCCCATTTGGTTCCAACAGCTTAAATAGGTTGTGTGAAGTTTTCCTGTTCCAGTACAGTGAAACAGTGGTTAGCACTGTCTCCTCAAGAAGGTTTTGGGTTTGAACCTGGCGACTGAGGCCCTCAGTGAAAATTCCAGTTGAATTCTTTTACCATGAGTAAGCTTGTTCTTTCTTTCAAAGCAGAAATAAACATGATCCCAATCAACTGTAGCTGCCCTTAAATCTAGGCCTGGACAATAAAACAACCTGAATAATTACTTTTAAAAATCCCACAATTATAATGATAAACCAATGAGTAATTTTCAGTAATGTTTCTGATCTGCATCCAGGTCAAATCAGCTGCACAATCATCATATTAGACCACAGCACCTCGGTTATGGAGCTGATACGTGTAGGGCCAAAACAAGAAAAAACACACACTGATAGAAACATAAAACTGAGCAACAGAGAGGAGAACAAGATGGCGACACAAGACAATGAAACTGTGGCAAACAGAAGTCACACATCACTGGTGAGTTTTGAAATGGTCTGGATTTCTAACGCTGAATAATCACCAGAGTGAAATTTGTTGCAAACTATGCAAGCAACCTGTGCTGATGAAGACCGGAGACACAACAGACTTTTTCCATCCATCAGCATCCCAGTTTATATATAAGACAAGGTTTCGTCAAACTCAAAAAGAAGCAAGGACACAGCCAGGGCAATTATATTTCATAGTAAATGACCCAAACAGATTTCCAAAGCTAATGAGGCTCCCTTTGGAGTTTTCCTGTAAACAGTGTTTACATTCGGTGGTACTCATGTGTTATTGAGGCCTCACAAACATGGTGAACATGTTTCCTTCCTTATTAATCGTATTAAAGTTATATACTGAAAATTATTTATATGAACAATAATACTGTGATAATAAGTCCTGTCTGCTTATGGACTTACTGACCATATAAAGACATGGTGTGTGTCTACACAATTTAGAGGCTATTATGGGTCTGAGGTCTACAGTAAGTTTGCAATCTTGATTTACAGTCTTTGATGCCCCAATCTATAAACTACTATCTATCCTGTTTGACAATGGCTCTGAAGTGGACCTTAAAAGGCAGTCAAAGAGATCTTGAGTGTGACCCAGACTCTTGAGTGAGATAAAGGTGTCTGTTTGTCTAAGGACAAGCACAGCTGGGGAACAGAGGAAGTAGAGACTGCCTTATCTTTCATTGTCTTGCTGTGCCCAAGGCCAGACATAGTGCTGGAAATCTTGCTGTGGCTCTTCTGGCACTGGAGTACTTTTCCATTACACACTGCCTGATACTGCACTGAGAATCTCTGTGGCAGCAGTAAATATGCAGGCAGGCACGGTAGATGCAGGAACACCTGCAGATTAACAAAATAATACAAGTGGGAGAAACGTCTGCATCGTAATTCAGTGATTTCTCACCCCTGATTGGATGGCGGTGATGTAAGTGCTTATACTGTGGTGCTTTGCCGTCTGACTGGCTAAAAGTGACTGACATTTTACAGGTAATACACCCGGGGAGCTCGTTTTCATCAAACCTTAAAACGTCCTGTGCTCTCCAGGCACCGGGGGAATAGTAATTAGTTTAGTCAAACCACACTGTGGGAATTTTGACAGAAATATATTTCATAATTCATGATTTGCATAATACAGCTGATATAATAAAGTGGCATGTTAAAGGTTAAAGGTATGAGGTGCTGAGATACTCTCATGTATAAAAGAATTATGGCTGAGGTTTTGAAGTCAATGTGAGACCTTCATTTCAGATCAGCTGTGACAGGTCCTTGGAATGGACAAGGTATAGGTAAGGGATGTACAAGAAATCCAGTGTGTGCACTGTCAGCACTATTTTGTAACTTATGATGTATTTTCTGTATCCTGAGAAACTCTAGAAGTGTCTCTAAACTCTGGGTCATAGCAGGGTTCCACACAACCAAGACATGAGCACATGCTCGATGGTGTGAGAAGAGTCTGTTTTGTGTAACATGGTACTGTTAGTCCTGTTCGCTCCTCTGCCTGGGCCTCTGGCCAACAGACAGATTAGCATGCTGACAAGCCTCAGTACATCTTTTACACTCAGAGCCTTGACCCTTCACCAGCAGGCACATCTAGTATAACTGCAGAATAAGAGCTGACACCTTTTAAAACCAAAGACTTTGCTCTCCGTGGCACCATTTGTTTCACTCTCAGGCTTTCAAGAAATGCAGCCACAAGCTCATCACAGCTAATGAGAGAGACAAAACCGCCACTGAAAATACTGTGGTGTAGCAATTCCTGCTAAGAGTCTGAATGAGTGGAAACAGCAGATGCTGGTTTACTCGTCATGGCTCCATTCAGCTCTCTCCATCACAGGCCATAAAGTGTGTAATTTATTCTCTGCCATTTCACTACCAAGAATTCACCAGTGAAGAATCCAAGGGTAATAATGTCTGGAGGCGCGCTGCAAGCAGAGAAAGTGAGAAAGCCAAAGGGAAGGCTGGGAACCAGTAGGTCAGTGAGCTCACCTTACACCTCTTGTTCCCACAGTGCTTTGGCTGCATTCCCAAATCACAAACTTTGTGTTCCACAAAGCCAGAGGGGAAAAAGCGAGTAAGCTGTTATTCTTAATGTTAAAACTCAACCAGCTTCTACTATCCGACACCATAATTATGTGATCATAGGACGAACATGAGTTGACTGTGTAAACACGAGTGCAGAGCTCCC
>NW_018127983.1:2300276-2302297 GCF_001952655.1 Monopterus albus
TCAATGCAAAATCTCTTTCCCAAGAGCTAGTGACTGGGTACCGTAACACTCAAGAGGTAGACGATTCCCATCAGCTTGTTGTTCACATTTATTCCCATAAAATTATTGTTTATAGATGCATCAAGGAATCTATTTTGGTAGAATAATCAGTCTGTTGTTAGTTGTACTACATCACCTGAAGTAAATGGCTAATATCATATTGTGCTGCTTGAGATTTTTCAAGCCAAGCCCCATCATGAATGGGAGGGGCTGTGATGAACATTCAAAATCATGTCCTCATTTGTGATGAAATACCACTTCAGCCACAGGAGTGGAGCAGAATTACAGCAGAGCACATGGTCCACACTGTTAACCTGCACTGTGCCCAACAAGCCACAGGTTTACATGTTTCTCTTTGTCTTGAACAACAACCTCTGTGTTTGGTTATCTGACACCACAAAATTGTACAGACTGTACTGTGCATGTTACCGCCTGTAGGTCAGGTCATGCTGAGGTAGGCTGTAGTTTTACATCAGAATCAGAATCAGCTATAATGCCCAGGTGTGTCGGACACATGAGCAATTTGACCCTGGTACAGTGTTCTTCTGTAAAGGAACGAGTAAACAAGATTAGACTGAGAGAACAAAAAAGAAAAAGAAAACAAAAAGGATGTACAAACAAGAAAAAGGAATGTGCATTAGGAAAATCAAGTACTTATAAATATATATACTATATACACAGTTAGATGCTGTTTTTCATATAGATACAGTATATACAAAAGTACATTTACAAGGTACAGCACTGAGGGTTGTCGTTCTGTTATACAGTCATAGGTTAGGTGTCCATCAATGTGATGGCCCAGGGAAAGAAACTGCCCTTGGGTCTGGTTATTTTGGTGTACAGTGACCTGTAGCACCACCCAGAGGGGAGGAGTTCAAACAGTTTGAGTTCAGGGTGTAAGGGGTCTGCAGAAATCTTATGGTGGTGGTTGGCCTAAAGCAGTCATTAGAGTGACACTATGTGACTTTTGATAGAAAAAGTGTCACAGTGAAAACCAGATATCCTGAGTAATAAAAAGCACTCTTGCTCAATTCAGTACACTCAAGGATCTTGTTGCTACAGTCAAGCTTATGACTAATGACATTACTGAAGTAAGCACACTGTACCCTGGCAGGACACATTTGTTGTTTGCCCTTTTGGTCCCATTCCATTATACATTTTCAAAGCCACTGACTCAGGAACACCTTGAGAAATTAAGGGAAATGCACTCAGTCTGTTTCAAGCTAAAAATCCAATCTTGCTTTAATATGAACAGTCAAAATCATCCTTTAAAGGGCTAGTTAACCAAAAAATTACAAAACATATGCTCTTACTTACCCATTATGTTTTGAGTCATACAGACATACTAGTTGTGGTCAAACATTTTCACTTGAATGACCTTCTACTGAAGAAATTTTTCATATTAAAACTCCTAAGAATGGGGCCTATTGATTAGCCTCATGGTTTCCAGAATGATATGTTGCAAATCAAGGAGATATACGTACATGTGCAATATATTTTGATTCAGTAATAGACCCTCTAAATTGTTTCTACCTGTTTCTCTGTATTCTCTTTTCTATTCATACAGTAGACCATGACCTGACACCATTATAATCAATGTCTTCTAAGACAAATGGGGCCTTTTTGTAATAAAGACTTGGTAAACTGTGTTCTGCTGTGTCTATCCTGCACTCTGCCCTTTGCTGTGAGGCATGAAAAGAGGCTTCAAGTGAGAGCGATGAGAGGGGCAGAGGCTCCTTAAAATAAACAAGCTATCTGTGCAGCCCTAGGGTTAGGTCAGAGTCCCACCCAGCAGTGCTTGGGCTCTCCCTGCCCGAGTCGAAGCACAGCCCCTCACTTCATCACAGTGCATTTTACTGTTTAATAGCTCTGAAGGAGTCCCAGCATGCTGGAAATATTTTCTTCCATCTCATTTCATTGTAAGATAATTAATTTAGGAAGTAAATTATTTATTAATATACTGTATCCATCCATCCATCCAT
>NW_018127983.1:2303728-2336968 GCF_001952655.1 Monopterus albus
CCAAGACAGCCCAACAACATCCAGAGACTTAAGGTACTCAGGGCGGATCTCATCCACCCCTGGTGCCTTGCCACCGAGGAGCTTCTTAACTACCTCGGTGACTTCAGCTTGGGTGATGGACGAATCCACCTCCGAGCCCTCAGCCTCAGTTCAAAACCCCCTTATGAATAGAGTGAGATCAAGTACTGTGACGTCGCCCGGTATGGCGCAGCCGGGGCCCCACCCTGGAGCCAGGCCCAGGTTCGGGGCTCGAATGCGAGCGCTTGTTGGCCGGTGGATTTTGTCTTGCTAGCCTAACTGTCAAGACTAATTAGAGAACCTATGTAATGTATATTGAATGCATAAGGTATAATGCTGGTTTTCTAGACTGTGTGGAGTACTTATTTATGAATGTCCTCCAGCCTATAATAGCCTATAATACTAAACCCAAACACAAGATTTAGAGCTGTGTAGTAAGTGTTAAACAAAGAGGCTACAGTCATTAGCTGCTCATGTTCACAACAACAAGGCTAGCATGTTTAGCAGGTCTAATGTTTATGATGTCCTTCGTCTTAGTTTAATGTGTTGGCCTGCTAATGTTTTGGTAATTTGGCACTAAACACAACTAGGACTGATGGAGGGGTCATTAGTGTTGAAGGTTTGGCTATAAACCAAATGGAGTCGAAGGCCTGATGCCATATCCAGGCTAGCCTATGCACTGTCCCACTAGCTTCTGTAACTCAATGCAGTTTCTAATTCCATAGTTCTTTTATCAGTCTTTCTGAAAAAAATGAAGTGTCTTCCTCCACTTTACTTTTCGTATTCAACTGAAAATGCAGCAGCGCAGGTATTTAATCATCATAGCGTGGCTCTGTCCATACATATTGTATGACACTCACTAATGTTCTCTTCCAGTCATTTTTTGAAATCTCTCCTGTTGTTATAACAGATGTCTGAACTAATATGACCTCTTAACTCACCAATGGACTTATTGGAAATCTTTAAGTACTCCATTCCAAGACTGGATTTGAATCAGTGGGGTTTTGATTCACAGACTCCAGAAGTTTCAGTTTTACTTCATGGAAATCCAGCCAATATTTACTGTAGGTCTGGTTCAAAAATGTTGGTGTGACAACCATCCCACGCTGCTATTGCATTCGACAGAGGAGGGTAAATAGTTATTTAATACTGTGATAGCAGGAAAAGCAGAGGTGCAGCTAGTAACACTGACAATGGCTCTGTTTTCAGCTCCTAATTACAGTAATGTGTAAACTGTGCAGCTATATACATGCATTCAGAATATCAAACATGTTTCTTAATCTACTTTGGCTTGTTTTGGTACATTAACACAAACCTTTTAGAAAAATGTGTTTATATTCATTAATGTAATGGATTGTTTCGTTATTGGTAGAAGCCAACCTACTTGTTTGGCAGCATTAAAAACATTTTTAGGAAAGGTTTTCAGCATGTGTGCAGTAAGCTCTTTGAGAAGCAGATATCTGATTTGCAGCTCTGGTTGCACTCGAGCCTCACTGGATCACAGTCAATGAAGTCAAGCGTTCACTGCACCAGCTGGCTTTAAGTACTGAGCATAGAGAAGGGCCCAATAAGGGATTGGCTGTAAGTATAAATCATCTCATGTGGTCTTTTTTATCCAGAGATGATTGGTGTTTGATTAAAGAAGAATTATAGTTAAGTGTTCTTGTAGTTGATCATTTTCTAGTAGGGTGCAAGTGCCTTTTTGTCTCAAAAGTTGTAGCAGGTGTTCTGTAGTCTTCTGTCAAACAACATACACTAAGTGTAACATTATTAGGATTGAAAATATTTTCCAATAATAACTGACAAGTTTGACGTGCACTTTAAACATAAAATAAATCTGGTGTCATTGAACCCCTACTGTCTGTTGTATGCAGTTACACTGTATTCTCTATTGGCTTATTTTGCTTCAGTAATATATATTTATGAGAGCAGAGAGGACAGAGCAGGATAATACAGTATATCCACCCTCCCTTCCAGCCCAGGAGGGAGGCTTCCACTATTGGGACAGTGGGCCTCTGGGGGCAGGAGGCCTCTACAGGCGTGTGGCTCGCCCCCAGCCACTGGTTCAGCTGTGTGACACTGTGCTGTTTGGCTCTGAGCCCTGAGACAACAGTTGTCTTAAACAAACAGTGCTGAAAGCTACTGGCCCAGTCCCCAGTTCTTTTCACAGCAGTAGAGTGAGCATGCTGACCGTCCACCAGCTTACTCCATTAAGTTTGAAAAGATTTTACCTCGTTTTGGACAGTTGAGCAGTATGTCCTGTCCAAAACAACTGGAATGAAAATGAAAACAAACTAGCACATTTTGTACTTGGAAGGTTCACAGGCACACCATTCAGCCATTCATTACATTAGCTGATGAAGTCGGAAAGTTGGAGAACAGTACGTTTGTTACACAAGATTAAAGTTTTATGTCAGTCAATGGTAAGAAAACAGTATAAACAATGTCAACATGTTTAACAAAACCATCCCATACTAATGTTTTCTGGGTCTTTAAACACATGGACTTTATCAGCAAATTAAGTTTGCTCAGTTGTCATACTGTAGAATCATGCCATGAATCTATTCACATGTCAAGCTAACATGCAGAATCTGTTATGATTTCAAGCATAGCATTTTTAGGAGCTTTCAACCGAGTTACCTTATGGATGAGGCATGAAAATTAAAAGTGCTGGTTATATGGTTGTAAGCACTGGATAAAACTAGTAAGTGGACCTTGAGGTGAGAGAGTTTTTTCCTACTACTGTCTCCAAAGTTAAAAAGACATTTTCATGCATAAACATGTTTTTTTCACCCATTCGCTGTTAGCTTGATTAATCCTAATAACTATAAGCTCCTTAGAAAAATGTTGTGACACTTTGAGGGAAAAATACATTTGTTTGTTTGGCAAGAGTTAAATGAGAAACTTGAAAACTGGATGGATAGCTTAGCTTAGCATAAAGGTTAAAACCAGTGGGAAACAGCTACTATACTCTCCTTTGGTAAAAGATAGCCCCAACCTGTTGTTTGTACAGTTGAGTTTATGTGTAACTAAACAAACAACATACAACGTGCAATTAGTAGGTTTAGAGGGCATGGTAGTTGAATTTTTGAGGTGGTGCCGCAGATGGCTGCCATCGGTTCTGTACCAGAAACAAATTCCCCGTGTGTAACATACTTGGCCAATAAAGGTGATTATCCTGTTATTTCCAGCCAGTCTTTATGCTAAGCTAAGCTTAGCGGCTGCAGCTTTAGCATTATATTAAGAAGACAGATGAGTGTAGTTCCAATTATTCCTTTAAATTGTTTTGATAATTACTTTAAACTACATTACATAGATTTGGTTATACAGTTCCTCCAATTTTCATACAAAGCAAAATATTACACATCACTAAACCGATTAGCTGTTGATAGAGTAATCACTGATGTCAGGCCCTTCCAGCAGCCTGTGAGCACACAAACACATTCTGTCTTCAAGATTTTTGTTATGGCAATATAACGCAGTGTTTACCTTCAGCAAAGTTAAGCCCAAAATAGCTGCTCATATTGTCATGGTTAAGTTCATCTTCTCTGTGCTTTTGGAAAACATCATCTTATCCTTGCTCTCACAACCTTTTTCCTCAACAGTCTAGTGTGTTGTATTCAGCCGCTTAAATGCTATCAATACTCGTATATTTAAAACTACTCTGACAAGATGACTTTTTGGCTTCTTGTCAAAATCCTTAAATAATTTTGAATTAATGAACATATTGTACCTTTACAGTGTGTTAAAAACACACTTACACAGTCATCTAAGTAAAGGGATGGTTTTAATCACACTGTAACACAGCAAGGTTGCATGAGTTTCAGTACAGTACAGGGCTATAATTGCTTAACAGAACCAGACACTTTAATAAAGGAGCAATAAAGGAGCAATGTGGAGTCAGTTGAAAGCATCCATATTTCATTGCATGCAAAGCTCAAGTTGCCTGTAATTCTAAATGAGCCTCTCATTACAACCATTACAACACAAACACAATTGTTCCAAGTGTTACTTTCAAGACAATATTCCGGTACCAGCCACACCCTGCAGCTCTCAGAATACTCTTTTTGAAAGCATGAAATTGATGTGAGCCTTCACCATCAGTCATGTGACATCAACTAAGAGCTCTTGGGGCAGAGCCTGACGCATTGTTTTCCACCACCATGAACAACAGTTTCAAATAGTTTAGTTTGTTTTGTTAAACCACTTTCACATGATGCCAAAGGCCATCCAGTTCCTCCTGCAAATAAATGAAAACACAAGATATCCAAAGAGTCCAGTGGAGCCCAAATCTACTGTAGATCCTCAGTGTCAATGTTTATTTTAACAGTTACCTTAACTTTGCATGCTATACTAAAACAGTGATTATATGGGCATATATTACATGACTGTAGGTGATCCATTACTTAATAGGAAATACATGAGTGAAAACACAAAGTATATGAGTTATTTCTAATGTTAGTATTATGTTTTGGTTTAAATGTAAAAGTGAATATGGATTTTTAGTTAGAAATCCCTTATGTTAAAGACTGAATGCTGTTAACAAGTCTATACATTCTCAAATTCGCAGTCATAGTCTGTCATTCTGCACAGGATGTATTTCCATTGCCGATCTCTGAAACAAAGTGAAAGACAAAAGCCTGTCAGTTCAGCAATGATAAATGACCAAATTTTATGGGTTCTTTGTTGTTTTGGTATCATAAGCCTCACAAAAAAAATATCTTATTCCAACTCAGCCATAGGAGAATTTCAGCCATTTTTGGGTAGATTCACATTGCCCAGCTGTTTTGAACGAACCTTAGCACTCCACTGAAGGTGGTCTGGGCACCTCGGATGAAGTAACCATAACTAGGGATCACCAGCTCTCCCTCTTCTCTGTAGTATTCAGGAATGTCATTGGTCTTCCTGTGGAGAGTAAGAACAGCTTGAGAAAAAGAATGTATTGCCAAGTACATAACCTCTGTAAAATCAGGAGGTTGTTATGTTTGTTACTTCTGTTTGTGCACTGACTAAACAAATATCTTATTTAGCAAGGCAGATTTTGATAACTTATTATCATTATTATCATTATCATAACTGAAAGTGGAGTCATGCTAGCTGTTTCCCTGTTTTTCCCATCTAAACACTAAGCTAAGCTAAGCATCTCCTGGCTCCTGCATCATATTTAAAGAACTGATATGAGAATATCAATCATTTCATCTAATTCTCAATAAGAGACTGAATAAATGTGCATCCCAGTACGACAGACTACACTTTTTTTTTTAATATGCCTGTGAAAACATACATGCAGGAGTACGGACAACGGCGTTTGTAATAGCAGCAGTAGAACCGCCATTCCCGGTCAAGAACCGGTTCAAAGTACTTGCTTTGTACCCCCGCTACCAGGCCATTGCGGGTACAGGTTGAAGTCCTGTGAAGACACAAAAGTTATTTAGTAAAAACAAGATCAATGTTCATTTTTGACAGGGGTTTTCAACCAGTGATCGGTGGCCCCCCTGCTGGTCAGTGAAGACATTGCAGTTAGTCCCTGACCATGCAATCAAAGCACTGTCAGGAATCAATATTTTTAAACACATTTCCATGTATTATTTAATGTTTGTGAATAGTCTAATTCATACAAACATGTACAATTTAGAGAAGCCAATGTGACTTTCAGGAGTAAAATGATGTCCAGTCAGTTTATCCACCCCATAACAGTGGTCCTTAATCAGAATGATGGTCCCTCGGTAATAATTAGCTGAAAATCCCTGATTTATGAGAATGAAAAAGATGCAATTTAGATGCAAAGTTTAAGTGTGTTCCTGAGAGTTAAAAAATGAAAAACATATATATTTAGACCAATAGAAAATGTGTTTATCTTTTTGAAGTAAATACTGGTTTGGTTGGTGCAGTTTGTTTATGATTCATACAACGCGATCACCACAACAGATTCAGCAATACCAGCTAGGTCCAAGGAGCTACAGCATGTCTCGACATTTGGCATGGCAACATGGACACAGCCTTCAGCCATTCAGCCAAATGGGTCAGTAACCCTGCAGGGTAATGTCCTAGCCAGTGTAATTCAACCAGCATGACAGTGAGGGAGAGTGTTCACATTGTCATTGAATCAGTGGGTTGGGTGCAGTCAAGCCCAAATCGGTATAAATCTTAAGAACACAAGTATGTTCTGCTTGAGCTTAGAAAATGTAATGTGAAGCAGATATAGCCGATTCAGCTAAGTGTTAAGATTATAATTCACAGTGTTGTTTCAGGCTAAAATTTTCCCCCCAAACAGGTTTTCTAAAGGTTGATCCTTTAAGTCCTTTAATTAGACCAGCCTTTCACTGCTGTTGATGGTTAGTGGAACATGTTTAGATGAGGCTGTGGTATTTGGAGTGGGGTCACATTACCTGATTGCACTTAAAGGAAACCAGTCATATGAAAGAAATAGATGGTAGGTTTTCTTCCTTCGTGCAATTCAGTGAGTAATACAAATTCTCATTTACTTGCTGAACCTTTTGAGGACTTTTGCTATAGTTTGTTTTTTTCAGGTTTTGGAAATAGCATGTTGCAGGAAAATGGTGCAGCATGTGGCCAATACAAGGCAATGGAATAACACTGAAGGGCCACTGACACAAACAGTTGGATAAATCCTCAATTCAATTGAGGTAGTCATGTTCCCAGGAACTGTCAGTTGAAGACATGTGGCTGTTCTGGAGTGAGATGGTGATTCATGCAGTCCCAGGGGGACCTGGCTTTGTTACTCTGAATGAGAAAACAGTAGAAGGAATTCAGATTTTTATGACAGTAACAGAAAATACACATGTGAAAAGCCTTTTCAGATTGTGTTTTAGCAAAGAGACACTGAAAAGTTGTGCAGACTATAAGGATAGGGTTGTACAAGCTGTTCATAACTCCATTACCAAGTTTGTGTGTGGTGTGCAACCTAAATTTAGCAACTAGCTAGTTTCACACTAGTGATTTACTAGTTTTGCTGGCACTAATCTAAACTTAAAATTGTTGTTTACACACACAAATATGTGTTTTTGTCTTAGTAGCCTACCACTCGTGGACTTCTGAATATCCAATCATGCCAACCTAGCTAACAATTTTCAACCTTATTGTGACTCTAGGTGGTAAGATACATAAGATTACCTTGTGTGAGGCAACCAACTTTAAATTAAACATACATTCTGACTTAGTAAACACTTTTACACCATGTCTACACAAACATGCAGTAAAAGCATCATGTTACCTGTGTAGCAGCAGATTTATTAATGCACAGAAAAATGTTAAATGATATTTTATACTGTGGCATTTATTGTCGACATGTAACCTGACTCAGATGTTCCCAAGGACTGATTTGAATTACTTAGGTATTATATTATTAATTCATATCTTTGCATTGAATCACTGTTGGCAAAGACAATCAGTGTACAGTAATCAATCAATACAATCAATCAATAATATAATCAATACAGTTTACAGGGTGTAAAAGCAAACTATGCACTTCCTGGTTTCATTCTAAACCCTGAACAGATGTGACGTCTTCCAGCAAGCCTCAGCTCACAGCTGTAAATGTCCAAGTAGATGGCAGGCGGTCAACAAGTGAGTAAAACACTGAGATAAGACAAAGGACCCACCACTCCAACCCAGCACGGTTGAGGTCATCCCACCAGCAGTCGCTGGGCTCCCCCAGACCCTCAGGTGTGGGCTGGCACTCAAATGACCACAAGCGATCCGAGCCTTCCTGCTCACTGAAGTAGCTCCTGATGGCCACAAGGACCTCTCCATGGGCACACTGGAAGCTGAAGCCCTGGCGGTAGCCGTTGACCCAGCCCATGTCATGATGGTCGTGAGACTGAGCTGCCACTGTGCTCAGCAAAGCCAACACCAGCGCCACCAGAGCAGGATTCATGGTGAAGAGATCAGTCTGTCTGCTGTGCTCCCTCACATCTGCCTCAGTTTAAACTCCTCCAAGTCTTTTCTTGTCCAGATGTTTTGCATCCAGGAGTGATGTGTCATTTGCTGCTCACAGGAAAAATGTAAGCAGCAATGTGAGCAAAGTGGACCTCATGACATTTTAAGGCAGACTTTGAGACAGAGCAGTAACAAGAACTCACCATAGATCAGGGTTTACCTTAAAAGACAGCAGATTACATCCAAGGCAGATATTTATGCAATATGATGCTTTATTTGACTCTGAAAAATGCATTCATGTGTTAATCATGTAATTGTTAAGGGCGTTACTTTGCAGAGTGGTTGTCTTTTTTGTATAGTTACAGGCTGCAAAAGCTCTTAACATTAAAGGACTAACAATAGAAAAACAGTGCAGTGCCTTGTTTTTTACATGGATTATCCACTGATGAGGATGCTGGCTTTTTGCGCAGGACATGTAGCTTTAGTCTCTGTCTTGGCACATGATGTCATGTACATAGCGATCAAGTGTTTATTTAAGACCCTTACAGAGGGTATTCACTTTACAGAGTCAGCTGTAAACAAAACCAACTCATGGAGCTAACATTCAAACAATAATGAAATAGAAGGCAACATTAAGAAAACAGTCATAGTATTCTTTTGTCCACCTCTGAAATTAAGGGCACGTTGTTAGAATAATTACATTTCCAGTGGTAATTTTAGCATGTAAACTATATAGAATGCAGTATATACTATGTTAAAATGAAAAGCTTAACCCCTCCTTGAACTCTAGTTTAGCATTTAAGACCAAGGGCCAGAAAAGGACATATTAAAGCTATATTAGAATAACAAAAATCTAAGACAACATGTACCCCTCTATAACATCAGTATTACTGTATATCAATACATCGCCGAACAAAAAGAGAGTCAAAGTGCTACCTTGCCTTAACCCACATACAATAATTCACATGGCTTGTATATAAAGTTGTTCTGCACAGATACAGATCAGTGAATGATAAACACTAAACACATTAAATTGGATCAGTGCAGAATCACTGATCCATTTTCTTCACTGTCTCACAGGATGACAGCTAAAAGTTTTTCCACAGCTTCTCCTGTTCTTGTGAAACAGTGTTTTTGTAAAAGCTGTCTGGCAGACAAATTAGGCCCTGTTAGAAAAGAACCTCCTTTTATTTATGGGGTGTGTTGCAGTTGTTGTTTTGGGTCATGCTTACATATTTTATGTCCTCGTAAAAACATAGTTTGACCACATTTTGTCTCGGGGCAAGATGTCAGAGAGGTTCAGCAAAGCGTTTAGAAACTGAGATTTTACTTGTTCATTAAGTGTTCAGTGTGATGTTACATGGCAGTAGTGATGACAAGTCTCTGCTTTCATATTTCAGTGGAGAGTGACAAAAAACCTCTGCTAGTGACCAACACAGCTGTTGACATTGTGCAGTATTTCAGATTTTATTGTTTTGTAATGTAAAATTCAACGTTAAAATATGATTCAAGATTGAAATGTTGTCACATGCTTTTTCAACATGTGTGGTGAAGTGCAGGGCACTGGCAAAACGTTTATTGTGCATATACAGTATATATGTTTGTCTTCCATATAAAATACTATTTGAACATCTACTATTTACATTACAATAATGCCAAATAATATGAAGCAGAAACTATGTAAAATGACTCCAGGAAGTGGCTAGTTCCAAAAAAATTTCAACTTTATAACACAAACTATAAAAAATAGCAAATTAAAAATATTTATGAATCTGATGTTCTACATTATATTTCACAGATCTGAGAGAAAACTCAGAGTAAGGCTCACCTAGCTTAGTCTAGTTAAACAATACACATATATGTCATATTCTTACACAACCACACCACATTTAATGTATATTATGCACCTTGCCAGTGGTTTCTGGCAATTAATGTAACCCAACAGGCTCTTTTGTGTGGCTTTGTTTAGTGAGCAAAGTAATCCATTTTATCCCAGTCTGGCTGTGAATCTGATCCCATGCGAGAGGTCATCCTCCAATGATCTAAAAATAAATAACAGCGCATGTTCAGGAATAGTGTGTGAGTCACAGCAAGAGGTCCACAAAAGTCAAAATGGAGCACAACTAGGTTCGACACCATTAAGCTATTTATAGACACCATTGTCTATTTAAAAGTCTCAAGTTAGAGCAGATCTGTTGGCAATTACAGAATATAGGGCTTCATTCACAATACTTTGATCTGACTGTAACATACAGTCTGCACTGCGCCAAAGATCACAGTGCCTCTGACTGAAGGTCAGGTCACACAATATCATTGTTCAAAGCAAACAGCCAAGACCTGAGCTTCTTGTATATCACATTCATCTTGCTGATGTGGCAAACAAGTATCACAATTATGAATGAGAATGAGACTCAAAAAATGGGTGCACTGCAGTGATGAGTAAGTGAATAAGCAATTATGAATGAGAATGAGACTAAAAAAAGATGTTTTTGGATGCACTGCAGTGATGAGTAAGTGAATAAAAATGATACAGCTTTGGTTCAGATGTGCACAAATTAATATCAGTCTTTTATAGAATAAACACAGTATTTCAGAACTACAGTGCACATCTGCTTTTCATTGTGTCTAATTCCTGCTTTCATATACTCCTATCCCTACAGCCACCACTCAATTATTTTTTACTGTGCATCTTGCAACTGTTGCTGTTGTGAAGAAGATTTGTAAAAATGTAACAGCAGCAATAATTTGGGCCCAGTTGGGGAAACATCTGTCAGCTCCACTTCCTTTAAAATGCAGTGGGAAAAAAGATACCACCAGAGAATCAGAACTGCAAATTTTTTGCAAGAGTCGTAAATATTGATACAGTTCTCATTAAAATGCAAGGGAGTAGCAAGCATCCCACTGGCCAAAATGCTGACAGTAGACATACTGGGTGATGATGATGGATAGTTCTGCAAAAACTTAGATGAATAATTACTCCCACAATACCCTAGCATGGCTAAACCTACTCAGTTATGGTTATGGGGAGGCTGTGGTCAGGTTGAATCATGAGTCTACTGCAGCTCGCAGGTTGTACTTTGGCAAAACAGTGCTTGATTTCCTGGTTGTTTTCTTGATTCCTCTCAATACTGTTTTTTTTTCTTGTTCCTAGGTATCTTTTTTGACTTGTGTCTCAGGAACAAAGTGTGGGAGGTCTATTCTTGTTCTTGATTGTCTCTGAAATATTATATTTTTGTTTGGTTTTTCGGGTACCTGGATCTTGTTTTCTCAAGGTATGTGTGGGGTGTTTATTCTTATGGTGTAATGTTGTTTTGTCCTTTACTGCTCTTGGAACACTGGAACTTCCCCACTGTGGGATCAATAAAGTTCTACCTACCTACCTACCTACCTTTGAACTAAATGCTAATGTCAGCATTAACATGCTGATGTTTAGCCTATAACAGGCCTGTTTACATGTTTCATTTAGCATGTTAGCTTGCTACCATTTTCCAATTAGCAAAAAAGTTCAGACAAACATTTTGACCAGATGAAATGTCATCAAAGGGATTTCATTTCATCCAGAAGAGGACACAAATGCTAAAAAAAGAGGATTCCTCCTCTAGAAAACCTATAAACGGCAAAAAAACATTAAAAAAAATTCATGGCAATCCATCCAGTAGTTGTTGAGGTAGACTTCTTCAGTCTAGACCAAAGTAGTGGAGTCACGAACCAGCCACCACCCCTAGAGCCATGCTGAGTTAAAAGGGATATCACAAAGAACATGGTGAAGGAGACTTATAGCTGTTTTTCTTCAGATCCCTCTGTTTTCTGAATTCATTTGAGATGTAATAGTACTGTAGTTGAGGTACAGTGGTAGAAACAGATACTGGATAGTGCTTGAAGACACATTGGCATCAAACATGTCTTCTGATAAGCTCATTGGTCCTTATAAAGATTAAACTGAGAGGATTGTTGTTGTAAATTGGTGCTATACAAATAAAATTGAATTGAATCGAATCAAATAAAGTTGAATTCAAATGAAACGTCCTTTGAAACACCCTTTGCTTCCACAAGAGAAATGCACTACTATATTTATTATGATGGGGATTACTAAAGGCTCAGTACAAACATCCAAATTATTACACAGCAGCAAACACAGAGCCACTGATAATCACTCGACTACTTCCTGCAGAGCTTGTTGTGGCAGCTCTGGTCTCTGTGCACCAGAACAGACTTTCTTTGCCCCAGTGGCCAGAATAAGGTTTTGTATTTAAATAAGGGGGTGAGAGCAGCTGCCAAGTAGATAATGTCTAATTCAAAAATGTTTCAAAAGGGAAGACATCTTGAGACTGACTGTACAGGAGCAGGATAATAGGACACTGTCATGTTTCCTGCTACTCTTAGTATAATGAAAGTTCAAGTTACAACTCTGTTCATACCTGTTTCTGACCATTTCTGGTTTCATTCAGCTGCTGTTGCGTGAACCAAATAAGTTGTAAAATGGTATTGCTGTTTTTTATCAGAGAAAAAACCTAAACAATACTCTCATTGATACTTATTATCATTTTGGTGTGTTTTATTAGGCAGCATGAAACTGTAACATACAAAGGAATCTGAGAATCTGAATTTGAATGAAACTTTAATTAACTTCTCTTGTCACGACAGACAAATCAGTTCATCAACACCTGCTAGACAAACTGTAAATATACATATTATCCTATAATACATTATGTCTGAACCTGCCAATTAGGGTATGATGATACACAGTCCCTCAGAGGGAGGACGTCAGGGTAGATCGATAGATGAACAAGACACAGGAGACAACAGTTTGTTTCTTGCTTTCTGCTGACAGTTCATTTTGATTTCATTTAACCATGACCAACCAGCTGGTCCCTAATCTTTACCAAGTAGTTAGTGTTTTAACCATGAAGACAAAGGTAGGAGTCACTTTACATCTAATCAAAATGTTTAACTAATTGTGACCAAGTTGTTATTTTTACCCACACCTTACACTTTCACTGACAAATAATTTCATCCTGTCATAGGGATTTCAGATGAGAAAACACTCACATGTTGTTCTTCAGGGCCAACACTGCATTTTCTCATCTAATTTGACTTGTTACAACAAGTTATCTTCATCTGAGCCTCTGTTTATAACAGAAACCTGTCTTACAAACTGGGGGTGTGGTGTTTGGCATCTACCAGGCAAGGAGGGTCCCATCACTTTAATTATAAAAGACAACCGCCCTTGGTAGTCTAGGGGTTTAAGATGCTGAACATGAACCACAACATGTCTGGTTGAAGTGCACACAAGACATTACACCATATTCCCCATTTCTTTCTTCCCTCATTTGAAGTAATTTCTCTGATGAATTCTGATTAAAGCATAAAATACTTACAGCTGCATTATGGTAATATAAGATCAAGCAGTTTTTGGACTAACTCAGAACCCCTGATACACAATTTAGACTTTTTTGGGGGGTATTTCTTGTGAGTTGCATGTCAGCAACATAACTCTTTCAAGTTCAATCCAAACAAAAATTTGTTTTAGGTCATTAAGTCCAACATGGTAAACGTCAGCAAATTTGTATTAATAAACATAAAACCTGATGACTCAGTGCTGGCTGAGTATGAAAAGGTCAGGCTCAATGTTTATCATGCATATGATTTCCTCGCCAGGTGCAATGCTATTTACCTGGGTGCTCACTATTTGAAAGGCAGCTACACTGTATGACCGTGTGTCTGATGAGGGCCAGATGGCCAAAAACATTTTGTCTTTTGTAAATAAAGTTAATTTCTTTTCACTGAGTGTAATTCTCCAGTGTTGTCATTAGTTAAAACAATGATAACACACCAGTTCTCTGCTAGTGGTGGAAACTCTTTATGCAAGTTTGTGTCATTAAAAGGTCACATAATTAATTGGCTTTATTACCATGACAACTGAATGTAAACTACTACATCATCAAACTCAAACCATATGGTGAGATGTCACTTGAACCGTTTGATGAATTAACAGGCAATGCTGCTATACCCTACATCTGCAAGTGCAGCTAAATACATGCAGTTAACTAACAGTAGTTAATGCAAGAGAACACCTGTGATACATCTATGTATCTATGCAAAACATTATTTTAATGTACTTTTAAAGCCTGATTTTAAAATAAATGCCATAAAATTATTTACCTAATTTGTAAACTGACAACTGCTGCCAATGTAAAGTGTATTAAAAACAGCATAATGTCCTGTATTTCAACACCATGTTGTTAACATTAAAAATGTGCAATCTTGGGTCTTCACATTGTAAGTTCTTTGTGCAATTTGTAGCACTGTTTACTCTTAAGCCTGAATTTCAGGCTTAAGAGTAAACAGGCTAATCAAAACTAATTCAATGTGAATATATGATGCTCTAATTATGAACAAATAGGGTGCTTCACTATTCAAACAACTATCTCTGGTATGTAGGGCTATGTAGCTGCCACTGTTAGGGTGGCAAAAGGTCCCTGAGCATGGTCCATTTGCCCTTAAGACCTTTGCTGTTTATTAGTTCTTTACTGATGAAATTAGGGGCCAGCCAAAAGGCCACCATAATAACATCTACAAAACAGATCACTTTGCTCCAGGCTGTAACCTCATTAAAACAATGCGTCGTGGTTGCTCAGAGGATGTGTCTGAGCCCTGACGGGTGAGGCAGGCAGACAGAGATAAGCCTTACTGACAGTAGTGATAATGGAAGAGTGGGAATGATTGCCTGGAAAATCACGTCCCAAGTATTTCTGGCGCATGATACCCTGTTCTCATTTATTTAAATATATTGATGCCCCCCTCAGGTTTCAAGGTTATCTGTGGGTTATCTGGTTAAGCTATTTCACTAGTCAGTGTGTTTATTTTCTTCCACAGACTTCTAGTTCTGTAGCAAATTTGAAATTAAAAACACATCTCTGCGATATTAGCTTCAAAGATGAGCCATGTCCAAGGTCAGTTTGCATGCATGATATCTATTTGCTGATTACATTTAATTTGAGTATGCCCATAGCAGGCGGCAAAAACCGGTGAAGAATGTACCATCTTACTTCATCATCTTTGCTTCAGATCCACAGATTTGTTACAGCTTGCATGCAGTGCAAATATGATCAAATTCAGCTGATTTCCGTTTCCATTACAGACATACTTGGGTCGATTCATTCATCTTTTTTTTTCCATTTCCAAATAACACACCAACACAGGACATTAATTTCTTCACTAGGTGTGGAAAGACTTGGTTCTGGAGCTGTATGTCCACACAGCTAGCGCACTAACACGGTGATTCTTGAAAATAACTACACAATACAGATTATGTCATATTTGGTTTTGAATAAAAATACTTTAAAATGCTATCAATTTTATCACTACTTGTTGATGAAAGAGCTGAGTTCTGTATTGTTTCATCAACCCATATACAGTAAACACACTGATTTTTGGCCAATTTCTGAAGCTGGCAGGCTGTTGGATAGCTTAGCATAGCCTGGAAACAGGACACAGCTAGCTGACTTTGTTCAAAAGTAGGGGAAAAATTCCTACTAGCATCTCTAAAACCTGGTATATAACACTTTTCCCCTCATTTGTATAAAACTAAATGGAAAACCACAAACTGAGAATTTTACTTTGTCATTGTTTTATGGATTAAGTAGCATGTGCAGTTAGCTGAGTGTACATCTAAAGCATGATAACAAAAACTAACTACAGCACACTTGTTTCCAGTCTTTGCGCTAAGCGGAGCTAGCTGCCAACTCCATATTTAGCGCATAGTCATGAGAGGGTAAAATGTTTTTTTAAAATTTAACTTCTCGTAGTATGCAATGCAGGTCTGACATTGCTCAGCTTTAGTACATTACAATAAATATGAGTCACTGTTGACTGACCAACCTGTACATCACATTCATTATGTTAACTCTCCAGAGTAAAAATAACATTTCAATGGCGCTTTTCATTGACATGAGAACATGACATCCCTGTTTAGTGACAACCTTCTAATGACCCAGTGATGACCCATGACCAGCAATCTGCCATTTCTGAACATGTCATGAGCAATTTTCCTATTAGACAAGTATCTAAATTATAGGCTACTACATTGTTATTGTATAATATCTAAACTATCTTTAGTGTTATATTTTTGTTATCAATTGATAAGTTTTACCTTGTCCTTTCTACAAAGAACCTACATTACATAAGACAATCTATTCATTAATTAACCAACTGACTTAAAAATTGAAGTCATTTTTTTCATCTAATAGTAATTTCTAACCATATACACATATTAACGTAAAATGTTGAAATCAGCAAGCACGAGCAAATTTTATGATTCAGAACTGCCATTGTCATATTTTGCAGATGTAATAAAAAACTAATTATTAATCCATAATAGCCATTCCAGGAAATAAGTTTATTTCTGGCTGGACGTTTCAGCTCTTGCTGTGGTCAGTGTATGGAAAATAGCATGATGTGTTCTTTATAGATTTTGCCATGTAACTCAGACAGCTGCTCCCCCATTTACCCTGCAGGGCATAGCTACTGTCCATCAGCACACACCACAGTAAACATCTTCTATTTCCTACTCTACCCTCTGTCACTGTAATGAAATGCTGAGAGTCTTTGTAGCAAATGCACAAAACCCTCCTGATCAAATCACAATGTAGTCTTTCATCCATTCAGCTGGAAATAAGGAGTCAAACATGTTACATTTAGTCCCCCCTATGAGTTCTTGAGCAGCAGTGCTGCTGCTGTGTGCCTGTCCACAGAGGTGCAATGCCCCCCTCTTTTGAAAATAACATTTGCACCTTAATAACCCAAAGAAACCTGCTCTCATTAACTACAGAAGGTGACCAGTTAGCATCCAAATTAAAACTGACGTTTTTAACAAATTAAACATTACATTAAACGTTTTAGGCATAGACCTCAACTCCTCAACTCCATTAATGTGCACATGAATCGAATGTGATGAGGCATTCATTTGCACATCATTTGTGCATCCAAAACAAACAATTTTGTTTCATTAATTTTCAAGTTATGGAGAATTACATGTCGGATAAATAAACTGGGATAACTGGAGAAACAGTGAAACACAGACATAATAGGCCGATGCTTAAAATTTTAATATTTAATTAGAAATGGTACAAACAAATGTTTATTTTGTGTGAACAACAATTTGAAATAGTTTTATTATTATTATTAACATTATTCCGGTCACACTGGGTACCAACATCATAGATATTTGCACAAGGTTTGGTAGTGTTGTCTACAAATGTCAGTTAATTCTGTAAACCATTGTACTTTTAAAACATTATTAAACCTCAGGTTAGATATGTTGAGCCTATTCCACAATAATAGTTTTTTACACTTCAGTCTAAACAGGCCTTGTATTAGCAAGCCAATGTTATTTTTGTCAGTTCTATAAGTTACACGAGGCCACTATGTGGTGTAAAGATCCTATTTCTACATTAAGAACTAGCATAAAATGCTACTCAAACCACCTCAGAGGTTTCAGGTGGTGTTTAGGACGTTAACAAGCTGAGGGTATGCAGTCCCTACTGGAATAATGCTTAATTATAAACATTTCCTGGCAGTCACATAACCGCAAGGTACTTCATTAGAAAGTGCATAATAAAGACTTGTTTGCATGTAACTACAGCACAGGTAAAGGATTTTGCCAATCCAAATTCAGGGGCACAAAATGATTTCTTCCACTAGCTGAAACAATCACCATATATTGACTGGTGTAAATTGTGAAGAATACTTAGCCCTGGATATGTATTATTGTCACATTAGGATCAAGTCAAGAATCTGTGATTAAATATTTTTACAGAGCAGCATGAGCAGTGAGTATGTGAGAAACTAGGACAATATGTTCAAAAACAAGCTTGATTAGACTTGTAAAACTGTAGATGAGGACAGAGCAGGAAAGGACGATGTGACTGGATGATGGATTTACCTTCCTGACTTTGTAAATCTGCATAAAGGAAGTAGTCGCAGATGTTGTGACAACTTCTTTCAGACAGCACAATTAGCTGCAACATTCCAAATTGCCTTCCAGCTATGGAAGGAAATTCCAGCTTTGTGTAACATCTCTTTATGTTTCCTGTCACTTGCTATTACCTAATACGAGCAAAAGTCATCATGTAGATGTCAGATCACTATTTGTAGCCCTGTGTGTTCTTCAAATAGGGCTGCAACTTTTGAACAAATCTGGTCTGCTGTGGTCTCTTTATAGTTAATGCTACCAGACCAGGTTTTGACAGTATTTACTGTAATGTCTAGTTTCTGCCTGTTTTTCTCAGATGACCACGGAAGATTGTTTTGAACTGAGGTGTTCTGCTCTCCAGGGTTGTGTATCCACTGTGCTGTCAAAGAGCCATTCCAGGAGGCCAGGCATCAGCCCTCTAGCCCGCTGCATAGACACACTATTGTTGATGAGCTCAAGTCCATCTCACACACTGCATACCAGATTCCATCCACAACCTATCTCAGAATGCTGCACCTCCTGGTAATCTTGGCAAACCCTTGATCTCTGTAAACATTAGACTGCTGTGTTATCACTCTAGAATCAAGAGACTTGCAAAAACTTGTATTAAATTGATCAGCATGTAACGAGGGATGTTTCAGTTGTTCAAAATAATTACTGATTACGGAGATGAAGGAACAAGTTGTGGTTTACACCATTTGACTTGCATCCCATTTGGGAAGAAAATAGGAAGTTAAGCATTTTTTTTTACTGAACAGACAGAGATTTGCACTTAATAACTGTTTTCCAAACATAGTTTTCTGAAACTTTATCTTTTATGAAAATCACTTTTGTTTTTATTAAAAGGTTTATGAAAGTATATGTTTCACACTTTGCTTTTCACAATCACACTTTAACAGCAAACTGACAGTGATCAGTACTATGGCACCTTTCTGATGTCTTTCGACTTCTGAAAAAAGCATTTTTGTATATTGTTTAAATTTCACAGGGCTACGGATGCTCCTGGTTACATATGGTACTTTGAGATATTTTAACAAGCTGCTGCTGCTGCTTTATGCTTCTGCAGCACTTCCTGTGAACCTGAGGTTGTGGAGGTACTCATTATATTTATGTACCACAGCAGATGTAAAACCTTGTACAAGACATACTGTATGTTCAATTATTACTGTGCTTGAACAACTAGCACCGGATTGTAACAAAGCCGTAAATGCATTTATAGGACAATTGTTTATATGCTTAATTTCCCCCAAAAAGAGAGCCAGCTAGGCCAGAGATATAGAGTGAGCACACTGCAACAACATAGTAGAAAAATAGGATTTAAAGTGATGAACTGACAAAGCAGCATATTTTTAGTTCTTGCCCTGTACAACATTTGGAGCAACTCTCCAAAAACCCTCCATCTACACTTCTACCATGGGATTAAGTTACAGGATGTACTTCCTGTGTAATTTGTCATTCCTATATGGCTCATTCATTTGTTTGTGATAACAAAAATGAAATAGCTGTAATGGAAATTGGAATGATGCAATTTAATTCAATCCTCTGCGAATGTTTTTATCCCATAGTTCAAGTATTGACTAATAAACACAGTCAGCAGTGGTAAGAACCGCACAATAATGCAACCAGCACCTGACTTCTCAGCATACAGTAACATCATTTTGTGAATCATGACCCTGAGCCCGAATATGGGAGTGAACTTCAAAACATCAAATGTCCACTTTTAATAACAACAAATAAAGTCCTTCTTGATATTTTTCACAAGGAGAGATAGGTGTAAATGAGCTGTATGGGTTTTTCAAATGCCCACCTCCCTTCATCTTTAGTTTCTGTTCCACTTATTCTCAGTTCTCTGTCTATTATGCCATATGAGAGTTTGTTTCATCAGCCTTCCCAGAAACACTGTAACATACATTTTTATGTACATTAGCCTACTAAATTAAAATCTTCTCAACAGTATTTGTCGACACCTAACACCTAATTTTATCAGAGATAAACTGATTGATTGCCTGCTCCCAATGGGTGCTAACAAAATATATATGTTTTTTTTTTTTAAAGCCAGGCTATATCCATTACTGCTAGCAGTATAGCCTACTGCAGATATAAAATCTGAATAATTTAATCTTTTTAAAAAGACAGGCTAAGGTGACATGCATTTTCTTGCTGAGGATATGCAATACAGTTAGCTTGGAAGTGGGCCTTTCAAATCCCTGTCCGCCTACTGTTCCTCCTCTTTGTAAAGTTTGTGTTATCATTATATATTGTTTGTTGGTAGGGTTACATATTGAATACAATACGTTCTTCTTTCAGCTTTAATTTAGCAGCACACCTGTAGTAAAAAAACAACTAGTCATAGTCCCAAGTCATTTTGTGCCTCTTTTACTTAATAGTTTATCCACCTTTCGTAGTAAACCAGCTTTTTCATGAACTTTCCTGCAGTTTGGAGACTGACACTTGTAGTCCACATATGGCGTCATTTCTAACGTGCACAGTGTTTTCACAGTGCTGTGATCCCCATGGCCCCTGTACGTTCAGTAGCGTGCTAGCTTGTCAGAAGTCAGAACAGAAGCCTCCCCCCTTCGTTTGTGTCTTACGTAAAACGCAGCTATTATGCGATTTGCTGTAACCAGCCCTCCCTCCTCGGGGGTGACATATTACTGGAGTTTGCAGGCGGAGCCGGTTTCCCTGAGAGATAAATTGTGTGTGGCACAATTGAGGAGTCGGGTACTAAACTGTCCTTTTTCGTTTCCTGTGAGGAACAGTTAGCAGCCAGAGCCAAAGCTACCCGATCCAAACTGTTAAATCCGGTAAACCGATAAAAGGGGGATACTATTTGGGAGTTAACATGTCGGCAAATAAAGAGAGTGACGGCGGATGGAAGAATTTTCTGTGGAATTCAGAGAAGAAGGAGTTTCTAGGACGAACAGGGTGTAGTTGGTGTAAGTAGTTACTCGTTGTCCTTTGTTTTACTAAATAAACAAGCTAGCAGCTGTTTACAGACAAACTACAGTTTGGCTGACAGAGAGAGAAAAGTGTCGGTGCTCTGCGTTTGGCTCTTTTTCTCCATTTCGTGACTGCAGGCTGATGGCACCTGTTAGAGCCTCCGACACGCTGCGTCGTGACTCGGGCTTTCACTGGAGGCGGTGTGTACAAGTTCTGTTAATCGGAATAAACCCATTGGTCAAACCCCAGACTGTCTTATCTGAAAGAGTTAAGCCCACTGGACATTCTAACGTGCAGGCCGAGTGTAGTCACAAATACGGCTAATTCTAAGAACAATAAAATAAAATAAAATGAACACGACCTCGCGCCATAAAGGAGTAAATTGTTCCCATTAGTAGACGTTTGTGTTGGCGGTTTAAAGTTAGCTCATATGATTTTGACAGCTAGTTTTATGGTTAATACTTTTCCACAGGAAATGGTTACTAAGGCGTAGCCCATGTGGGCCATTCATTAATAAGCGCCCTTTGCTGAGAGGTCAAGGACAGTTTGTGATGGGCCAGGACGCTTCACTGACGTTAAACAAATGGCTAAAGTTGTGTTCGGCTGTTGAATGCCTCAGTGACCCACCTCCCTCCCAGAAGAGAAACAGAGGACATTTTATTCCCCTCAATACTAAGATGAATGGCTAATCTCTGGCTGCCTATAAACAGGCTCGGTTGTCCTTTTCCCTCCTTCACTCAAACCCAAGATTAATAGATGCAACTCTTAATGGTTTTACCGCTGTTTTCAGTACTTTAATACGGGGAGATGCTATGGTCAGCACTGGTCGCTGACCGGCCGGGATGATAATATACCCGATAAGCCCACTAACCCGTTTTACAAAGTATTTATTGAAAGGAGATATTGATCGACATGGTTTGCGAGCTTGAAGCTCTTTCCTCAAAGCTAATCGTTTGTTTCCGAGAAAGGCTCACTGTCTGACGAATAATCACAGTAATGCTGCCATGATAGTGCGGTCTCAGCCGCCCCGTGCTCGCTAATGGCGAGTTCTTGGCGAGTTTACAGAAGCTACTTTAAGGTGAAACGTTTAAATCACCGCACATAATTACTGTAGTGATATTTCCCGGTGTTGTAGTTACACTGTTGGTACGTATTTGTTAAGGTTCACTGACGGTCTTGTTGTGAGGGAGGGTGATGTCGCACTTAAGTAAAAGTGAGCGATGTTGCTATAAAAGCAACAGGTAACGTGTGTGTGTGTGTGTGTGTGTGCTTGGCCCGCTGAAACCATGTTGGATTATCAACACGCCCAGATAAGAAGTGCTCATTAATAAGGTTTAACGATGTTTGAAGGGAGCTATAAACTACTAATGCAGTTTTCAGTACGGGAAATAAAGGAAATGACGAGCGACCGTGTCAGACGACCGCGGCCATTTCTCCCGCGGCACAGCGGTTGCGTGCTCGACATTTCGTTTTACACAGTTGAGTGTTTAGAGAAGTAGCCAGGAACAACATCAGTAAAAGCGGACTGTCGCCAGTGTGGTGTGACTGTGTTGACGGTCCCTCCGCAGCACGTTGCAGACGTCTGGTGGGGGAGGCGCTTCCCATTCAAACTGCCTGTCACCACTACCAGCAGGCCGCTGTCTGTGCTAGCCACATCGTCGCTTCAGAATCGGGCTTGTACCCAACGCGCCCACGTGTACTCGCGCAAAACTAATACCCGGTTTTTAACAACAATCTTAGCCTAAATCGAACAGTCACTGGCAACAGGAAACACTGGTTCTAACTTCCAGTAGTCACACACGTGTTTGCCTCGTTTTTACCTGCATCAGTGATGTTTTGCAAACACTAACTTACTCACACATAGGCCATATGCGGAATAACACAATTCTATGTTTTAGATGACTCATTTTAGACATCACCACACATAACTGCAATCCTAGCATGAGTAGTCCTGGCTGACAAGGCAGGCAGGCAGTTTGTAGTTTCCCTTTCAACAGGTGCATCACAGCTCACCACACACTCACATTGGCAGCATGTGCTGTGACAACCTGTAGCCATGTTGGAACCCTAAGGTTCGATTCAATGCCACCCAAAAGAACAAAAAGTTGTTTTTGTGGGACCTTTTTGGTTAAACAACAGACTACGGTCAGTTTTGATATGAAGTGAATGTGCCAGGTGATGTGAGAATGAGTACCGCCTTTATTTTGCCAAAAGCAGCATCACTAGTTTTAATTCTCTAAACAACTGTTAGCACGTGGGAGAAAAACAAGAAACCCCTTGAGAACTAGTTTAAAATGTAACCATTATGCAAAAGAGGGAGGGCTGCAGCTCCAGAACAAGATGAGCCACTAGTCCCTGCTGTCAGCACCACAGCCACCTCTCACACAGACCCTTCCCCCACTGTCATCAAAAGCACTGCCCTCACTTACTGAAGAGGGTCGCCTTTCTTTCTCCTGATTTATTCAGGCCATTGCTATAGAAAGCATTTCTTGGCGTTATAGAGATTATAGTTCAATTCTGCTGCAGCCCACAGATAACTTCACTGTCCTCTTTTTGTAGCAGTAAGTGTAGTTCATTTTAAATGTGCCTCTTGGACTAATATGAATATTCCATACATTAGGTGGTTTTGGATATTTTGGATTTATGGACCGTTATGGAAGATTCTGCATTTTCTCTTCAAGACTACTCAAAGCACTTCTGGCTTCTTGCAGTGTCAAAGAATCTCATACAACATGACAGATTTTTTTAAATCACTGACATAGCCGACAGTGACAGCTGTCTTCTGCTACCATACTGTGTCAGATTCTGGGCTCTGCTTGATCATCATCATCAGCGTTCCCACTTCAGATGCTGTTTTTGTGGCACCTTCTCAAAACATCTTTCTGCTGCCATTTACATTTTCAGATTGGCCACTGTGAAACTGGTTTTGTTGGGTTGGTCACATCTTCATCGCTGCAGCCTTATCTCCTGCCACAGGCTGGAGAGGTCAGCAGGAGATTCAGTTGGCTCACTCTCCGGGTGTTACTCTGATCTAAGGAGTTTTGCATTTGCAACATTTTTAGTCTATTAATTGATTAATGTTTAGTAAATGAAATATCCAAGACGTTAAAATGCTCAACAGTTTCCCTGATCCAGTGAAGCAATTAAAGCCATTATCATTACAGCTGCTGACTAATCAGTTCATGTAGTTCTTCTTACAGCTCTAATTATTTTACATTAGAAGACATGTGCTTTTTTTCTTTCCTACAGTTAAAATCCTCTTGTTCTATGTGATATTCTACGGATGCTTGGCAGGAATTTTCATTGGAACCATTCAGGCAATGCTGCTTACACTAAGTAACTACAAACCCACCTATCAGGACAGAGTCGCCCCCCCAGGTAAATATAATCTAAACCTTTTTTTTATTTTTGTCTTTTTGAGTCAACTGTTGTAAGGATGTTTCACCAGCTCAAAACAGCTGTAAGACCATGATCATAAATGTCTCTGTGATGATGTCTGTGTTCATGCAGTTAAAAATGTCTGCTGTGATGGGCCTATCAGCAGCTACTCTGTCACAAGTCTTTCTGACCTTAGATAGGTTCAGCCATTTTGTCCTTCACTCCTCTCAGACAGTCAGTGGTACTGGGGAGCAGTCGTAGTTTACACCCATTGTGACTAAAACAATTCTGGTGTGCTATAATTATGGGTCACAGCTGACATTCATGTGTGTGTGTGGCAGCCAGCAGTTTGCAGTTTACTCTTTAAAAAAAGATTTAGAGTTGTCATGGCTGAGGGGCCTTTAAGCTTGTTTTGCATCAGATAAAGTCTAATCTATAATCTTGTGGGAACAACGCCATCATACCGCTACAGTCACATTACAGGCATTTTGAAATTTCCTGCAGGCTTGAAGGAGTAGATCTGAAGTGCCCAGCCTTGTCTTGTTGTGCCGGTACTTGTTTGCACAGCACATGCTTTAGCCTCGGCAGTATTTTTAGCAGCTATTGTACATCAGTTAGTTTTCCTATAGTTTTTTTTCTGTCAGCCGTCCACAACTGTTGACAATCAAAAAGTGGTCCAGCAAAGCAACAAAGTAGGGCTGGAGTGAGTTTCCAATGGGGGCATGATAAAGGAAGCAGAAAGTAGTTGGATGTTTTTTTTTTTTTTTCCAGAGTTCAAGCCCGCCTCTCACTCTGGGGCTAAAAGTTTCCATTGTGAGAGAGACACACGTGAGAGTGGATGGGTGGGGGCAGGGAACTGGTGAACTTTCACAAGCCTTCAGTGAAATTCATATGCTAGTTCTCCGTCTCCAGTGTGCACGTAACCCCAGTCATATTCATAACCATAGTAACAAATAAACAGATCCAACAGCAAAGTAGCGAAAGGGTTAATAAATGTTTCATTTCACTCCCTTTACCCCTCCCATTCTCCTCATGCCCTGGATCACTGGGACCTTGCACACAAGGTCTGTGGAAAACTACTGCTATAAAGAGCTGACAGACACCATCTGAGGAAACCCCAAAGACCCCACAGTGTGTGTTGTCCTAAGATAATAGACCAGGGACTCTGTCTGGGCCCTACAAAGAATAGCATGCAGGACATACAGCGTAACTTCCATCAACAAAGTCATTTAAAAACGTTTTATATTGTATGTTTTTCAAGTTGTTACATTTAAATCTTTTTAGCAGTACATTACCCTTTAGTTTGCATTTTCTTATCAAAAAATGTTGTTTTTCAGGTCTGTCACATACCCCACTCTCAGACAAATCTGAAATTGCATTCAATATGTCTGACAACTCTACATATAAGAAATACGTCGAGAGTGTGAAGAAGTTCCTTGGACAGTATGCTGATGATCTTCAGAAAGATTCAATGAAATATGAAGACTGTGGAGGCAAGTATAAGCCAGTCATACAGGGACTGTCATACTCTCTGGCTGATCCCTGATGGGTATGTAACAATCGTCAATCAAGATTTGTCACTCATACAGTATTTATGAATTTAGATTTATTAACAATACATTCTCATAATAGTGTAAAATATTCTATGTTCTCATTTCATGTAAAAACTAAGAATGTGCCTGGTAAACACTCAACTTTGTTTCTTGTGCGTTTCTCATGTACAATCATATGTCATGGTCTTTTTGGTCCCACTTGCAGACACTCCTCAGACATACAAGGAGCGCAGTCTTCCCGAAGGTGATACAACACGGAGGAAAGCCTGCCGTTTCCACAGATCTTGGCTGGGCAGCTGCTCAGGGGACAGCGACCCCACTTACGGCTTCAAGGGGGGAAAGCCGTGCCTTATTGTCAAGCTCAACAGGATCGTCAACTTCAGACCAAGGGTAGGTTTAATGCGCACTTCCAACATTATAGCTTTTGTCACGTTGTTCCTGAACTTGCTTCATTTCTTTAAAGGGGATTTCCACTGATTTTATGCATGAAAGCACGTTTACAGTATTACTACTCTTGTGAATAAAGTTGTTTAATGCCTTTTGTGAACTCTGATAAACTGACTCAAGTGATGTCACCTGAGTCAGTGTCATCTGGGCTGAAGGCTGTAATTTTGACGGCAAACAAAAAAAAAAAAAAAAAACCTGTGGGTTGTAGAAAGAAGTGAGCCTATTCCAATGCTACATTACTACTAATAATGATAAACTGTAATTACAAGCATCATACATATTCAAACATTTAACTTTCATAGTCACTTTATTTTATGAGCCGTTTGTATCAGGTTCCACTTGCTAATGATTGCTACAGTTTTGTAACAAAAACAGAAGTTGATGTAGGCTGTTTATCTGGCAAGATTATAAGGTAAGGGAGTAATGTGTGAACACTCCCAGTTCTGAAGAAGGGTTACTGACAGAACTCTTAGCAGTTCAAAGTTTAGAGTGAGAGCATTTTGGGTAATGCAGGTGCCAGGTTTTGACAAGGAAGAAGAATGCATGGAATAAGAAGGACAGTGTCTGATTCTCCTGTATCAGTTGTTATCCTGTTTGTTTTCAGCTGGTAATTGTGAGTCTAATACTGCTATGGGAGTGCAGTGTTATAGCAGTAGGGTACTCTTATTAAAGATGGGAAGTGGCATCCAGATACATTATACAGTCATTAATGTCCCAAACTGTATTATATCCTAGATTACTAATCAGAATATATCATTGTCAAAAGGTAACTGTTCTAAAAAACACCTTTAATCCCATTGAGATGCAAGAAAGTCACACCATGTAAAACCACATGTTGTTAGTTCTGTTGCCATCTGCAATCAAATGTAACATAACCACCTGCTCAGCATGTTGTTCATCAACCATTCTCTCTCTCTTCAGTCTCCTTCTAATAATGAGTCAATCCCAGAGGCACTGATAGGCAAATCACTGGCCAACCTGATCCCCATTCACTGCAAAAATAAGGTATGTTCAATATAATAGCATCTGGCCATGATGTCTTAGCATGACTATAATGCTGGAATATTAGTTTATAGCATTAATGCTGAAAAACAGTTAGATTTGAAGTCAAATTCAATTGTGTGTTTGCAGAGACAAGAGGATGAAGGCAAGATTGGAGAGATCAAGTACTTTGGCTTAGGCGAAGGCTTTCCTCTCCAGTACTACCCATACTATGGCAAGCTACTACACCCCGACTACCTGCAGCCATTGGTGGCCATTCAGTTTACCAACCTCACTATGAATCAAGATATGCGCATAGAGTGCAAAGTATATGGCGCAAACATTGACTACAGCGAGAAAGACCGCTATCAAGGACGTTTTGATGTTAAGATCACCATCACCTCGTGACCTCAGCCATGACGAGCACTTGTTTTTGAAAACTAAATGTAGAGAGAACAAAACAGATTAGATGAACACCACTAGTCTTTGAACATTCATAATATACAGGACCTACACTTAATCCATGTGCTTTACACTAGCTTTTCTGTGTGTTTCTTGAGGGTTAGAATGCAAACGAGTAGCAATAGCAAATATTTATTCTACTGAAAATGAAAATATTCCTTGAGCCATGGGATGCGTTCATCTGTTACTGTACAACCACAATTCCACTACTGACGCGTAGCAAGCCGTGTTTCTGTCCCCCAAGTATTTCATCCTAATGTGGTTTCTATATATTTTTTTCTATATATTTTTGGAGTGTCCAGTGCTGTAGTCTAGTCCTGTTGTAATCTCTTCTGTCTTATGTCAGCTTTAGCGGTCCAAGGTGTGCAGATGTGTTAGTTTATGTGAGTGTGTGGAGTGTGTGTTAATGTGTTCTGACTAACTGAAATACTAGCATGGTACTCTGAACCTTTAAGGCCCTTGTATGAGTAAATGGCTGCGCTCCACGGAATCTTTTTTTTTTGGATCTGTGTTCCTTTATCTAAGTTGTACGCCTTTTCTTTGTTGTTCACCTGTAGGATATAGTTTAATGACATTTCAGTTTGATACTCTTACATTTGCTCATTCTTAATTCATAGTGTAGAGCTCTGTGGGTCCAGCCTAGAAGACTGTCACCTCCATGGAAACAGCGGCAACCCAGTGCTTTGAAATCTGTTTTGCTGGAGACATCACATGACGTGATGCAACTTACTATTGAATGTTTTAGCCATTTTCATGGTGAAAGAATTTTATATTTATGCAGTTGTACATTTTTTTTTTTTCCAAAGTGAAATGTATGAATCCAATACCAAAGTCGCTGGTCAAAAAGTTTGAGAATATCAGAGGCAATGCAGTATCCCGTGTAATAAGATGTTTAGTTGGTGTTAAAATACTTAATTCAATGTTGAAAATCACAAAACTTGTCAAGACTCTGCTCTTGTCAGTTTATTTAATCTGCATAAGGCTGAAACAATAAACAGAAAACTGAAAAAACTGTGAAGTCTTTGAACATGGTGTAAAATACGTTTCCTTGTTTGCATTCATCCATCCAGAATCTTGAAGAAATACTGCACCTGGAAAAGAAAACTAATTACAGCACCGACTGAATTAAAATGTAACAACAAAGCATCAGCCAGCCATTGCTCCTGGATATCAAGAATAGTAAAAGTTAAAATCAATTGTCCTCTGGAACAGCCCTTTCTTGGTCACTATGTCCGAGTCTGGGGAAAATGGCAGTTCAACCGGCCACAGGCTAATGTTTAACAAGGAGGCATTTGTCCAGGCCACAGATCAGGAGCTTTCCTAAACAGTGACGCTAGATGGGTCAGACCCACTCCCTGCAAAACAATGGTTTTGTTTCAAATTCCTCTGCCATTCTTGTTCTCAAACCTAGTGCGATCTGAGGTTGCCCCAGCCCACAGAGCAGAGTCATGAGACTCGGCTTCACAGAGTCATGTGAGTTTTGTTCTTGGCCACGTGTGAGGTAACCACTTATGCATGGGCTGAGAGACTATGAAGAAACATTTGTATGAACAGAGGAACTGCACAGATGAAAAAATGTGGGTGTCCTCTACAGTAAATGGGGGTGTACAATGTGTGTGTGTCAGTGAAAAACCACCCACCTCTAGAACACCGTCCTCAGGGAGGTCTGTACAGTGGACTGCGTTTTTCACTTTGTCTTTGCCATAAAGAGCACGCAGTGTGGTAGGACGGAGATGCCGTGCAATTTCCTGGTGAATGAAAATGTCTTGATTATTGTTCCTTCACTGATAAATCCCTGACAAATCATCTCAATGGCATTCAACTTCAACATTAAACAACATGGAACGACACAACTATAAAGTTTATATAATAAGTTTTGAAACTGAACATCCTGTATGCAGTACAATGCAGACTGTTTACTCAGCAACTGAACATGTGCCTGTGTACAGGAAATGACAATGATACTCAGCAAACTTTTTACACAGTGAATCGTGGGAGATAGACTTCCACTGCCTCCTATTTACATTTTATTATGTAAAAAATGTAAACGTATAAATGTATAGTCTCAGTCTCTTATTATAATACAGGTCTTGATACCATGTTTTGTTTATACTGTATATTCTAAGTGAATTTCCTCTGCATGTTTAAATATTCTCTAAAGTTGTAGTTTTTAAAAGTATGTCACCACCCTACACACATTTCCATGTCATCCCAGTTTATGGCACCATTCTAAAACAAAGCATAGTGTCCAAACATGTTGTCATCACTATCCACTAAAAACAAGGTATGAAGACATTTTAGTAGGCAGCTTAACACAGCTGCTAAATCCTCCTTTGTTTAGCTCACAAACAGTGAGCGATTTTTCTCCAGGCAGCAGTGTGTGTCTGTTTCTTTCAACATCAGACACTCAAGGTCAAAGCCAGGCTCTCCTGCCCTCTGCTACTCTGCCTCTGCCTGCGGGAAAGGCAAGCCTCCCACAGAGCCCATTAGCGGGGACGGGACAATGTGAATAATTCATTCACCAAGACCACTATTAACTGTAAAAGAATGCAAAGATTATGTAACATATAGTATTTGTGTAAAGGTTAATACACTGGGAAAAGCAAATTGTGATATATTACACTGCTAAAAACACCTGACACTAGTATGTTTGATCTTTAATAAGCAGCCAGCATCAGAGAAAATACACTTAAAACTATGAAACCCATGAGAACTAAACACTGTAACTGAAAAGACACAATACAACAAGACAGAAATACAATTAACATAACAAAGGTTCCTCCTGTGGTTAGTGAGAGCACACACAAAAGGAACAAGACTCAAGGTTGTACACATCAACCCAACCTAATCTGCAAAGCTTTTCACTTTCTTTTAAAACAAACGTTTTGTGGAAAACCCTCCTGGCTTAAATGACCAATTATAACTAGAACATGAAAGAAAAAAAAATGTTCATTTTAAAATGAATCATGAGAAGTGTACATCACTGGGGAACTATGGGTCATCTGAGTTCATTTTTAGCTATTTTCCAATGTCATGTCCAATTTCATTTTGTAGCTATGCATTTGCATCAGTTGTTAACTAGGAAAACGACTGTGGTGCATCTGATAATTATAGTGGCACACACATACTACAGAAGTCTCAGAAATAGTGTTTGTCTGTTGGCTGGTTCATCCATTGGATGGGCTGACATGAACTTTGGTACAGACATTCCTAGTCTTCAAAGAATGACTCCTGGTTACTGCTGCCAGCTGACATCAAGTCAAAAATTGTATTTGTCCAATACCTTGGTTTATGACCAGTAACTGATGAATGCTAATCTGATGACATTCCCATTGATGGCAGCTGTACTTTGTGTTTTGTGCTAAACGGCAAATGCTAATATGCTAAGATACAAAGAAGAAAGATTAGTGCTTATGGTGAACATGATACCTGCCGACTGTTAGTAATGCCACTGTTAACATGTTAGCATTTAACTCAAAGGACCGCTGTGTCTGCTGACAGCATGAATACAGACCAAGTCTTCTTCTACTTCAATTCAGTGTCTTTATCAGTGATGAGTGGTACAGTGGTCAAACCATTTAGCATAGCAGATGTCTTTCTGATAAATTCTGATATTGTAGTCCAGTAAATCTGACAAAACTGATTAACACTACAAGAGGAGTTCACAAAAAAGGTTTCAGTACATTTTTAAAAAGATGTTATTGATATTTTTAAGTGCCATCATCTGGTTAATTGATGTAATTGTATGTATCAATCTGACAGTATCAATAAGAAAGAATGTGAACAAGAAACAGAAACATTAGCAGGGCTCCTACCATGGCCATTGAATTGTACTCAGTAAAATGATACAAGTGTGTTTAATCTCAGTTTGTCTGAGGAAACAAAAGACAACATCCTGTCCAAAGTATATGCTAAATTGAACCTGCTGTTTACATGTACCCTGCCACATGAGACTAAAGTCAAAGATGGCTAAGGGGGAAATAGAGGGAGATCCAATTCGAGATAAAAGAATTCGCTATGAAACTACATCAGCTACCTGTGTCAGTGTTTAATTTGA
This sequence comes from Monopterus albus, assembly GCF_001952655.1. Classification (NCBI taxonomy): domain Eukaryota; kingdom Metazoa; phylum Chordata; class Actinopteri; order Synbranchiformes; family Synbranchidae; genus Monopterus; species Monopterus albus. The sequence goes on from NW_018127983.1 coordinate 2,335,437, forward strand.
TTTTAAGAAGCCCCACAGTGTGCTAGACCAATGTTCATGTAATGACTACTGCCTTCTGTGGACAATGATAGCTGGGGAAGAGTGACCCAGTAACCACTGCATGAGTGTTCAGAAATCGAAAATATCTGATCCTTCATGCACCACTGACCAACCCTGCTGACAAGAGGGAGACACTGAACTGATACATGAGTCCATCACACTGCACACAGACACAACTGCGGTATATCCTGCTGTGAACCAGCTTTATGAGAACTTAAGTTTAATTTGATATATAAAACTATGTTTCTTTCTAAACCTCCCTTCACTACAACCATATACACTTCATCAAATGTTGCTACTATCCCTGCCGTAGGCACTTCCAAAGCTACATACTAGTAGAAGTTAACTGTTGGCGACATTTAGAAACGACATATTTGTCAAAGTATGAATGGCTGGAGACTTTAAGTTGCATTTCCAGTGTAATCCAATGTAATTTCTCTCAGCACTTCACAAAAGAGGACAGACACCACAAAGATTATTTCAAGTCATTTAGCAATTAAACAGCAAAATAAAAGTACCACCTATATGTTGGACAGATGTCTTAACTATGAAAACACAATTTGGCAATTTTAATAATGTGTGGTTAACTTTCAACATTTTGATTTGGTGACATTGCCTGTTACAATTCTTAAAATGGTCTATAAAAAAATCTGAGTAAAGTGCATTTCTTGCCATAATATGTGAACTTTAAAAATATGTTGGACAAATGGTTCATACAACATTATTAATAACCACTGCATCTTATATTTGCTTGATCAGAAAAACTATACAATATTTCTTGTGTTTTTATTTGTTTTTTTTAATGAGGTAAAAAAAAAAAAAAAAAAACCTGCCAAAATATAGCTATATAAAGTTTCATGAATATAAAATGCCCCCAATGAGACAAAAATTAAAGCTATGTGGAAATTATTCATAGTTAATGTGACAGCAGTCATAGGTAATCACTGTAATGTTACAGAGCTAGGAGACAGCAAAGGCCACATCTACTAGTTACAATTTTCATTCTTAGGGGTAAGAGACTGATATTTTTCTTCTTCTCTAAAGCATTACTTACATGGCCCAAAAATCAATAGGAAAAACAGAGCTTTAACCAACACAAGGCAGAGCTATAGCTTCATGTAAAAGAAAGTCCAGGTGTATTTGATAATCTGACAAGGAAGAAGAATGCATGGAATAATCTCTTTCATTCATCATCTACTGGTAAAACAAGTGAGGCAACACAGCACGCTATGGTCACTGATGCTGTAACAAGCAGTAAAAGAGGTAAGCAGGAACTGGCTGGGTCACGACTGGCTGACAGAGAACCCATGTGTCTGTCTGGTCTCATATCAGGAAACGCCACAACCTCATGACTGAGTGAGTACAACAAAAAGCTGTGTGTGGATGTGTCAATGCATGAGGATCCTTATGGGTGAGATACTGTATAATGAGATATATGCCTAGTTAAAGCAGTTGTATATGCTGTGTCTTACAACCCCAAATCAGAAAAAGTT